>NC_086109.1:91785352-92121185 GCF_963921235.1 Mobula hypostoma
ACAGGAGGTGATCACTGGTTGGAGGAGCTGCCTAGGCAATATTCCCTCATGGAAAATCCCAACCTGCATGTGCAGGTGCTAAATCCCAGGATACACCTCCCAGAGAAAAACTCTAATGAAAACAGATAGATTTCACTGCATTATGGAAGAGTACTTGGAATCACAAGGCTTTGGGTGTCCAACGTTGTAGCAAGCCACCTTCAGCAACTGGACACGGCGCAGAAACCACCCAACAAAATACTCAATGCTTCCAAAGACCTGAAGGGCAGGAAAAGGGCTTGCTGTGCTGTTAACGGTGGGCATGCAATGTTGGCACCAAAATGTGCGGTGACACTTGCGGGCTGCCCCCAGCACAACCTTGGGTGTGTTGGCTGTTAACACAAATGACACATTTCACAAATGCAAATCCGACGTTAACTCACAACTTTCCCCAGCCCTGTAAACCTCAGCTGAGCAAACAGAATTTCAAATGCAGAGTGTAAACGCCTATAAAAATTTACATTGGAGTACAGGATGGCAGCTTCATGAAATACCACGATTCATTTGCAGGCGCTGGGTGCTGGCGGTCAGTGGCAAGGGATGGACAAACTGAGGGCTGCAAAGAAAAACAGACAGGAGCAAACAGAATCTCTTGTGTTAATGAATGAGAGAGAGAGAGAACAGTGGGATGTTGTACAAGATGCTGGCGACCCCTAATTTGGAGCATTGTGTGCATCTAGTCACCTACCTACAGGGAAGATGTCAGTAAGATTGAAAGAGTGCAGGGAAAATTTACGAGTAGATTACTAGGAGTCAAGGACCTGAGTTATAGGGAGAGGTTGAATTGATTAGGACTTATTCCCTGGCCGTGTAAGAGAATGGGAGGAGATTTGACAAAGGTATTCAAAATTATGAGGGGTATAGATATGGTAAATGCAAGCAGGCTTTTTCCACTGAGGTTGGGTGACAATAGAACTCGAGGTCCTGGGTTAAGGGTAGCAGGTTAAATATTTAAGGTGAAACTAAGGGGGAACTTCTTCACTCAGTGAGTGCAGCAAGTGTGGAATGAGCTGCCAGTGGAAGTACTGGATGTGGGTTTGATTGCAACATTTAAGAAAAATTCGGATAAGTACATAGATGGGAGAGGTATGAAGGGCCATGGTCCGGTGTGGGCTGATGGGACTAGGCGGAATAAGAGTTTAGTATGGATTGGATAGGCCAAAGGGCCTGCTTTTGTGCTGTAGTGATGACTCTATAGCAAGTATGTACAAGCTGTCACAAACAGCCCTAAATATCAGCTGTACTTTTTTTCCCATAGATGCTGCCTGGCCTGCTGAGTTCCTCCAGCATTGTGTGTGTATACCAGCTGTCACCAGCTTCCCACAAAGAGTTAAACTGAGCCCTTGGCTCAATGCACAGAAAGGGTCACTTTGAAAACTCAAACTTCCATCCTGTGTACTAGGTCTGTCTGCTGGAAAAGCATCAATCTTACTGTTAGTAGTTCAGCATCCGAACTTGCACGGTTGGGAGACAAGTATCCGATTTCATGGAGCCTGCACTCCATTTTAACCGGTGCATTGTTTTGTTAAACATTTCCATTACGGAAAACCTCCCAAATTTTCTCTTAAGATCATAACAGATAACAAGTCACATGCTATTTCTCAGTCTGTGAAATGTAATAAATTCTACATGGCCTGGATAGTCTTAAGTAAAAAAAGACTCGGGTTCAAAGCAGCAAACTGTAAGAAAAGGTTAAGTGTTTTTCAGCTGCAATATAATTGCAAATAGAAAGTAATTCGAATTATGGCCGGCTCCAAAAGAATTCCGTCCTTCTTTGCACCTCTCCCTCTGCAAAGGTTTATAACTAAACTTGGCTAAAAGATCAAGGAAAGAATTGGGAAAACAGATATTTTATTAGCATTTGCTGAATTGGCTGACTCCTGTCCCAATACCAAAACTCACTGGCAGGCACCCTTGGTAATTTATTTCAAAGCAAGCGGTTACATCTGTATGTGGTTAATGAAACTAAAAAAGATGCTCGCTGGGCTGGGAACTGATCAGTCCCCTTAACAAACGTTACAGCCGAGGCCGGTGCGCATTTGCTGCCTAGCCCCTCATGTCAGTTTGTGAAGCCAGATGGGGCGATTGGCAAATCAAATCAGCTCACAAAGGCACCTTGCTCAGCATGGACAAGATGGGCGAAGGGCCTGTTTAAATGCCGCACACTCAATGACTATCCGATGATTGGTCCTCCAGGGCCCTGGATCTTTAGCTGAGGGGTCTTTGGACCCCAGATGGGAACCCGTACTCTAGGGTGCAAATAGATTGTGTGTTTTTCGCCACAGTGGGGGTGCACAGCTAGCTGTGGATCACTGTGCACTCTAGGCCCTGGTGTACCATCTTCATCACCTCAGATTCAGATATGATGATAATAGTAGTTATTGGGCAAAATCTGATATTGAGGACAGTAAAGACATTTGACCAATGGTTTGGTCAAAGCTTTTGGTTTTTGGGGGTGGGGGCGGGGGAAGTAAGGTTTAAGGAGTCATACACCACTACAGTACAAAAATAAGCCCTTTGGCCCATCTAGTTTGAGCCAAACTAATGTTCTGCCTAGTCCCATCAACCTGCACCTGGACCACAACCCTCCATACACCTCCCACCCAAGTACTTATCCAAACTTCTCTTAAATATTGAAATCAAACCCATATTCACCACTTCCGCTGGCAGCTCGTACCACCGAGCGAAGACGCTTTCCCCTCAGAATCCCCTTAAACCAGAGGTTCCCAACCCTTTTTTTTAAAAAATGCCATGGACTCCTACCATTAACTAAGGAGTCCACGGACCCCAGGTCAGAAACTCTTGCCTTAACCGTTTCACCTTATAAAGTTATAGAGCACTACAGCACAGAAGAGAGAATTCCAGAGCTGGGATCCAGGTAACTGAAAGCAAAAGCCACCAAACAACAATGTGCTTAAAATTGAGAAATCTGCAAGGTTTTTTTAAGAGCAGCAAACAGCACAGCTGGAGGAGGTTAACAGAGGCTTTTAAACATGGAATGAAAATATTTAATAAAACTAATCAGAGGCTTCTGGAAAGAGAATCCACAGGGAAGGAATCGATAAGATTGAAAGAGTACAGAGAAAATTCACAAGGATGCTGCTGGGATTTGAAGACCCGAGTAGGTTAGCGAGAAGCTGAATAGGTTAGGAGTTTAATCCCTGGGTAGATTTAATAGAGGTATACAAGATCATGAGGGGCATAGATAGGGTAAATGAAGTTGGATGAGACCAGAACTGGAGGTAAGTTAAAGGGTGAAAGGTGAAATATTCAAAGGGAACCTGAGGGGGAACTTCTTCTCTCTGGGAGGTGTGAGTGTGAATGAAATGAGTTGCCAGCGGAAGTAGTGGATGCCAGTTTGACTGCAGTGTTTAAGCAAAGAATGGATGGGAGAGGCATGGAGGGTTATTGGGACCAAGCAGATTAATATTTTGGCATGGTCTAGATGGGCCGAAATGCCTGTTTCGGTGTTGTAGTGTTCTGTGACAAAGAATTGTTATAGTGCAGTGGATATATCTTCTTTATCGAGCAATTCTATCAAAAACTTACTTGTGTATCTGTGATATCGCCCTTCACCAATGGCGACCGTGCCTTCAAGGCTGTACACTCTGGATATTCCTCCTTGGAACCACTCCCCCCGCCCCGCCACCTCACCCTCCATTCATTTACTAAAAGGACCCAGCTATTGGCTGCCATCCCAGTATCTCCATTTGGCTCAGTGCCAACTGTATCTGCGGTGTCAAGGGTGCCATCTAAACGCTAATTGTTGATGCATGGTGAAACTAAGTGCGGGAGAGTGTGTTGATCACACAGGACACAGGGCCACACTCCCCCTCCCCCCGTTCACCAAGTGTGCCAGCTCAGGCCACTCGATGGTCCCAATGGCACCAGAGGTCCTACTGTAAGCTCAGCCAAGTGGCTATTTTCCGTTGGGGTTTGGCAGCAATTCACTGGGAGGGCGTCACGGCCAAGCAAGCCGTTCGTCAGACATCCAGCCACAAGTCCGCACACATCTTCCAGCAGCAGTCACTACACTCCACTGTAATCTGAAGGAGACACCTTGGCAAAGATTTTATTCCAGCGTTTAAGCCCAGGGGTAGCACGACTCCAACCACTGAGCAAATAAAATACAGTAGAAAGGAACCAGAGTAGACCAATTAGCATCTCTTCCACTCAGTCAGATCACAGCTGATCTAATCTTAGTGCCAGCTGGTCTCTGTAATAGTTGACCCAACCCACAGACCAAAGGTCTCTCTCTCTCTCTCTCTCCACACTCAATAATTCAGCCTCTGGGAAGAGAATTACACGCACAAAATACTGGAGGAATTCAGCTGGAAAGGAATAAAGAGTCAACATTTCAGGCCGGCGCCTTCTTCAGGACTGGAAAGGATGGTGGAGAGACGGGAAGGAGGACAAGCTGGAAGGTAATAGGTGAGACCAGGGTAGGTGGGGAAGGGTGATGAAGTAATAAGCTGGGAGGTGATTGGTGGAAAAGGTAAAAGGCTGGAGAAGAAGGAATGTGCTAAGAAGGAGACTGGATCATGGGTGAAGGGGAAAGAGGAGCACAGGGGAGGTGAGAAGAGGCGAGGTAAGAGGGGAGCCAGAGGGGGGAATGGAAGAAGAGGGAAGGGGGAGAAATTACTGTAAGTTAAAGAACTCAATGGTCATACCATCAGGTTAGACACTACCCAGCTGTTGCTTCTTCAACCTGAAAGTGGTCTCATCACGGTAGAAGAGGCCATGAACTGACATCTGGGAATGGGATTAGGTATTTTAATTAAAACGTATGGCCACGAGAAGGAGAAATCCAGCTTGTTGTGGACTTAAAGGAGCACTCCCTCCTCCTTTCCATCCCTCCAATGGCCTCTTATCATGACATTGCGCCCCCTAGACCTGGAACATCCTTACTGCAACCCTATTGTGCTTCCGCAGAACATTTAACGTGCTTCACTTGTATCACCTCTTATTTAATCTGCAGTGCAAAAGACTAACCCTTCATGTAACAATCTCAACTGAATGTTTGCTGCACTGACAAGTACATCCCTCCTCTCGTAAAGTGACCTGAACTACACATATTTCTCCAGTTGTCCAAAGTCCTGCACAGATCCAACAAGAGTTAAGAGTTATAGGGGACTACAGTACAGAAAAAGACGCTTCGGCCAAACTATTATCCTGCCTAGTCCCGTTGATCTGCACCTGACTACGGCCCTCCACACCCTCCCACCCATGCACTTATCCAAATTTGTCCTAAATGATGAAATCGAGCCCACATCCACCAGTTCCGCTGGCAGCGCGTTCCGTGCTCTCACCACACCAAGTGAAGACGTCAGTTTCTCTTGTGTTCCACGCCCTCTGAAACGAAGGCCAACATTCCAATCGCTTTCCTAGTTAATTGTTGTAAGAGCATGCTAACTTTGGGCTTCATAACGAGAACACCCAGATCGCACGAAAGCAGGGGCCCTATCCTCAACATTCCACAGTATGCCACTTTTCCACCAAATAAATAACTATGTACGTTTTTGAAGAAATACTTCCTCACCACTAGAAAATAGGTTATTTCTAATTACATGAATGCCAGAATAGCAAAATACTTGACTGCCAGTTTAACCGAAGTACCAAAGCAAAATACTTGGAAGGGTCAGTGATCTGAGATCTTAACTCCATCTCCACAAATATTGCCTAGCCTGCTGAGTTTACAGCATGTATAATCTAATTAAGTCAATCAAGGAATGGGGCTCCTATGATCAATCTCAACATAGAACACTACACTACAGGCCCTTCAGCCCATGATGTTGCGCTGGGCTTTTAACCTAGCCCAAGACCAATCTCACACTCCTCTCAAAAGTTCGAAGTAAATTTATTATCAAAATATATATATGTCATCATATACAACCCCGAGATTCATTTTCTTGCAGGCGTTCTCAACAAATACCAAAAAAAAACAAGAAAATCAAGAAAAAGCTACACTCAAGACGGGCAAACAATTTATGTGCCAAAAACAAACACTTCAAATACCAAGAGAGAAAAAAATAAATAAGCGATAAATATTGAGAACATGAGATGATAAGTGAGTCAATAGGTTGTGGGAACAGTTCAGTGTTGGGGTGAGTGAAGTTACTGTCGTTAGTGTGGGTTTCAGAAAGAGAGGTTTCCCCTCTACTCTGTTACATCCTCTCAGAGCTAGCAGGGAAGTTATCAAAAAGAACTAGTTAATACTTAAACTCCTCCCTCTCACATTAATGTAAAACACAACACAGCACTCCAGTTTTTGGCAGAAAAGAATTCCTTCACCATGTGACTAGCCGTTCACTAGTGTGACAACTGGCCAAATCCAAGACACCCCAAGCAGTCAACTCACAACCTGACCTTTCCATTGGAACACTTCTCCTAGAAGGCACGGCCCACAAGTGTACGCACAACCACAGGAGTTTCATGAGGACAAGGCTCTCCAATGCAACCAGTCCTTCAAGCACAAAACAGTAAATTCACCACAAAGCAACACAACACGACGAGGATTCAAGTGACTCCACACAGCATCAAAGCAGACTGGCATTGGATGTTCAAAAGCAATCAGTCCATCACATACCAGGTAAAACCTCATCAATGTTCTCAGAAGGAACTACCAAACCATTTAAAAATAAAACTGTGCACAATACTTACTATATTGCTGACTGTACCAATCTAATGCAGGTTTCCCAACAATTTGCACACTACATTGACAAGATAGAAGACAGCTTACCTGAGAAATCTCCAGGTGTGATGTTTGGGGAATTGGTGGCTTCTGTTTCAGTGTAGGACACTGTACATTCTGAGGAAATAAGAATTACAGGATTTTATGGGTGTACCAATTAAAATGCCTGTTAGATTATGCAGCCCCCCCTGGCCAGCATCAAAGGGCAAATCTTTTGCAATACTACCCTTCTTCAAACCCACAATGTTGTAGAGAAACAGGCTTACTCAACCATATTACAATTTCAGTGGGCCTGCAGATACATTATTATTGCCTTCTTCCGGGCAGTGTCTTTACAAGATGGGTGACCCCCGCACCCCCCCCCCCAGCCATTATCAATACTCTTCAGAGATTGTCTGCCTGGCATCAGTGGTCACATAACCAGGACTTGTGATGTGCACCAGCTGCTCGTACGACCATCCACCACCTGCTCCCATGGCTTTACGTGACCCTGAAAGGGGAAGCGGGGGGGTTACTAAGCAGGTGCTACACCTTGTCCAAGGGTGACCTGCAGGCT
Organism: Mobula hypostoma; assembly: GCF_963921235.1. NCBI lineage: Eukaryota > Metazoa > Chordata > Chondrichthyes > Myliobatiformes > Myliobatidae > Mobula > Mobula hypostoma. Next base: position 91,792,639 of record NC_086109.1, read on the forward strand.
GGCAGAGAGAAGGAGTGCCTTACACCTCCTTTGGTAGGGTTGTATCTCCGGCCCAACACTGGACATACATCATATAATATTCACAAGGTTTTAGATGTTATTGGTAGGCAGAGAAATCCATAAAACTTCCAACGAAAGAAACAAAAGTCTTCTGAGACTAGGTTGAATGAGATAGGACTTTACTCTGTGGACTGAAGAAGAATGAGAGGTGACTGTACAGAGGTGTACAGGCTGTCAAGAGACACAGATCCAGTGGCCAGCCAAAAACTTCTTCCCAGGGCAGAAATGGATAATACCAGGGGGCAGATTTTTAAGGTGATTGGACAGTTTAAAGAGGGGATTTTATTTTTACAGGGAGTGCAGTATGCACAGAGCGCACTGCCAGAAAGATACATCAGGGACATTTAAGAAACTCTTAGATAGGCATGTGGATGATAGAAAAATGGGGTGCTGTGTGAGAGCGAAGGGTTAAATTGATCTTGGAGTAGGTTAATAGGACAGCACAATATTGTGGCCTGAAGGGCCTGTGTTGTTTATATGTGGTAAAGTGGAAGGCGATGTGAGAGAGAAGAGTTAGATCAATCTTAAGAGTAGATTAAAGGGACGGCAGAAGATTGGGGCCAAAGGACCTGTATTGTGCTGTACTGTCCCAACTAGGGGCTCCCAACATTTTTTATGCCATAGACTGCCACTAGTAACCAAGGGGTCTGTGGGACCCAGGCTGGGAACCTCTGAAAGGCTCAATCTTCAGTTTCTCACTCATCCAATTCATGGGCATCTGAATACATCAGGGGAAACGTCCCTGTATTATGAGCAGTACTTCTGTATGTTTTATTAAATGACCGTTAAAATTTCTTTTTTTCCCGCACAACTTAATTAAACATCATTCAAATTGGGAAATACTTTCACTATGGAACAGAAGGAGAGTTTAATCTAGGCCAAACTGAAGCTAAGTTGAGTGCTTGCAAGCCCAGTAGTACACACTCGTAACCACAGCCAGCCTCGCTGAAGCTTCGAAGTTTGGCAACCACCAAACTAACTCACGAGCTGTCCTGATAGCCACAGCCTTCCTCTCCGTCAGGGTAGAGGGCCAGTTCAACTGAGCAATGCATAGCTGCTCTGCTTAATTCCAGTTAAAATCCTTCCAAGAAAAATCACTGCTATAACAAAACCCTTGTTACAAAAACAAATGAAAACAGAATCTTTGTAAATCCAACAACCTTCCCAAAACCACTGGTTCTGATACGGCAGGTGCCCATTGACAAATCCTTAACTTCACACAAAATATTTAAAATATTTAGCTAGAAAAACATCGTAATACTCATTAGAGATTCGCATATCCCTGCAGTGATACTGGCTTCAGTGTTACAACCACTTCCTTGAAAACTTTACATTGACTTTCCGCAAAGTTATAATTTTATAAACAAAAACGTACCCAATGGCTTTTCCTCGTCGCTCGGAGAGAATCTGGAGTAAGGAGGAGGTGGAGAATCTGAAAATGAGGACATGGGAATTAACAGAAAGAAAAAAAGTAAAGAGAGAGGGGGAAAAAATCCTGTTTAAATGTGGAGAGAGGGAGCGTGCAGTAATTGCCCAGATTCAGTCGTCAGATGAACCAGGAGCCAGGCTGGCGCCAGGCATATGCAAACTGCATATTACCGCCACTCCTTCACCTAAATAGCTTTCGAACTTCTTGGGGGGGGGGGGAGAAGAGAAAAAAAACACGAGTTGAAATCGATCTCATTTCAAAGGGATGATTCCAGATTTAATCTCCTCCCACAAAGAGAGAGGGGAGAGGAAAGAGAGCGAGACAAAATCTTTCAGTCACGTTCGCTGGAATTTTGGAGCACTCTGTGCAACTGGGAGTTTCAAACGAACCGTTTGGCAGGATCGGGAGATCCAGGAAAGGGAGTTTCTCTGAGCACCACGTGAAAGGGCGCGGCCAGGTGAAAGGAGACTCGCCAGCCTTCCCAAACTGCTTGGGATCAACAACCTCTCTCCAACCGGATCTCGGGAGAAAGCAAGAGAAACCTGCCATCCAAATGATCTACTTTTTCCCATTAAAATAAAATGTGGGGCGAGGGAAAGACCTCAACACTGGCAGATTCTTCTAACAAGACTCATACCTTGCATCGGTGACATTAAAAAGTTGTCGCGTCACGCACCAGTAACTCAGCCATTTGTAAAAACTCAACGGAACTTGAGACAAGGTAGTTTTTTTTTATATATAAAAGGAGACACAGGTTCCTTTACATTGGGCCAAAATGTAACATACTCGTGATTTTTAAAATAAATTCTCACCATGAATTTTCCCAGGAACATCAGTAGGCCAACTAGCATTCCAAGGTGTTTCACAAGGTGAGACACACACTTAGTTTTTTTTAAAATTTGTCCTCCCCCACCCCCCCCCGCCCACATGCCTTCTGTCAGCTATGGAGTCTGGCGTTCAATAAAGGTACAATAATGAAGAGGCAAAACTCAGATTAGCTGGTATACTACTATATATAAAACCGTAAAACCCAGTTACTCCAAACCCTTATGTCCTCGAGAATTGCAGAGAGCACCCGTCAGTTCATTACAATTATGGAAACTTGCATTGTGAACATTAATATGACAAATTAAATTTTGAAGGGATGAGTTCTAAAGTTCCTTCTGTATGACCGTGACTCAAACAATGAAAATATCTGCAATTAAATTCTAAACTATGCAAATATACTTAAATCAGATCAAATTTCATTCCGGTTGTTGTATACTGGGGTATCCAAAATAAAATCACTTGCCATATTTGCAGAAGTTTGAAACACAAACCGAACTCTAATCCAGTGTTGTGAAAACCTCGACAAACCCAACGCCTCGTCCTCACGAGGCGCTGACACAGATTAAATTAGGTAGCCCACCAGATCCCGTCTGCTGGGACATTTTTTAAAAACATTTATTTATTGAGACATGCTGTTGACAGTTTCATGGTTCCAGTCTTAATGTTGCTTGTGGGGAAGAGAAAAAAAAATCACAAAAAAAGTGCATTAAAACGCCTGGGGCCGCACACCCCGTTTCATTTCAATCACTTAAGAGTGATCAGATTGCCGAGCGTAGAATTATCTTTCTCCTTCGCCCCCCCCTCCTCCCAGAACCCCACTAATCTAGACCCAAGGACATCAGATTTCACCTGTTCGCCGGCCCTGTCATTATCTGTCTGGGATATATTTGTCGAAACCTTATGAATGAGTGAGACAGACAACCAATTTACAAATGGCTTGAAAAAATTCATCCCCTAATGAATGAAAGCTACGGCTCTCATGAATGAAATATAGCCAGGCCTATCGACTTGACAAATTTGCATTTATTTTTGCTATTTAAATGATTCACGCCAAATTTATTTCTAAATGCACATTCCAGAAGAAAGTGCACATTGCGAATACGCTGCACAATTCCTGACTTTAAAAAAAACATTGCAAATTTAGGTTCCACAAAATGATACGAGTGAACTTTGGAAAAGAGAGTTCAATTATTCCGTTCTCCTTTACACTTGTGAACTGGAGATGACAAACAGTCTTGAATCCTGAATAAACCTTGAGACTGGCTATTGGTATATTTTATAATTGATTCGGGGAGGGGGTGTTTAATGTATTGACCCTTAATTTACGCTGAACTTCAGGCTCGGAATCGTTTCCCAAAAAAAATGTGACATTCGTGGCGGGCTGGCTGAGATTAAACCCATGTGCTCAAAATAAATATTGAGCTCCCAGGTAGCGAGGCGAACACGTGACCTCCCCAAACCTGGTTCTTGGGGTTCAGATGAGAGCCCTTTTTTCACTCGTAACCCCGGAGGGGCTTTGTGGTTCTTTAAACTGCAAGTGTGTACATGGCCGAAAAAGAAAATTCTGAAACCCCCGTGGCTAGCGAGTCACCCAGCCACACACGGCCCTCTGCCATTTGAACAGGGGGGAGCTTAACACGAATGCAAATACATTAAGGCGATGGATCTCGGGGGGGGGGGATTTCAAACTGGAAGGGGAGGTGGAGGGGTGAAGAAAGAGAAAAAAGTTCACCTGGGCCATAGAGCCGGCTGAAGTGATAGGGGTTGCAGCATACAGTAGCGTGGTCCGCACTCCTGTTAAAAGCCTCGCAGGGATAAAGCCTCTTGAGTTCGAAGAGCTGCTTGAGGTCAGGCCACCTGAAAAGTCTGCACAGCAGCAGCTGGGGGGCCAGGGTCTGCTTGCCGACCCTGACTTCGTTCCTAGCCATCAGGACGCAAGCGGTGTGTAGCCCCCCTTTGCTTTCCACCGCCTGAGACAGCAGCTCCAGGGGCTTCTCCTTCAGCCTCTTCAGCAGCGAGTGCGTTACCGACTTGAGCTCATTTAGCGATCCGGCCGGGTCGCTCCAATCCTCCGTCTCCTGCCCATTGCTCCCCGTTACCCGGCTTCGCCAAAGTCGCCGTACAAGGCCCGAGCGTTTAGATCTGAACATGCGACGATTATGATCGCGATAGCCGGGGAGTGCAATTTATAACCCCGCAGCTTCAGAATGCAACCTTGTCCTTTTTTTTTCCTCTTCCCCCCTCTATCGCTCTCGTCTTTTCTTTGGAGGAGGGGGGTGGGAGGGGGAGAGAGGGAAGGGGATTTTTTAAAAAGGGAGATCAGACGGCATCAAGCCGGGGAGAGAGCCGTGCGCCAGCACAGCCAGGCAGCTCCGGGACCAGATTACACCTACACAGTTTACCAATCTGCAACATTCGGCTGTAAAAGGGCACTGTGCAAAGGGTACTGGAGTAAAAAAACACTCCAACAGCAACCAATGCAAAAAAAAATAATTGCAACAAACTATCACATCCACAAACGCAATGCACGAAGGGCAGAAATTTATATTTAACAATTTTCCTCCGTGAGATTTGCAATTCCTTGTTCAATGCACTGCCCCGTTCCCCTCCCTCAGAAACAAAACACCTCTCGCTTTCTCTTCGTTCAAGCCGCAGTCTTCAAATGCTCTTTTTTGCCTCTTCTGTAATAGATCCAAATAATTTGCAAGCGAGATCTTGGAGTAATTTCGATTCTTTCCAAGTAATGCACACCGCAGACCACCGGTGCAACGTGCTAGTTACAGATGTATGCAATAATCCCAAGTTTTTTTTAAAAAATTGGACACAAGTAGAGTGATAGAGTAGAAATCTGTGGGTCCGTTCATGCACCCTGTACGGACAGTTAGACTGCACTGTGCAGATTTTCTCTCTCTCACTCTCTCTCTCTTTACAACACACTGGGCCTCCTAGGTTACATCCCAGCCATTGGCTGTCTGCAATCATGTGGTAGTCTAGACATTTTGGCGCGGCTCAGATCTTTACTGATTGTTGCGCAAACAAGGTTTCTAGTTTCTTAACTCTTCGTGCACCAGAGGTCTTATTGCAAGCCTTTTTTCCCGTGGCGTTGACCGCAGTTTTTATGTTTGCATAAATAATGACGCAAAGCAAAAGAAAGGATTGACAAAGAGCGCCAGCTAAACAGGATTCCGACCTGTCCTCTCCCTCCTGTTGGACCGGAGGATCGGGTTTTCAACCACACACTGACCGCCTTAAGCATCGAGGTTCCATCCCCGGCCACACCGCTTCTTGTCCTCCTGGGTCCACCCAGTCCACTGGATTTATGCGTTGGACATCCCAAGCTATTAACCACAAATTTTGTAATATAGGATTTGGGAATGTGATAATGCATTAATAATCTGTATTTATAGTAAGAGACATAGTCAGCGGGTCAGTCAGTAAGCGTAGTGAGAGAGACAATAAAGTTTCAAGTCCATGATCTAGGAAAAAATCTGGTTGGCGATGCTGATTGTACGGTAAGTTTCGCACCGGCGATATACCTTCCCTTTGAAATAACGTCAAACGATCGTTTAATGTCCAACTGAGGGAAGCTACAGAACGCACCAATGTGAAGGGTCTTCGCCGGCAACATCAGCTGCTTATTCCCCTGCACAGATTCTGCGGGGTGGAGATACGACTCAACCAAAGGTGGTGTAAGACACCCCTTCCCTCCGCTCGCCTTCAGGTCACCCTTGGGCAAGGTGTAGCACCTGCTTAGACCCCCGATCAGGGTGACGTGAAACCGGGGGAGCTGGTGGTATGAGCAACCGATGCACATCACAAGTCCTGGTTATGACGCCAGGTAGACAATCTCTGAAGAGAATTGATAATGGCTGGGGTCACCCGTCTTGGCAGAAGACGGGTGGCCCCAGAAGAAGGCAGTGACAAACCACTTATGTAAAAATAATTGCCAAGAACAATCATGGTCATAGATAAGACCATGATCGCCCACGTTATACGACATGGCACACGACGGCCCGACCTGCTGAGTTCCTCCAGGGTTTTGTGTACTTTGCTCAAGATTCCCAGCAACTGCGGAATCCCTTGTGTTTCTGATGAGTGGGCACTTACACTTCATGCTGTGTTTTTTTTTACGCTGCCTCAGATACGGAGTAACAATAATTTCTTCACCCTTACATTTGTGTACTGAACAATCTTGAATCTTGTAGATTAGGCCATTCGGCCCATTCAATCGGGCTGGCCCTGGGCACTGCATTGTATTCTTGTGCTTAAGTTTCGGGAGTAAGCATTGGAAATCCAGCTATTGACTGATGTGCTGGTAAATCTCTTAGATCAATGGCTCATCATGCCAGGTGGGAACTGGCATGGAACTATCTGCCCGTGGAAGTGTGGATGAGGGTTCGATTGCAACATTTCAGAGAAGTTTGGATAGGTACATGGGTGGAAGGAGTATAGAGGGCTATGGACCAGGTGCAGGTCAATGGGACTAGGCACAATAACAGTTTGGCACAGACTAGATAGACTGAAGGGCCTGTTTCTGTGTTTTACACACACGCACACAAAATGCTGGAGGAACTCAGCAGGTCAGGTAGCATCTATGAATATGAATAACATTTTGAAGCAGGGTCCTTCTTCAGGACTGGAAAGGAAGGAGGAAGACACTAGAATAAAAAGCTGGGAGGAGAGGGAGAAGGAGGGGTGCCATGGGGAGATGATAGGTAGGTGAGGAGAAGAGGCAAGAGGCCAAAGTGAAGAATAAAACAAAGTGGTAGGGGAAAGAAGAAAATTACCAGAAGGGGAAATCGATGTTCTGTGCTGTCGTGCTCGATGACTCTGATATGATAACACAAATCAACAGATGCCGGAAATCAAAGGCAACACACACAAAACGTGGGAGAAAATCAGCAGGCCAGGCAGCATCTATGGAAAGGAATAAACAACTGATGTTTCAAGCTGAGACCCTTCATCAGGACTGGAAAAAAAATGTGAAGTGTCTTTTTTTTCCAGTCCCGATGAAGGGTCTCAGCCCTGAACGTCAACTGTTTACTCCTTTCCATAGATGCTGCCTGGCTTGCTGAGTTCCTCGGGCATTCTGTGTGTGTTGTCTATGATATGATAAGTGTGCCAATTAATTATGACCTCAAGTCACTGTTGCTTAATCTTTGTACTTCAGCTTTAAATTATGACTCTATGGTGTGTCCAGCTGGAGTGTACTGAAGTGAGAGGAGGAATTATAGAATCTCGAGGAACACACCAAAGCAAATCTGGAAACCCTACCCAACACTTCCCTCCCTTTTTAGATCAGAAATGGTGGAGCATATTACAACATCCCCAGAGAAGCAAACATAAGACATTCCTCATTTTATCTCAGTTCTACTGCCAATATAAAGGCAACCATTAAGGATGCCTTAAACAAAATTGATAAATATTATTCTCTGATGCAGACTCCCTTTTTAATAAGTGGTTAGTTTTGTTCATACTGAAGAGGTCTGAGTCTGACCCAATATTATAAGGGAAATATGCTATATGCTATATTTCCGACATCGAAGTCACCAATTTGAAAGCCTTTCCAGTGAAGAAGTTAATTACCATTTTGCAGAAATGTGGTGGAGGGATAATCATCACCAACAAAAGCAGCCACTCAAGATTTATTTAGCAAAATAACCCCAGGCGTTTCCCAGGAGCATTACCAGAAGAACAAAATTGACAATGAGCCAAAGACAGAGAGAGAGACATCAGGACAGGAGACGAGAAGCCTGGCTGGAGAGGTTATGGGCAGTGCCTCGAAGGAGGAAATTGGCACAGAATTAAAATTGCAATAATTAAATAAAACCAAGTTGCAGAATGGCAAAATACTTCAGTTACAAAATGGAAAAATGAGAGTGGATACATTTTGCCACCCTTATTGGGAAGTGGTCTTACCAAAGGGCCAGTGGGCCCTTCCATTTGTCAGGGTCGAGCATGGACGTTGTGCCCTAGCTGTCTACATGATACGTAAATCAAGGCAGTACAATATGGAGAGCAAGCTGTGCCAATGTAGCAGGCTCCCTCCTCCACGCAGCTGATGAATCCAAAGGAAAGGCATAGGGACTCCAGGTCCGGAATTTTCCTTGGGGTTTACTCACGAAGCCTTCCCCATGAGTGGGTGTAGCCGCAAGGCAGCGGAGGTTTGAGATCAGAGTTTTCCTTCTCCTAGGTGAGCTGCCAACCACAGTTGTTCAGCCTCATCTGCCCACAGCGACTGGCTTTAAGGTGCCAGTAACCCGTCTTTGCCCCTCCTCCTGTCAATAGAAACAATTCCACTGGGCTTAGTAGCTAAGCCACATGTGAAGGCCAGGAGCTGGACTTGGTTGTCAGAGGCTGTTTGAGATTCATGCCATTGAGCGCATTCAGTTGGTAGTGGGAGCTTATCCCCACTACCACTCCCGGATATAACAACCTTAAGGAACCAGGTCTTACCAGTAATGTCACAATTGTCCCATGAACACTCAATGTAAAGAACAGACATCTTGGAGTACATTTCCACACTGAACATTGAACAGAATATTACAACACAGTACAGGCTCTTCAGCCCACAATGTTGTGCTGACCTTTTAACTTCCTGTAAGATCAAACCAACTCTTCCCCCCGACAAAGCCTTCCATTTTTCTATCATCCATGTGGCTACCTAAGGGTTTCTTAAATCTCCCAATGTATCTGCCTCTCCATTTACACATGTTCCCGAACATCCACTGTACCTTTAATTACTTGCACATGTACATATACATCTTCTCCGTGGATTGTCACCTTGTCGTGGTGGAGAAGCTTGTGTGGTCCTGAGATCCTGAGAGCGATGCCGTCTGGAGCTATGCTCCTGGTAGGGTCACCCATGGCGGTAAGGTCGAGGGTGAGGTCCCTGACAAAGAACAATCCAACCAAGACCTCAACGGTGGAACAGGCGGACGAAGTTACTTTGAACTCAATGGCTGTGAAGGCGGATGAAGACTGCAACAAATCCATCAGCTCCAATCGTCGTGGTTTCCATGCCATTGGAATCAGTTGGTTGATTTGTGAAGTATCGTGTGCTTCTTGGAGTGCAACATCAAGTACACATTAAACAAATACATGCACAGGCATCTTCACTCTGCAGGCCACTTCTTCAGAACGAAGACCATCATCCTCGACCTCGAGGGATAGCCACGACAACATGTACACCAGTGGCCACTTGCTTATTTACACTTCTACACCTGATCATTAATGGAAGTATCTAACCAGCCAATCCTGTGGCAGCAACTCAATGCATAAAGGAAGCCAGACATGGGCAAAAGGTTCAGTGGTTGTTCAGACCAAACATCAGAATGTGAAAGAAATATGATCAAGTTAATTTTGACTGTATAATGGTTGTTGGTGCCAGATGGGGTGGTTTGAGTATCGCAGAAACTGCTGATCTCTTGGGATTTTCGTGCAGTCTCTAAAGTTACACACATAAAATGCTGAAGGAACTCAGCAGGTCAGGCAGCATCTATGGACTGTTTTCAGGACTGAGAAGGAAAAGGGGGGGAAATGCCAGAATAAAAAGTTTGGTTGGGGGAGGGAAGGAGGACAATCTAGAAGGTGAAGGGTGAAGCCAGGAGGCTGGGGAAGAAGGAATCTGTTAGGAAAGAAGAATGAACTATAGGAGAAAGGGAGGGAGGAGAGGACCCAGAGTGAAGTAATAGGCAGGTGAGAAGAGGTAAAAGGTTAGAGTTTTACCTCTTCTAAAGTTTGCAGAGACTGGTGTGAAAAACAAAAAAAAATAGAGTGAAGTTGGTAGCAACTCAAATAACCACACGTTACATCAGTTGTGTGCAGAAAAGCATCTCTGAACACACAACACGTCAAACCTTGAAGTGGATGGGTTACAGCAGCAGAAGACCACAAACATACACTCACTGGCCAATTCATTAGGCACAGAAGGTACACCTATTCTTATACATGTTCCTGAAGGTAGCAGGGTTGTTGATAAATTAGCTAAGAGGTAAAACACAGTTACTGTTGTTAACCAGGTTGTACAATATACTGACTTGGAGGTTATGCGGAAATTGCAGAAAATACTAGTTAGGCTATAGCTCTGGTCATCACACTACAGGAAGGATGTGATAGTACTAGGCAGGACATAGAAGGCTTTACAAAAATGTTGCCAGATCAGGAGAATTATAGTTATGAGGAGAGACTGGCTAGACTGAGTTGATTTTTTTCTGGGAGCAGAAAGGGCGGTTTACACGTGGCGTCTAAAATTACCAGTGGCTCAGACAGGATGAACAGGAGGAACCTAATTCACCGAAAAGATAGGTTAGTAACTAGGAGTATGGATTTAAGGTAATTAGTAGAAGAGAAGACAGAAGAGATCTTTCGCCTCCAAACATGGGGGTTGCCAGACAGCATTGAACTCAATGTAGGATTGCCTTAGAGACTCTGGCTCCACACTTTTCCCCTGGGGTTTATTCCGAAAGCCTTCCTCATGAGTGGGTATAACTGCAGGACAAAGGAGGTTTGAGATCATGGTTTTCCTCGTCCTAGGTGAGCGCCAACCATGGCTGACGAGCCCCATCTGCCTGAAGGGACTGATTCTAAGGTGCCTTTGCCTCTTCTCCTGTCAGTAAAAACGATTCCACTGGGATTAGTAGCTAAGCTACACGTGAAGACCAGGAGCTGGACTTGGTTGTCAGAGGCTATTTGAGACACACGCCATTGGGAGCTTTTAATTGGTAGTGGGAGCCTCTCCCCACCACCACCCCCGGCTGTAACAACCTTAAGGAATTGCTAGAGGTAGGACCATCTTGACATTTGACACGGAGCTATGAGCTGCAAGATGATAGAACAGGCCCTTCAGCCCACAAAGTTGAACTGAACCAATTATATTAGTAATGAAATGGCCAACTAACCTAATCTCAATGTCCCGGTCCTTCCATTCCCCACATTCACGTGCCTATCTAAGTGTCACTTAAAAGTCTCTAGTGTTCCCACCTCTACCACTGTCCCAGGCACCCAGCACTCTCTGCATTAAAACTTGCCTCTGTCATCTCCTTTGAAATTACCCTCTCTAACTTTGAATACATTTCTTCTGGTTTTAGACATTTCAACTCTTTGGAATTGCTTGCCTACTCTGTCTATGCTTTTCATAATCTTAAAACCTCTGTTTGATCTCCCCTGAGCCTTCATCATTCCAGAGAAAACAGCCCAAGTTTGTCCAACCTGCCCTCTAATCCAGGCAACATTCTGGTGAACGTTTTCTGCACCCTCTCCAAAACCTCAATATCCTTCCTATAGTGGGGTGGCCAGAAATGTATGCAATCCCGCAGATATGACCTTATATAACTTCATATAGAGTTTTATAAAGCTGCAACATAACTTTCTAACTTTTGAACTCAATGCCTCGAATAATAAAAGCAAGCATGCCATATGACTCTAACCAGGCTATCAACTTGGGTAGCCACTTTCAGGGATCTATGAGTTTGGACCTCAAGATCCTTCTGCTCATCAACTCTATTCCATCTCTTTACATTTGACCTACCAAGGTGCAACACTTTGTACTTGGCTGGGTTAAACTCCATCTGCTGCTTCTTTGCCCATATCGACAACTGATTATGTTGTTACATACCTCATGGATATCTTGTGACTGTCTTATGACCATGATGTAATTGAGTAGCTGATGAGCATGATGTAATGTCTTTTGGAGGTCACCTGATGTAATTTTCCTGCCGATGTGAGGTCACATGATGACATGTTCACCTCTGGTATAAAAGGAGACCCCTGGGTGACGCAGTTAGTTTTTTTTATGACGCAGTTTCGTTTTAAAAGGGAGTTTTACGTTCTTTTGTAAGGTACAAAGGTGTTGGGCCAGCAGTTTAACCAATTGCTGCCAGGTTTGTTGATGTATCTTTTCAGTAGTATTGAAGAGTGAAGACGGGAACCTGAAGGAGTTGTTCGGCAGTTTTGGATAGTATCGACCATTATTGAATTCGTTCAAGAAAGAATGATCTGCATGAGATAGCCTCTGCTAAAAGCAGCAGAAAAAGCTGTGCAGTATCTAGTATCCAGAGGGAAAGGTCGGTGCCCTTAAACGATTTTATTTCCATCGTTGTGAATCCTGCAGACAAGGCAGGTTCTGGCTGGGATCGGCAGTGACGTCGTGTCTTCGAGGAATTCTTTACTTCAGGAAAGTTTCTCCTAATTGACTGTATAAATCTCTTGGACTTTCGAATTTACCATTCTAAGAACTGTGTTTGAATTTACCACTTTAAGAACTGTTTTCGCATCTATCGCTTTAAGAACTAGTACTGAGTGGCAGTTTGTTAAATGGCCGTATATCAGTTTATTTCCAGTTAAGATTTTCGTTTGTTTATTTTTTTAAATATTGAGCAGAGTTTAATAAATGTTTGATTATTTTTATAAAACCTGACTCAATTGATATATTCATTGTTGCCGATCACGTGACAATGCTGTATTCTTTACCAGTCTTCTACACGATGCGCAACACCACCAATCTTCATATCATATGCAAACTTAATAACCCACCCATCTAAATTTTCACCAAACTCACTTACATACATCACAAATAGCAAGGGTCCCAGTACAGATCCCTGCAGGACACCACTAATCACAGACCTCTAGCTTGAACAATTCCTCTTGACCACTACCCTCTGTCTTCTATGCACAAACCATTTCTGAATCCAATTCTCTATGGATCCCATGCATCCTAATCCTCTGGATGAGTCTCCCATAAGTGCCCTTATCAAACACCTTACTAAAGTCCATGTAGACAACATCCATAGCTCTACTTTCATCAATCACCCTCATCACCTTCTCAAAAAACTCTGTCAAGTTATTAAGACACGACTTGCCCCACACAAAGCCATGCTGGCTCTCCAAGTGCTCATAAATCCTATCCTTAAGGATTTTTTTTCCAGTAACTTCCCACCACTGACATAAGACTCACCGGATTATCCTGGTTCCCTTCTTGAATAATGGAACAACACTAGCTACTCGCTCGTCCTCTGGGACTTTTGGCCAGGGAGGACACAAAGATATTGGTCAAGGCCCCTGCAATGTCTTCTCTTGCCTCTCTCAGTAATCTGGGGTATATCCCACCAGTCCCTGTGGACTTATATACCTTAATGCTCTTTAAGAGACACAACTCCTCCTTTACCTCAAAATGACCTCGTATACCAATATGCTTGGCACTGATCTCCCTATCCTCCATGTCTTTCACCCTGGTAAATACTAATGTAATGCACTCATTAAGGACATCACCCACATCCTGCACAACAAAGCAAATGTTCCCCCCTGAGAGGTTCTACCCTCTCACTAGTTATCCTCTTGCTCTTGACCGATGTGTAGAATGCCTTGGGATTCTCTTTAATTTACTTGCCAAGGACATTTCATGGCTGCTCCTGGCTTTCCTAATTCCAATCTTGAGTTCTTTTCTGGCTTCTTCATAATCCCCAAGGGCTCTGATTGAGAGTTGGGGTTCAGATCAAACTGAAATTAATATTGTTTTTGTCTATTGGTTATGGCGGGCTTGATGATGAATACAGGGGATCTGTTCCTGTGTCTTCTACGTTCTACAATGGGTTGAATCTACTCCTTTTGTGTCATCAATTCTACATAAATCTTAAATTCTATGTCATCATGGATTGATGGTTGTGTAGAGTTTTGGCACCACACCCATCCCAATCATTCACATGAACCCCACCACCATTTCACTGTATGACCAACTTCTTGATGCGCTATTTCCCAAAATGTTACTTCCTGAAGGGAATCTATCTAACTTCCTTCTAAACGAATCAATTTAGAAACCTTTCAGAAACGGTGGTGCAATGGCAGTTAGCGCACTCGCTTTACAGCGCCAGCGATCACCAATCGCCGATTGGGGTTGGACTTCCACCAATGTCTGTAAGGAGTTTGTACATTTTCCCCATGCATGGGTTTTGGTTGGGCGCTCCAGTCTCTCCCACATTCCAAAGAGGTAGTAAACTGTGGGCATGCTGTGTCAGCACCAGAGACCTGGCAACACTTCAGGGCTGTGCAGCACAAACCTCATTGCTTTGACTTGACCAGATGATGCATTTCACCTGCATGTTTCAATGCCTTTATGTTCAAATAAAACTAATCCTTATCAACTCTATCCACAAAATGACCTCTTGGTAAATGACATAATTGCTCTGCGAATACATACAGAATTTCTTGTTTTCTTCCCTGCATCCAGTCTACCAAGCCCTATAAGAATATTGTAAGCATCAACGTGATCATTTCTCATTCTTTTATACTCGAAAGAATATGGGTCTAGATGACTCAATTGCTTCCCATATGGAAACTTTCCATTCCTGTAACTAGTAAATCTTCGATGCGCTCCCTGTGTCATTCCTCCTTTTTAAGTACAGAGTCCAAAGGTCCAAGTACAGACTCGCCAAGGCCTTATATAACTTCATCTCTATTTCTGTACACTGATAATTTCTCAGAACCAGTGTCAGAATCAGGTTTATTATCACTAACCTGTGGCATGAAATTTATTGTAGCATCGGGATGATGTAATATATAAAAATACTGTAAGTTACAATAATAAATATGTATGATATGTAATCTATTTAAATCTATATATTATATATAAGTATTCTACTTATAAAGTGTAAATATATATTTATATTTATATATTTAGACTGTATATATAAAATCAGTAATGCAAGAAGAGAGCAACAAAGGTGGTGGTCAAGTCAAATTTATTGTCATTTAACTATATACATGTGTACCGTCAAACGAGACAACATTTCTCTAAACCAGGGTGTAAAGTACGGTAGCACACACAACAATAACACAATAACCTGGGGAAGTAGAATTAAATCTGCAAATGAATTACGCATAAATAAACCAAGTAAAGTTGTGGGAGAAAATATCAAGGCCTTGCATTGTAATGGGCATTGAGGGGCTCATGATTTGTTTTAAGATGTGAATTCGAAGTCTCCAATTATTTATCTGTAACTAATGTGCTCTGTGTGACTGAAATGTGCCTCGCAACCGAGACATAAAAATAACTGTATCTGTACTTCTTTGTTCTGGGAATTTTTATATGTCTGTGGTTCAGCCAGCTTGCCTGATATATTTTTTGAGAACTAACACTTAAGTAAAATGTGCAGCTCCTCAAGGACATATTTTTGCCATTTCACCATTCGGTAGCGTTGCTGGAGTTCCGCTAAATACGGAGAATCTGATCGCTAAGCTTTTCCTTGAAGTTGTCATGCAGGATGTGGTGGACTAATTAAACATTGTTCTCAAAAATGCTAGACAAAGGTTCAGATAAGCGATTATCTGGTCATACAATGTCCCGAGGCACGTGACCTTCACTTCTGTAAAAATCCACTTGTGTCTCTCGTCACGTGCCATTCACGTATAAATACGACTGAGTTTTCTTGTTCGACGGAGCTCTGGGATCCCGCTTTTAGGTGCTGGGCGCCCCATGATATCATGTGACAAATAAAGAATTTTCGACGGCACTCTCCCTCCGGGTCCGAGTATTCTTTTTTCCGCGACAAAAGTACAGGGTACAGAACAGATTCATCGATGAAAATTCGAATGCGACGCGACAGGGAGTTCAAAGCCTGGGGGAAGAAACTGTTTCCCATCCGGACTGTCCTTGTCTTAATGCATCGGAGTCTCCTGCGTGAGAGTGGAAAGTCAAAGAGGATGCTGGATGAATGGATGAGATCTTCATAATACTAAGGGCCCTCATACACAGCACGCCTGATAAATGTCTTTGATAGATGGCAGCGAGACCATTATCACAGGCCTTCGTAGGGTCTTCCAGGCTGACACTCTGCTGCTTCCATAGCAGATGGAGATACAGCTTGTTGGGTTGCTCAATGGTGCTCCTGTAAAACACAGTTAAGATGAAGTGCTCATGGACCGTTCAACTATCTGATGGAGGAGGAGAGGAAACTGTTCCTAAAACATTGCAAATGTGCTGCACCCAGAAGAGGCTGTACAAGCCCCTGCACCTCTGCCTTGATGAGAAGCAGGCATGCCCTGGCTGGAGGAGGCCCTTTACGATAGATGCCAATTTCTTCAGGCATTGCCTTTTGACGATGTAAGAGAGTGTTGAGAAAGCTGGTGCCGATGAAGGAGCCAAGTTTATAAATCTCTGCAGCTTTTTTCAGTCCTGTGCATTGGAGCCTCCATAACAGATGGGGATGAAACTGACCAGAGTTCTCCTCATGCTACACCTGTAGAAATTTGTTAGAATCTTTGGTGGCATACCAGATGTCCTCAAAATCCTAATGAAATATAGCTGCTGGCGTGCCTTTTCATTTCCATCTCCATTAATTATTATACTGTACACTTAGTGCCCGCTTTATTAGGTACATCTGTACACCTGCTCATTAATGTAGGTATCTAATCAGCCAATCATGTGGCAGCAACTCAATGCATAAATGCATGCAGACATGGTCAAGAGGTTCAGTTGTTGTTAAGGAAAAAACATCAGAATGGGGAAGAGATGTGATCTAAGTGTGTGGAATGATTGTTGGTGCCAGACGGGGGGGGCCTGAGTATCTCAGAAACTGCTGTTCTCCTGGGATTTTCATGCTTACAGAGCTTACAGAGAATGGTGTGAAAAACAAAATAAAACATTCAGTGAGTGGCAGTTCTGTGGGCAAAAATGCCTTGTTAATGAGAGAGATCAGAGGAGAATGGCCGGGCTGGTTCAAGCTGACAGGAAGGAAACAGTAATTCAAATAACCATGCCTTGCGAAACGAATATTAAAGCAAGAAAAGATTAAATTCCAAACCCCGTACCCTGCTAAACTGAAGGTATTTTACGAAGAAGGGATACAACTATATCAGACGGTGGAAGAGGCAACTACAGACGTGAAGAACAGAGCACTGTCCATTAGTGTGGTCAAACCAAGGGAAAGTCTGGCTGAGCAGTTATCCCGATCCGCCTGGGAAATAGTAGGAGAACCGAGAAAGCAGGGGACAGGAGGAGGACAGAGAAGGATATTAGGAAGAGACTGTGAGTTCTCCGAGGACAGCCCTCACCTCCTCCAGAAGAGCCATAAGGTTTGGCTAACTTTAAAAGTACTGATAAACTAAACAGAAGCAAAAATAGACGGTGATATACCTATCTCGAGAAATACATATTATAATGTGGATCTTATATTACTCAATTTTTTAAATTCATTCAATCACTCCTTTTTCCCCACCTAAATGAGAATATATACATGGGAGGAAAACACAGGGAAATCATTTCTGTGTAATGGACATAGATTTTTTTACTTACTTTTATAGATACTGCAGCGAGGGCCCTCAACTCACAGGTAGGAAAAACAAGCCCATGTAGTATATTTACAGGAAACTCAATTAAGTGATAATGAGCATGGAAAATTAAAGAGAATGGGCTTCAATAATTTGTTTTTCTCCTCATATAAATCAGGACATAGAAGAGGAGTTGCTATTCTTATCTCAAGCAAGCTAAATTTTGAAAAAGTATTCGAAATAGGAGATAAGGAGGGCAGATATATTCTGGTAAGGGGGGATACAGATGGAAATCCAGTCACTTTATTGAATATATACACACCTCAAGGAAGTGATATTAGTTTCTTCCAGAAAATTACTAATATTATGGTACCGGAAACAGAAGGTCTCTTGATATGTGGGGGAGACTTAAGTTTACAATTACAACCAAAGTTAGACTCTTCCAGTTAGAAAAACTTATGAAACGAAGTCCATACATAAGAAGGTTAACACTCTTTGAAGATGTTGGTCTAATTGATATATGGAGGGACCTTTTCCCTGACAGAAGGGATTACACTCATTATTCTGCCCCCCATTCTGTATATACAAGAATAGACTATTTCACAACTTTTGGAAAAGATAAAGGCAAAATAATCACCTGTGGAATTGGGACAATAGATGTAAGTGACCATGCACCTATATATTTATCTGTTGATTTTGACCTACAACCAAAAAATACTATTTGGAAACTAAATTCAACTCTACTCAATGATCCCTGTTTTAAGGAACAAATTAAAAAAGAAATTGGTCTTTACTTAGAATTCAATGATAATGGAGAGGTTTCACCTCCCATTCTATGGGATACTCTGAAGGCTGTCTTAAGAGGGAAAATTATAGCGATTTCTTCATGTAAGAAAAAAATAAGGAATAAAACATTAGAGGAATTACAAAATAGGCTGAAGGAACTAGAAGAAAAACACAAATTGAGTTTGGCACAGGATACACTAGAGGACATTTAAGAAATTGGAAATGATATTAATAGTTTGACTACACAAGAAATGAGAAAAAATTTAATGTTTCTGGAACAGAGACACTATGAAAGTGGATCTAAATCTATGAAAATATTGGTGTGGAAACTGAAAAAAAAAGATAGCAGAAATACGATTCATAGATCCAAGAACAAAAGTAATAAAAAATAAGCTAAGTGAAATTCAAGAAGCTTTTGAAATATTTTACAAAACTCTATATTCCAAAGTTCCAGGGGGAAGCAGAATCCAAATTGACACCTTCCTGAATTCTTTAGAGTTGCCCACTTTAAGTAAAGAACAAAATAGAACGATGACTGCTGACGTAACTGAAGCTGAACTAAAAACTGCAATTAGTAGGCTTAAATTAAGCAAGTCACCAGGATCAGATGGATATACGGCAGAGAGGTATAAGGAGTTTAGAAATGAGTTAATCCCTGTTTTACTCCCCACACTGAACTGGGCTCTAAGAAAGGCCACCCAGCTGGAAGGAGGCGATAATCTCAGCTATACCCAAAGAAGGCAAGGATAAAATGGAATGTGGGTCATTTAGACTAATATTTGTCCTTAACGTGGATTATAGATTATTTACCTCCATCATGGCCAAACGATTAGAAGAGTTTCTACCCACACTGATACATAATGATCAGACAGGTTTTATGCAACAACGCCAAACACAAGACAATAGACGAAGGACACTTCACATTATGGATCATATACGAAAAAATGAAATTGAAGCAATAGTGATAAGTGTGGATGCTGAAAAGGCATTTGATTTGGTTAATTGGAATTTTCTTTACAGCGTTTTACATGGATTTGGTCTACGTGACAGAATTATTAAAACTATACAGGCATTATATGACAATCCTACTGCTAGGATTAAAATCGATGGATATTTACCTAATAGTTTTACCCTAGAAAGGGGCACGAGACAGGGTTGTGCATGGTCACCGCTACTCTTCGCATTGTATCTGGAACCATTAGCTCAATACATCAGACAAAATGATGATATTAGGGGAATTACTATTAAAGGGACAGAGCATAAATTGGCCTGTTACGCAGATGACATTTTGATCTATCTAGGGCAACCAATATACTTTTTACCTAAATTGATGCAATCCTTTGAACAATATGGCCAATTATCAGGATACAAGATCAGCATAGATAAAACCCAACTACTTTCATATAACTATAGCCCACCAAGAGAAATTGAAAGTAGATATCCTTGGGCATGGCAAACAGAGTCTGTCAAATATTTGGGCATCATTATGCCAAAAAGATTTGGCAAAATTATCAGAATGCAATTATCAGCCTATATATAAAAAAATTAAGGAAGATATAACAAGATGGAACCTAATTCCTTTTCTTGGTCTCAGTTCAAGGATTGAATCTATTAAAATGAATATACTGCCCAGACTACTATATCTCTTTCAGACCCTACCAATAGAGATTAACCAAAATCGATTCAATGAATGGAATAAGATGCTATCAAGATATATATGGCAAGGTAAGAGACCTAGGGTTCGTCTCAAAACTTTGCAATTGGCCAAGGAAAAGGGGGAATGGGGCCTACCTTCTCTTAGAGATTATTATTTTGCAACACAGTTGAGAGCTATGATACGCTGGTGCAACCCATCATATGACGCTCAATGGAAAAACATTGAGGAGAGGATACTTTCCATCCCCATACAGGCAATTTTGGCTGATAACAACCTACAAAGTTACATAAATACTATTGATAACCTATGGGTGAAATTGGCTCTTAAAATGTGGAAAACTATTATAAAAGAATATAAACTAGAGAGAGACATTGCAATTCTTAAATGGTGTGCATATGACTTGGATTTTATGCCGAATAAACTGGATGCTAGATTTAAGGACTGGACAGCCAAAGGAATAACAGCTATTTGCAATATAATGAAAGAACGAACACTGTTCAGTTTTGAAATGCTCAAAGAGAAACACTTGTTAGAAAAACAAGACTTTTACCGGTATTTACAGATGCGACAGTATGTTAATAAGAGGTCGTTCCTACCTGTGGCCATCGAACGTGCAGCTCCTCCCATGGGGGATCAGACACCCTGAGCCAATCGACTGGTCCTAGACTTATCTTCCATCTGGCATAGTTTGCATTTTGGTGTTTAATTGTTGGGGTTTTTTTTGTATTGCTATATTTACGCTCTATTGGTTGGTGCGGCTGTAACGAAACCAAATTTCCCTCGGGATTAATAAAGTCTATCTATCTATCTATCTTTAAAAATGTAACCAAGGCAAGTACATGTCTGAAAGAGCTATTTAGGAAAGCATATAATTCAGACAACGGTAGTAGAATCATTTCAAGCGTGTATAAGTGTTTGTGAAATCTTAAAACACATTCGACTTCATACATTAAAACAAAATGGGAGAAGGAATGAGGGATAATAATATCTGAGGAAGACTGGACAATAATATGGAGGTATCAATGGAAGTGTACCAGTTCACAGAAATGGAGGGAGTTCGGGTGGAAAAACTTGATAAGATATTTTATTACACCGTCTCAGACATCCCATTATGATAGTAACCCCCCTGTTGGCTGGAGGAATTGTGGAAATCAAAATGCAAACAATTATCATATTTTCCAGAAATGGCCCATTATGAAAGACTATTGGAGTGGGATACATAATGCCCTACAAGATATCTTTAAATGTGAAATACCTTTAGAGAGTAAGACCATATATTTTGGGTATATACCTCAAGAATAGTTGAAAAGAGATAAATATTTAATGAATGTACTGCTGGTGGCTGGTAAAAAGACCCTTACCAGGAAATGGTTATCACAGGAGAGCCCAACTTTAAATGTACGGATGGAAATTACAATGGACATTTACAAATTGGAGAAGATAACAACATCTGTTAATCATAAGTTGGAACAATTTTATTCATACTGGGAAAAATGGTTTAACTACATAACACCTCATATGCCTGATTTTATTATCACAAGTCAATGAATATGTTGTAAGAAAGATCACTTCCTACTCTGTACATAGTTCTCTTCTTCCGATTGTTCTTTCTTTCCTCTCCTTTCTATAAGTGTATACCTCGGATAAATATTATGTGGAGATTTGTGACAAATATGATGATATGATAGATATGTACAGTATCTGAAATACATCTTATGGGAATGTTTGTTCGATGATGAAATTCAATAAAAAATAAATTACAAAAAAAAAACAAATAACCACACCTTATTACAGTGGTGTACAGAAGAGCGTTTCTGAATGCACAACACGTCGAACCCTGAAGTGGGCTACAGCAGCAGAAGACCGCCGACGTACACAGAGTTTCCGCTTTATTAGGTACAGGAAGTAACTAATAAAGTGGCCACTGAGTGTACTGTATATTGCCATATTGAATTTTCACTGCTCCTTCTTCCATCAAAAATAATAGTGTTTTTTATATATTACATGATGCTCCAATAACTTTTTCTGTAAAAAAAATGTGACAAGCAATTTATGAACATCATTTACCGTTTGAATGCAATCTCTTAACGGTAAAGTTATTTGTTTTGGCGATGTTGATCAAGCAGGACACCGGGAAAAATCTTCTTCTTCAGTACAGTACCCATGTATCTTCAATATGCAACTCACTCTTTCTTCTGGGCAAACACATCTCCTTCTTAAGATGTCCTGAAGCACAGCCTCAGAATAGGACATCCTCTGATCTTGGCAAAGGAGCGGCAGACAAAGATTATCCAGCCAGTTTAGAACACTTGCTTAGGTCAAACAGATTACCAGAAGAAATGCAAAAGCAGATAAGACAAACAATTATACTGACTATGACATGCAACACATCCTTCAATGCCTTATTGAGACCAGTGAGACCAGAACAAGAAACCCAGGACGCCCACAAGAGTGATGCAAGTAAACTGCCAAAATCAGAGGACAACTCAACCCAACCATCAATCAGCCGAGCTACACATCTTCAGAAATATTTCCAGAAGGACATCTCTTCAGAACAGCGATGAGAACCAGCATGGATGTCTTCACTTCATCACTGGGCACTGCAGAGAGTGGTACAAACAGCCCAGCGCATCAGTGGATGTGAACTTCCCTCCATTGAGGACATTTACAGCAGCAAGTGCAGAAAGAAGGCCTGCAAGATCATTGGGGACACCAGTCACCCCAACCATAAACCGTTACAGCCGCTTACGTCTGGCAAACGGCCCCGCAGTGTTAAAGCCAGGAGCAACAGGCTACAGGACAGCTTCTTTCTACAAGTCATTAGACTTATAAATTCACATGTCTGTACATCGCGACAGAGTCATACGCAAAGATTTTTACTCCCTCATGTTGTGGGGCGGATGTAAGATTTAAATAAATTCAATTCTCTCAATGCCGAACTGACTACACAGATTCGGGGACTCTGACTTTATTATGTATGGTTTTTCATGGATTCTATTGTAAGTATTTCATTGTGGGAGCCTCCAAGAAAATAAATCTCCAGGTTTTACGTGGTTTATATACTTTGATAATAAATTTATTTTGAACTTTGTGGAGGAATTTCTTTAGGCAGAAGGCGGTGAATCTGTGGAATTCATTGGCTGTGGAGGCCAAGTCATTGGGTATGTTTAAATGGAACTTGATATGTTCTTGATTAGTAAGGGGGTCAAAGGATCTCAAGGAGAAGGCAGGAGAATAGGGTTGAGAGGGATAATAAATCAGCCTTTATCGGGGGGCTGTATAGGCCATAGAATCCACGATGGCTACCATTAGAGCAGTACACACAATGTGCTGGAGGAGCTCAGCAGGTCAGACAGCATTTGTGGATGGGAACTAACGGTCAACATTTCGAGCCGAGACCCTTCATCAGGACTGGAAACAAAGGGGGAAGAGGCCAGAATAAGAAGGTGGGGGGAGGGGAGGAAGAAGTACAAGGTGGCAGGTGATAGGTGAAACTGAGAGAGGGGGATGGGTGGAGTAGAGGGAATCTGATAGGAGAGGGCACAAGACCATGGAAGAAAGGGAGTTGGGGAGGAGCCCAAAGGGAGGTGATGGGCAGGTAAGAAAAGAAGGCGAGAGAGGTAAACAGGAATGGGGAATGGTGAAGGACAGGAGGGGGGATAATTACCGGAAGCTCGATCAATTATTGTTCATGCCATCAGCTTGGAGACTACTCAGACAAAATATAAGATGTTGTTCCTCCAACTTGGGTGTGGCCTTATTGTGGCAGAAGAGGAGGCCGTGGACTGACATTGGAGCGGTTTTTCAGTCCCATTCCTCCGCACTGTCCTCATATCCACACATGTATGTATTTCCCTCATGAGGAAATCCAAACTCCTTTCAAAGTGATTGATCATCTCAATTTCCATTACACTCCCAGGCCGTGAGTTGTACGTCATTTCACACATGGCATTGGAAATCCTTCCCTGAAATCACCTGAACTCTTCCCCAAAAACTTCAATCTGCACTAACTCATCCCCATGCCCTCAACTAGAAGGAGCAGCTCTTGAACGAATATAGAACTGTGCAGTAAAATACAGATACTTTGGCTCATGATGTTATGCCAACCTTTTAACCAACTCCAAGGTCATTCTAACCTTTCCCTCCCACATAGCCCTCCATTTTTCTATCATCCATGTGCCTATCTAAAAGTATCATAATGCCACTAATGTGTTTTCCTCTATCCCCACCCCGCCTGCACCCACCACCCTCTGTGTAAAGAAAAACTTACCTCTGACATCCTGTCTGTACATTCTTCCAATCACCTTAAAATTATTCCCATTGCTCTACTCTCTGACTAGGCACAGCTCAAACGCATATGACACCACTGTTGTGGGCCGAAACTCAGATGGTAAGGAGAGGTACACAGAAGTGAGATGGATCAGCCAGTTAAGTGATGTCGCAGCAACAACCTTGCACTCAATGTCAGGAAGACCAAGGAATTGATTGTGGACCTCAGGAAGGTGAAGTTGAGGGAACACACGTTCGTCCTCATCAAGTTCCTGGATATCAACATCTCTGAACATCTGTCCTGGGCCCGACATATTGATGCAATTACAGAGAAGGCACAACAGCGGCTAAATTTCATTCAGAGGTTGAGGAGAATTGGAATGTCACTGAAGACCTGGAGAGCATTCCAACTGGTTGCATCGCCATCAGGCTTGGAGGGGCCACTGCACAGGATTGGAAAAAGCTGCAGAGGGTTGTACAAACTCAACCACCTCCATCATGGGCACAAGCCTCCCCACCATTGAGGACATCTTCAAAAGGCAATACCCCTAAAAAGGAGGCACCCATCATTAAGGAGTGTTACATACCTCAAAGAGATCTTGTGAGAATGATGTAATGGTCTTTTGGAGGTCACCTGATGTAATTTTCCCGCCGACGTGAGGTCACGTGATGACATGTTCACCACGGGTATAAAAGGGAAGACCCCTGGTGACGCAGTTAGTTTTCCAGTTAGAACGTCAATGCGATACTCCGCTCTGCTGCTTATTTGCATTATGACGCAGTTTTGATTTTAAACGGAGTTTTATGTTCTAATGTAAGGTACAGAATTTTGAGCCAGCAGTTTGACCAATCGCTGCCAGGTTTGTTAATGTATCTTTTCAGTTACATTGGAGAGTGAAGACGGGACCCTGAAGGAGATGTTTGACGGGTTTGGAAAGGATCGATCATTATTGAATTCGTTTAAGAAAGTGATCTGCATGAGATAGTCTGTGCTAAAAGAGGTAGAAAAGGCTGTGCAGGATCTATTCTACGGAGGAGGAAGGTCAGAGCCTTTAAAACCGTTTTATTCCTGTCGTCGTGAATCCTGTGGACGAGGCAGGATCCGACTGGGAGTGGCAGTGACGTCGTGTCTTGGAGGAATTCATTACTTCATGAAAGTCTCTCCTAATTGACTATATATAACTCTCTTGGACTTTAAAATTTACCATTCGAAGAATTTATCTCTTTAAGAACCGGTTTTGCATTTATCGCTTTAAGAACTAGTACTGAGTAGTGGTTTAGTGAATGGCCGCATAGCTGTTTACTTCCGGTTAGGGTTTTTGTTTTTTTTTATTGTTTATCAGGGTTTAATAAATGTTTGTTTGTTTATAAATCCTGACTTGATATATTTGTTGTTGCCGATCATGTGACAGGATCCTCACCATCCAGGACATTCCCTCTTCTCATTACTTTCATCGAGGAGGAGGGACAGGAGCATGAAGACACACACTCAAACTTTTCGGAAGAGCTCGAAGAAGCCAATCAAGCTCGTAAGGCACGACCTGCCCTTGACAAAGCCATGCTGACTATCCCTAATCAGATTATGTCTCTCCAAATGCTCAAAATCCTGCCTCTCAGGATCTTCTCCAACAACTTGTCCACCACTGAAGTCAGACTCACTGGCCTATAATTTCCTGGGTTATCTCTACTCCCTTTCTTGAACAAGGGAACAACATTTGCAAACCTTCAACCCTCTGGTACTTTTCACATCCCTATTGATGATGCAAAGATCATTGCAAGAGGCTCAGCAATCTCCTCGCTCGCTTCCCACAGCAGCCTGGGGTATATCTCATCCGGTCCCGGTGACTTATCTAACTTAATGCTTTTCAAAAGCTCTAGCACATCGAAACTACAAAAATTTATTCACACAAAAATACACAAAATACAAACATCAATCATTTTCAAGGCAGTGAACAAATTCAAATTAAAATATGATCATTATGTGTATAAACAGTCAATTTTCTGAGAGGCCACCATTGCTGGAAGTCTCCCACTGTACCCATGGTGATCGCGTGCTCCCTCTCCAAGGGCACCCATGCACGAATGTATCTCCAGAAGAGGGGCAGACAGTAGGCCCAGGCAGAGCCTGTGACTGCCGGTAGCTTCGACCTGTGAATGGCTATCTTGGCCAGGCCCAAGAACAAGCCCACCAGTAGGTCCTCCGAGCGACCCGCCCCTTCTGTACTCGGTCCTCATCTATTAGGAGTTAGGGCTGAGGTGCAGCCAAAACCCGAGGACAAGCCCCTTCAGATATTCAGATAGGGACTTCAACCTCTCATACTCCATATAAATGTGGAACATTGACTCCTCCCATCCACAGAATGGACAAGTGGTGATCAATAGTCGTACTGAGACACCTAAAGGTCCCACAGTAAACTTTTGGGTTGTCTGACCCAGCTAATAAGAATGAAGTATATTAGGGCCTGGAGTTTCCACTCCAGGACTCCTTATAAGATCTGAGCTCTGAAGTCCCCTTGAATTTCAAATGATGATACCTGGGCCTTCTTCAAATTGTACATGTGGACCAGGAGCTATAAATTTTACAGGAAAGTCCAACAGATTCCGAGCCGACTGGAAGTGTTCCTATTTCCTGTGATGATTGCTCAATGTTTGGGTCAGGAAAGAGAGGGGAAGCATTGGAAAGGGTGAATGAGACCATAAGGCATAGGAGCAGAAGTAGGCTGGGATATAATGTTGAATTTGTACAAGGCATTGGTAAGGCCAAATTTGGAGTATTCTGTACAGTTCTGGTCACCGAATTATAGGAAAGATGTCAACAAAATAGAGAGAGTACAGAGAAGATTTACTAGAATGTTACCTGGGTTTCATCACCTAAGTTACAGAGAAAGGTTGAACAAGTTGGGTCTTTATTCTTTGGAGCGTAGAAGGTTGAAGGAGTCTTGATAGAGGTATTTAAAATTATGAGGGGGATAGATAGAGTTGATGTGGATAGGCTTTTTCCATTGAGAGTAGGGGAGATTCAAACAAGAGGACCTGAGTTGAGAGTTAAAGGGCAAAAATTTAGGGGTAACATGAGGGGGAACTTCTTTACTCAGAGAGTGGTAGCTGTGTGGAACGAGCTTCCAGCAGAAGTGGTTGAGGCAGGTTCGACGTTGTCGTTTAAAGTTAAATTGGATAGCTATATAGACAGGAAAGGAATGGAGGGTTATGGTCGGTGGGACTAGGTGAGAGTAAGCGTTCGGCATGGACTAGAAGGGCCAAGATGGCCTGTTTCTGTGCTGTAATTGTTATATGGTTATATAGGCTAAGGGGGAGGATGAGGAAGGGGATCCGAATGTATAAATAGCTAGCTTACTGCGGGGTTTGATGAATTTTACCAGTGCACAGTTTTACATAGAACATAGAACATAGAATAGTACAGCACAGTACAGGCCCTTTGGCCCACAATGTTGTGCCGACCCTCAAACCCTGCCTCCCATATAAGACCCCACCTTAGATTCCTCCATATTCCTGTCCAGTAGTCTCTTAAACTTCACTAGTGTATCTGCCTCCACCACTGACTCAGGCAGTGCATTCCACGCACCAACCACTCTCTGAGTAAAAAACCTTCCTCTAATATCCCCCTTGAACTTCCCACCCCTTACCTTAAAGCCATGTCCTCTTGTATTGAGCAGTCATGCCCTGGGGAAGAGGCGCTGGCTATCCACTCTATCTATTCCTCTTATTATCTTGTACTCCTCTATCATGTCTCCTCTCATCCTCCTTCTCTCCAAAGAGTAAAGCCCTAGCTCCCTTAATCTCTGATCATAATGCATACTTTCTAAACCAGGCAGCATCCTGTAAATCTCTGTACCCTTTCCAATGCTTCCACATCCTTCCTATAGTGAGGTGACCAGAACTGGACACAATACTCCAAGTGTGGCCTAACCAGAGTTTTATAGAGCTGCATCATTACCTCGCGACTCTTAAACTCTATTCCTCGACTTATGAAAGCTAACACCCCATAAGCTTTCTTAACTACCCTATCCACCTGTGAGGCAACTTTCAGGGATCTGTGGACATGTACCCCAAGATCCCTCTGATCCTCCACACTACCAAGTATCCTGCCATTTACTTTGTACTCTGCCTTGGAGTTTGTCCTTCCAAAGTGTACCACCTCACACTTCTCCGGGTTGAACTCCATCTGCCACTTCTCAGTCCACTTCTGCATCCTATCAATGTCTGTCTGCAATCTTTGACAATCCTCTACACTATCTACAACACCACCAACCTTTGTGTCGTCTGCAAACTTGACAACCCACCCTTCTACCCCCACATCCAGGTCGTTAATAAAAATCACGAAAAGTAGAGGTCCCAGAACAGATCCTTGTGGGACACCACTAGTCACAATCCTCCAATCTGAATGTACTCCCTCCACCACCACCCTCTGCCTTCTGCAGGCAAGCCAATTCTGAATCCACCTGGCCAAACTTCCCTGGATCCCATGCCTTCTAACTTTCTGAATAAGCCTACCGTGTGGAACCTTGTCAAATGCTTTGGTCACCCTTTTACAGGAAAGATGCTGCCTGAACTAGAGGGCCTGAGTTATAGTGAGAGGTTGGCCATGCTGGATTGGAACATGAATCAGAGATGACAACACAGAAGTTTATAAATTCCTGTTCAAGGTTTTTAATATGATGAGGGGGTGTGATAAGGTGGATGGTCCAGGGCTGGGGTGTTCCAAACTAGAGGACAAAGATACAAGATAAAAGGGAAGAGGTTGAAATGAGACCTGAGAGGTAACTTACTGTAATCCTGTCGTGGATGGACCCAAACCCAGCTGTGAAAGAAAGGTTGGGTGGGGGGGCTAGCAGCCCCATCCCGTTAAAAACCCAGTGTTACAGAAACGCCAGCAGAAGTTCCAGAGACTTCACCCCCGGGAGAGCAAGGGTACAGAACGAAGATGGACTACAGCTGGGAAAACTTGAAAGGTTGGCCCAGGACGGAGGATTCTGGTAACCTGAGGTCAGTGGCCCATGCCCCAGTAGGGGTGATATGTTAAGAAGAATGGAGATAACTTCTTTACAGAGGGTGGTGAGGGCCTGGAGTGTGTAGTCCCAGGAAATGGTCAAGGAGGGGCTAATTGCAACATTTAAGAGCATTTGGACAGTTACATGGAGGTTGGAACATACATCATACCCCACTCTCAGAATAGTTGGTGCAAAGGGGTAGGGAATGAATATAATAAGCACTCCCAATCCATATGTTTATGTTTATTCCTGATTATTTGGTATGGAAGGAATTATCACCTACCTTCCCCCTCACCTGGTCTCACCCATCACCTGATGAATTGTACTCCTTCCCCTCTCCCCACTTTCTTATTCTGACTTCTTCCCCCTTCCTTTCCAGTCCCGATGAAGGATCTTGGCCCGAAACGTTGACTGTTTAATCCTCTCTGTAGATGCTGCCTGACCTGCTGAGTTCCTCCAACATTTTGTGTGTATTGCTCCGGATTTTCAGCACCTGCAGAATCTCTCGTGTTAAAGATAATGAAATAAAGATTAGCTTTACGTACGTCAAAATGTAGAGTGAAATGTGTCATCTGCATCAAATCAAATCAGTGAGGATTGTGCTGGACAGATTGTAAGTGTCACCACACAAAACAGCAAGTCCACAACACACTAATCCTGACCGTATATCTGTGAGATGTGGGAGGAAATCAGAGCACCCGGAGGAAACCCACGTGGTCATGAGGAGGACATACAAACTCTACGCACAGCAGCAGGAATCGAACCCCAATCTTACAGATGGAACTGTAAAGTGATCCGCTAACCCCTGCATTACCATGCCACCCACAGCTTCTCCTGAATTTCCAAGTGGATTATTAGGGACGACCTTAAAGACATGCCATTAGTTTTAAGGCAGGGGGATGGGAATGGAGTGAGAGGGCTGAGAACAGGGTGTTGGTTTACAAGCAGAGGCAGTTTGCAGTGAGATTGTCAGGAAGGACAGGCAAAATTTCAGTCAGTGTGATGAGCTGCAGTGTATGGGCACAAAGTTGAAAAGGGTGACCAAGACCGGACTGAAGGTGTTACATTTGAATGCATTGCGTGGACGGAATAACGGAATAGATGATCTTGTAGCACAGTTAGAGATTGGCACGTAAAATGTTATGGGCATCACTGAGTTGTGGCTGAAAGAAGATTAAAGTTGGGAGCTTAGCATCCAAGGATGTATGTTGCATCAAAGGGACAGAGAGGTAGTGTGGGGGGGGGGGTGTGGCGTGGCTCTATTGGTAAAAATTGAAATCAAGTCCTTAGAAAGAGGTGACAAGGTGACATACCTTGTGGGTAGAGTTAAGAAAGTGCAAGGGTAAAAAGATCCTATTGGGAGTTATATACGGGCTTCCAAACAGTAGCCAGGATGTGGGCTATGAATTACAATGGGAGATAGAAAAGGCATGTCAAAAGGGCAATGTTACGATAGTCATGGGGGATTTCAATATGCAGGTTGAGTGGGAAAGTCAGGTTGGTGCTGGATCCCAAGAAAGAGAATTTATAGAATGTCTACAAGATGGCTTTTTAGAGCCCATGAGGGGATCAGCTATTCTGGATTGGGATTTGTGTAAGGAACCAGATTTGATTAGGGAGCTTAAGGTAAAAGAACCCTTAGGAGGCAGTGATCATAATATGATAGAAATGACCCTGCTATATGAAAGGGAGAAGCTAAAGTCAGATGTATCAGTATTACAGTGGAGTAAAGGAAATTACAGATGCATGAGAGAGGAGCTGGCCAAAGTTGATTGGAAGGGGACATGAGCAGACCTGCAAGCAGGCTGGAGTTTCTGGGTGCAGTTTGGAAGGCACAGGATAGATACATCACAAAGAAGAAGGAATATCCTAAAGGCAGGATGACACAATCGCGGCTGACAAGGGAAGTCAAACCAACATAAATGCAAAAGAGAGGGCATATAATAGAGCAAAAATTAGTGCGAAGTTACAGGATTGGGAATTTTTAAAAGCCAACAGAAGGCGACTAAAGAAGCCATGGGGGGAGGGGGAGATGAAATATGAAGATAAACCAGCTAGCAATATCAACAAGGATACTAAACATTTTTTCAGATATATAAAGAGTAAAAGAGAGGTGAGAGTAGATATTGGTAGTATGATTGGGCACAGTCTTTCATTCATTCTATTGCGTTTCCTGTATTTACTGTGAATGCCCACAAGAAAAAGAATCTCAGGGTTGTATATGGTGACATACAGTATATGTACTTTGATAATAAATTTACTCTGAACTTTAAACTTTAGAACTCTGAACAGTGCCTCAGATTTGGTGTCCAAGTCTTTCTATTCTCCCTCTTCATCACTGGATACTTCTGTCTTGGTCACCATTTTGCCTTTGTCCTTCAGCACTCTGCTTGTTATCCTCCCTTTCTCACACATCCATCTTAAATCTTTCTGCAGCTACTCCCTATACCACTTTTCCAATTGAAATGAATGCCTTCTGCCTCGCAGGCGAAATTAGTCAGTAATTTGCTCTTCTCTGTTTCATAGTGCTTAGCCACAGGGATACCCTCATCTCTAACACATATGAAGTCAAGGGTATGTGCAGGGTACTAAGTCTGCTATCTAAGGGTGGCGCAGTAGTGCAGTGGTTAGTATGTCGCTTTGAAGTACAAACAATCGAGCGATCAGGTTTCAATTCCTGCTGATGTCTGTAAGGAGTTTGTACTGTATATTCTCCCCATTACCACATAAGACTTCCAGGTGCTCCAGTTTCCTCACACACTCCTTGGATTAGAATTAGAAAGTTGTAAGCATGCTATATTGTGGCTGGAAGCATGGCGATACTTGCTGGCTTCCCCCAGCGCATCTTCCAGTTGTGTTGGTCATTAACACAAACGATGCATTTTTATGTTTCTTTCAATGTTTTGATGAACATGTGAAAAATAAATCTTACCTTTAATTTTACCTTTAAAAATTTGCATTGTAAATTTTTTGATATATTTGCTTTTCTTGCTGGCGGTTGGATGTTTATTTTTAGAAGCTTTTTGTATGACGCATGGCTCCAGAGTTGTGCACCTAATGGGGTTTTTTTTCTCACTTTTTCTGCTTAGTAGGTTTTTTTTGTTATCACAAATTTTGTTTTCAATCTTTAAGATAATGTCTTTTTTCAGACATTGTAAGTGTTGTCACTTCAACGTACTCGTGTTATTTCCTTTGTATAATATAACAATAAAAAGTTTTGAAAAGAAAAGGAAGCAATATTTGCAGCAGTCTATCTTTAATTTTACAGAGGGAATATGTGCATTTAAGAGACCTTTAAGACACTCCTAGATAAGCTCGTGGAAGATAGAAAAATGGAGGGCTATGTAGGAGTGAAGGTTAGATTGATTTTAGAATGGGTTAAAAGGTCCTGGAGTAGGTCAAAGGGCTTGTACTGTGCTGTAGTGTTCTATGTTCTATGTGTACACATTCATAATATCATTTGGTAGTGCTAGATTATCATTCTGAAAAATTAATTCCATTTCCCTCTCCATGGATGCTGCCTGATCTGCTGAATATTTATGGTATTTCGATTTTTATTTAAGATTTCCAGCCCTGACAATTTTCTTTTGATTTTATTTGATGAGTATTGACTGGATCCGAAGGGGGATGGGTGCTTCGTGCCTTCTTACTCCAGCCTCAGCCTTGCTCGTGTACTGAGCTGAGACTGTCCAGTTCGGAAACAGAAGACTGATTCTTTCTTCAACCTCTTTTGCATTTGTCAAGGGGAACAGGAATCTTCCCTTTTCAGGAATCAAGAACTCCCAGGTCAGGTATAAAAAAAAGGAAGAAAGACTTGCATTCATTGACCACTTTTCATAGCCTGTACAGCGCTTTGGGCTGTCATGGGATTCTGAAAGGCATTATAGAAATGTAGCTACTTGGTGTGAATTTTATGCTTTCCTGTAATTATCCAACCAACACATAAACTTCACTCTTGGAATATATGAACATGTATGATATATATGTGTGATGTGTGTCATGTAGTTTCAAAGTAAATTTATTATAAATTATGTATATGTCACTACCCTAAGATTCCTTTTCTTTGCAGGCATTCACAGTAGGATAAAGAAATACAATAGAATCAATGAAAAACTACACACAAACGAAGACTAACAAACAACCAATCTGCAAAAATAGACAAATGGTATAAATACAAGAAACAAATAATAATGCAAAATGAATAATGCTGAGAACAATGAGTCGTAGAGACCTTGAAAGTGAGCATGTAGGTTGTGGAATCAGTTCAGTGTTGGGGTGAGTGAAGTTATCCACGCTGGTTCAGGAGCCTGATGGTTGAAGGGTAGCAACTGTTACCTCAGGGTGGTAAGAGTTAGAGTTGAATAAATAGGATGTATGTGTAGCAGCAGCCTAGCTGTTCCATGATTCTCAAGATGACCTGCTCTACTCACAGTTAGAGCACCTGTGTTCATGAGCTCATGTTGTAAAACGGCCAGTTTTAGCCAAGCCAATGTTGCACTACAGTGGTGCCCTATGGGTTATGGCCGTTCGTAATGGAACTTTACCCTTCAGAATTTACAAGGCATGACCTGAAAAATTTGAGATATAGAATAAAGTTGGGCAAGATGGTAGTGTACTGGTTAGCTTATTGCTTCACAGTGCAAACGACTGGTGTTCAATTCCCACCACTGTCTGTAAAAAGTTTGTATATTCTCTGTGACTGTGTGGGTTTCTTCCAGGTGTTCTGGTTTTCTCCCATATTCCAAAGAGGTACACGTTAGGGTTAACATTGGTAACTCGTGGGCATGCCATGTTGGCGTGGGAAGCAAGTCAACACTAGGCCCCCCGGCACATCCTCGCAGTGCACTGGTCATGGACTCAAAAGATTCATTTCACCGTATGTTTTGATGTACGTGTGACAAATCAAGCTAATGTTTATCTTTAAAATTCACTCCAATGGAATTTATGTGGAAAATATACTGTATAAGCATTTTTAAAAAACTCCCCTCTTTTGATATATCCACAGTTCAATGCTTTGGTGGAGATAAGTCTCTACCAAAGGATGTGTAAGGTGCTCTTCCCTCCACTAGCCTGCAGGTCACCCTCGGGAAAGTGGTAGCACCTGCTTAGCTCCCCATTCAGGGTCACGTGAAGCCGTGGGAGCAGGTAGTAGATGGTTGGTTCTGCATATCACAAGTTCTGGCTATGCGACCACTGACGCCAGGGGGACAATCTCTGAAGGGTATTGCTAATGGCTGGGTTCACCCATCTGGTAAAGGCACCACCCAGAAGAAGAGAACGACAAACCACTTCTGTAATTTTCCAAGGACAATCATGACCATAGTTGCCCATGTCATACGGTATGACACACAAAAAACAAACAATGTGGGTTAAATTGTAACATTTAAGAGAAGCTTGAACATGAACCTGGATGGGAGGAGTATGGTTCAAGTGCAGGTTGATGGACTAGGCAGAATAGTTTAGCATGGATTAGATGGGCCAAAAGGCCTGTTTCTGAGCAGTAATGCTCTTTGATTCTATGTTAGAATTTGAACTTGCATTCCAGTTCAATGATCTAAACCTCTGGATGCTATTAGTAACTTAACCACTGTCCCTTGTCCACACTGAGGAAATCAACATACTAACTGGCACCAGGCTGTCTAGGTAGGGTCTGGAAAACCATCTGCTTCTCCACGAGGAGTGTAGAAGAGCTTCCTTTGTCTGCTTTCAGTTCCTCCGGTAGGCTCTGTGAAATGACGGATTCTTTCTCAATTCTTCTCTCAAGCATGTCTCTCTGAGTTACCTCCTCTGCTCTTGTCTTTTTAAAAAAATATGCTATTTTTATTTATTGAGATGCAGTGTGGAATAGGCCCTTGTGGCCGTTTGGCAACCCCCAATTTAACCCCAGCCTAATCACAGACTATTTACAATGACCAGTTAACCTACCAACTGGTACGTTTTTGGACTGTGGGAGGAAACTGGACTACCTGGAGGAAGCGGCGGGGATAGCAATTAAGCTCAGCTAGTGTTTATTTTTGCTATTGGTCAGCAGTGGACAGGTGGCCAAGACTCTGGAAGAGTAAGAGGGTCTTAAACCAGTCCTGTGCCTTACAGCAGTGCCTCTTGATAGATCAGCAAAAATGGCAGCCATTGTGTATTAAGCAAGGTCCCACCCACCTTAAGGTCTTCAGCTTTGGCAGGACACAGCAATGTTTCAGTAAATGAAATTTGACACCCACTTAGGGGCAGCATGGTAACATAAGGGCAACACAATAGTATATTGGTCAGCATAACAGTATTACAGCGTCATCGGAAGTTTGCGGTTCGATTCCTGCCACTGTCTGTAAGGAAATCACAAACAAGAGAAAATCTGCAGATGCTGGAAATCCGAGCGACGCACACAAAAATGCTGGAGGAACTCAGCAGGCCAGGCAGCGTCTATGGAAAAAAGTGCAGTCGACGTTTCTGGCCGAAAGGGTGTCTGTAAGGAGTCTGTACATTCTCCCCGTGACCACATGGGTTTGCTCTCCATACTCTGGTTTCCTCCCACATATGGGTTAGGGTCAGTAAATTGTGGGCATGCTACTTCGGTGCAGGAAGCAAGGCGACACTTGCAGGCTGCCCAGTACAACCTTCGCTTTCATTTGACGCAAAACAATGCACTTCCCTGTATGATTCACTGTCCTTGTGACAAATAAAACTATTTTTTAATAAGTTATCCTTTAATAAAGTTAATATAAATGTTGGAGGCATTTGGAATAAAAGATCAGGAGGATTAGTGTATGCGGTTTCTCCCTTGTTTACTGACACTCTCTTCTCTCGTCTCTGTTATTGAAAGCAAGTGCAGTTTGGCTGGGTTAAAAATAAGATGAGTGACAAAACCTGTTCAAGCGGTAAGTTTTATGGAGTGTACTAAAAGGCAGAGAGAGCGAGGTAGAGAGGTCAACATAGGAAATTCCAGAGATGAACAATTAACCTTTTATGGCGTTAATTATGGTAAGAATTGTTGATCCAGTCACAAAAAGCCTCCAAGGACATCTCCAAGCGTCCATAAAATCTTTCTAATCTTTTCAAACAGAATTTGGGCAACAGTTTTAATCAAATAACAGTTTAGACAAATAATAGTAAATTAATTATCTGAACC
Organism: Mobula hypostoma; assembly: GCF_963921235.1. Taxonomy (NCBI): domain Eukaryota; kingdom Metazoa; phylum Chordata; class Chondrichthyes; order Myliobatiformes; family Myliobatidae; genus Mobula; species Mobula hypostoma. Next base: position 91,829,061 of record NC_086109.1, read on the forward strand.
TGAATCTGAAATAACTCAACAAAATGGTCGTGCTTCTGACAACAGAGCACACCTCTGGCATTGCAGTCGGGAGGCAGTTTCAATTAGGTATCCTTGTGAAAGATGTGAAGCGATCTTTATGTATAAAACAGCATCTGTTTAATTCCATAAACTGACCTGTACCTAATAAAGTGGCCACGGTGTGTACATTTGTGGTCTTCCGCTGCCGTAGTCCATCCACTCAAGTTTCAACGTGTTGTACATTCAGAGATGCTCTTTTGCACATCACTGTTGTAACACGTGGTTATTTGAGTTACTGACACCTTCCTGTCAGCTTAAGCCAGTCTGCCCATTCACTTCTGACCTCTCTCATTAACAAGGTGCTGCCTACTGGATGCACCATTCTCTGTAAACTCTAGAGACTGTTGTGCATGAAAACTCCAGGAGATCAGCAGTTTCTGAGATACTCAAACCACCCCGTCTGGCGCCAACAATCTTTGCACAGTCAAAGTCACTTAGATCACACTTCTTCCCCATTCTAGTGTTTGGTCTAAACAACTGAATCTCGTGACCATGTCTGCATGCTTTTATGCATTGAGTTGCTGCCACATGATTGGCTGATTAGATATTTGCATTAATGAGCGGGTGTACCTAATAAAGTGGCCACTGAGCGTAAAAATAAAGCAGCAATCACTTAGAATGACGCCATAGCTAATTCACACAACTTAGCAAATTATAGAGATATAGAGCACTACAGCATAGAAACAGGCCCTTCAGCCCATCTAGTCTGTACCAAATTGTTACTGTGCCCAGGGCTATTAACCCAGACTTGGACCATCGCCCTATCTTACCCTTCCCACTTATGTACTCAATCAAATCCACATCCACCACTTCTGTTGGCAGGTTGTTCCACACTCACACCACCCTCTGAGTGAATAAATCCCCCCTCAAATATTTCACCTTTCACCCTTACTTGCTTACTTAAGGCCATCGTCCCTTCTGGGGCATAGGCCCCCAATACCAGCTCACCAGAATCCCCTGTCCTGGGCCATTCTTTCAAGTAGTCCCCAGGTGGAGTCCGTGAGATGGCACAGTAGTGTAGTGGTTAGCACAATGGTTTACAGTACCAGCGACCTGGGTTCAATTCCGGTCGCTGTCTGTTCTACCCGTGACCGCGTGGGTTTTCACTGGGTGCTCCAGCTTCCTCCCACAATCCAAAGGTGTACCGGTTGCTAGGGTAATTGGTCATTGTAAATTGTCCTGTGACTAGGTTAGGATTAAATTGGGGATTGCTGGGCAGTGTGGCTTCGAAGGGCCTGAAGGGCCTAGTCCATGATGTATCTCAGTAAATAAGTAAATAAATCTTCTTGGCATATCCTTCCTCTCCCAGGGGTGAGGTCTTTGGAGCCTCTGTTGATGTTTCTTTAACACCAGGTTTTTATGGGATGGGGTGTCCAGCCCCATGTCTAACCTTCCTCCTTTTGCAGTCCAGCTTTGGACCATCCACAGCAGAGTTCTTTCACCCTTCACCCACCTTAAATCACCATTGTGCTTCATTTGTGTTATGACCTCTGAACCAAAATGAATAAAGATCTACAAGTTTCCAGTGTTTGTTTAATCTTTGCCTGACTCTGCCATTGGGTTTAAGCGGTATTGAACCATGGATGGTTAGCGCTAAATTGAAAATTTAAGGAACTACCAAAATGCAAATGATTGAAGAGAAATTTATTCCTACATCAGGCATAAAACATAGAACAGTACAGCACTGTGCAGTTGTTATGCCCCACAATGTTGTGCCAACATTTTAACCTACTCTAAGGTCAATTTAATTCTTCCCTCCTACATAACTCTCCAATTTTCTATCATCTATGCGTTGATTTAAGAGTTTCACAAATGTCCCTAATGTATCTGCTTCTGCTACCACACCTAGCAGCACGTTACATGAACCCACCACTCTCGGTGTAAAAAACTTATTTCTTACTTTCCCTTATTTTTACTATTACCTTAAAATTCTGCCCCCTTAAATGAGCCATTTCTGCCCTGGGGAAAAAGCAATGATTTTTGTCACTGATAGTTGAAAAGAAATAAGCAGGAAGACAATTCGGAATAGTTTGCTCACTGTGGTTTCAAGTATTCAGGTTTGGAGATACCAGAAGTAGACAGGAGTGAAAGAGGAACCACTCAATGAATGCCTCTTATCATCTTATACACCTCTATCAAGTCATCTTTCATCATCTTTCACTCCAACGAGAAAAGTCCTCATACTCTCAACCTTGCCTCGTAAGACATACTTACTAATCTAGGCAACATCTTGGTAAATCTCCTGTAAAGCTTCCACATTCTTCCACTCAATATTTTAGGAAGTTTCCTCTGACTCATTCCCACCACCATCAGATTTCTGAATGGACAATGAACCCATGAACACTACCTTAGTATTTTTTAACTCTCTTTTTGCACTGCATTTTACATTTATTTTTTTAAGTATATGCAGCGGATTCCATTTATTTGAACCATCGGTCAATCGGGGCAGCTGCTTATTTGGAACAACTCTTAAAGAACCAAAACTAATCGAGAAGATACTGGGATTCCCTTTGTTTACTTGGAACACCATGCTGCTTCATCAGGAAAGGAGACTGTTGTGGAACAACTTCTAACTAGTGTCACTCGTGTAGCTGTAAGACACTGCACTGAACTTAGAGCTAACCATTTTCAAACAGCATCTGTTGCATGCACTTGTGTTGAAAAAGCAATGATTTTTGTCACTGATAGTTGGAAAGAAATAAGCAGGAAGACAATTCAGAATAGTTTGCTCACTGTGGTTTCAAGTATTCAGGTTTGGAGATGTCAGAAATAGCCTGGAGTGAAAATGAGACGATTTCACTACTTCAACAAGTTCAGAATTATGAAGAAGTTGAAGGTATCAAGCATTATATGAAAGCAGATCATAATCCACACTAGGTGTCTGCACTGATTTTGTTCTTTTATAGTCAATCAAAAGATCACGGCAGCTTACAGGTACACTGGATGAATTCCTCTGTTGTTAACTCTTAGGAACAAATACACAGTTTTATAGTACTGTAGTTGCATTGATAGTATTCTAATTGGTTTGTTATTTCATTTAGATATGCAATTTGTTACTCAATTAAGCAGTACTCTCTCTATTTTACATCTTTTTAACTATTTCCATGAAACTTTGGCTAATTGGGCCAAAATGTACCAGTCCCGATGCGTCCCAATTAACCGGAATCCACTGTTCATATTCCTTATTGTCATTTGTAGTTTTTTATTATGTATTGAAGTGTACTGCTGCTGCGAAACAACAAATTTCACGAGATGAGCCAAAGATATTAATACTGATTCTGATTCTGTGCGGTGAATCTAGTTCAAAGCGTGATTTGATGTATTCTCAAAGTCACGGTACTCAAAAAGCCATTAGCTGCTGTGGCTACTGCATCTGCTGACTCTAGTAACCTCTGGTCTTCAAGCTAATTCCATTCATTAATTTTTAAATTTCTACATACTCCTTTTTATAGTGCTTTCTGGGATAAGGTTCCGGACTCCAGCCTGCAGGATTTTGTACACGTGGCTCTTTAACAGCTTTGGGCTTCATACATGAATCCCACCCTGCCCTCCCTTTCTGAGCATGGGTCAGCAGAGCGATCTTCCCGAGTTTCCTTCCTCCTCGGCTGAGCACGGCATGAAGGGAGCAAACTCGAGATTCTGCAGCAGCAAACAGACCAAATCCAGAGCTAGAACCACAGAATGCTGGAGGAACTCAACAGGCCAGGCAGCGTCCAGGGAAATGAACAAACAGTCAATGTTTCAGGCCAACAGGACCCTTCATCAGGACTGGAAAGAAAGGAGGCAGAAGCCGGAATATGAAGGTGAGGGAGGGGAAGGAGTACAAGCTGGCAGGTGATAGGTGCGACCGGATGAAGTAAGATGCTGGGAGGTGATTGGTAGAGAAGGCAAAGGACTGTAGAAGAATGAACCTGATAGGAGAAGAGTGCAGACCATGGGATAAAGGGAAGGAGGAGAGACACCAGAGGAGAGGTGATGGGCAGGTGAGGAGAAGAGAAGGGGCAAGATACAAGCCAGACTGAGGAATGGAAAAAAGAGAGACGGAGGAATGAGACAATGGAAAATGAGAGAAGGGAATGGAAAAAGAGATGAACGTTGCAAACCTGACTGGACAGCATTCCAGGGATTTTAGCCACAGTATTTCTCTATTCAAGTATGTTATCTGAGCAAGGAGCTCCCTGTTATCCTATCTGCACATTATAGTTTATAAATAATATTTTAAAATGAGGGAAACATACATATAAGTGCAAGGATAATTTTGTCTAAGCTTGGAAGGACAATTTTATCTAAGGTTAAAATGGTGTTAAATGTGTTCAGTACCAGTAAGCCCAATCACTTTGAAAGCCTGGACAGTTTTGGTCCCGACTGCTGTTATCTGAACGTGGCTGGTGGTGTTAAGCAGGTGCCTGGGGGTGGAAATTCTTCCTTGGTTGCCTGAGTTAAATGTGTGATATAATAATGAATGTACTCAATGCAACTTCAGAAGTTCAGAATCAATATTAAATTGCACACTTAGCACAAGCCACAGGACCAAATTTGTAGTTTTTTCAGGTTTGAAACAAGTGCCATCTAGACATAATTTTCGTGGAGAGGTAGTCGTGTGCTTGACTTCTATTGGGATACACTGGCAGGCCCGTGAAAGCGTGCTAGTGTTGGTCTAGAGCTGAAGAAGTGGGTATGTCACTCCAGACGTGGTACTGAGAATCTAGGTATAAAGACACGTACCATTTCAGAAATGCATTCGCCTCAGTACTATCCCCTCCTCCTTAATCCCCTGTAAACTTGTAACTTCTCTCGCACATCCTCAGCATCTCACCTTGTTGCTTCTTTTGACACCTACCCGCAGAGAGCAACAAATTACAGAGTCCAATTCACCGCATGTCCTTAGGGCAAAGGAGGGAAACCGAGCATTGGCAATAAGGGGGACGAGAGATGACTTGATGGAGAAGTACAAGATGATAAGAGGCATAGATCGAGTGGTCAGCCAGAGACTTTTTCCCAGGGCAGAAATGGTTACTACCAGGGGAGTATTATTTTAAGATGATTGGAGGAAAGTATAAGGGAGATGTCAGAGATTAGGTTTTTTACGCTGCGCATGATTAGGTTAGATTAGTTTAGATTCAACTTTATTGTCATTGTGCCGAGTACAGATACAGAGTCAATGAAATGCAGTTAGCATCTGACCAGAAATGGAAAGAATAGTGTTATTTACAAAATAACTGCGAATAAAAAGTAAGTTCTACAGCACACAAATATAAAAGTACTGAGACAGTACAATACGGATGCAATACTGCTTAGCGCTGTGATGTGAGGTTCAGCAGGGTCACAGCCTCAGGGAAGAAGCTCTTCCTGTGCCTGCTGGTGCGGGAGCGGAGGCTCTTGTAGCGCCTACCGGATGGGAGGAGAGTAAAAAGTTCATGGTTAGGGTGAGATGCATCCTTGATAGTCATAGTCATACTTTATTGATCCCGAGGGAAATTGGTTTTCGTTACAGTTGCACCATAAATAATTAAATAGTAATAAAGCCATAAATAATTAAATAGTAATATGTAAATTATGCCAGGAAATAAGTCCAGGACCCACCTATTGGCTCAGGGTGTCTGACCCTCCAAGGGAGGAGTTGTAAAGTTTGATGGCCACAGGCAGGAATGACTTCCTATGATGCTCAGTGTTGCATCTCGGTGGAATGAGTCTCTGGCTGAATGTACTCCTGTGCCCAACCAGTACATTATGTAGTGGATGGGAGACATTGTCCAAGATGGCAACTGTAACAGGCTGCATGCACAACCGGCGCATACGCATATGATAATGCTTTTCGCCCTGCCCAGGCAGCATTTATGGTAGATATCTCAATGGTGGGCAATTGGGTGCTGATAGCCCGCTGGGCAGTTTTCACCACACGCTGGAGTTGCTTTGCGGTCCAATACAGGACAATTGCCATACCACACTGAGATGAGTTGGTGAGTACGCTCTCAATGGTACATTGAGAACATGCTGTCGGGGTGGTGGTGGAGACAGATACATTAGGGACATTTAAGTGACTTTGATAGGCACATGGAAGGTAGAATCAGAATCAGAATCTGGTTTAATATCAAAGGTTCTTTTATTATCAAAGTAAACAATTCTGAAATTCTTCCTCCCTGAGTAGCCATGAAACCAAGAAAAGAAAGGCAGCACAATCATCAACCCCAAATCCCTCTTCCCTGCAAAAAAAAATCAAACAAAACAGAACAGGCACATTGACCCCAAAATCCCCTGTCCTCACACAAAAAAATGAACCGAAACCTAACAGGCACTTCAATCCCCATATCTTCCCTCCCCACACAAAAAAATAAACAAAATGGAACAGGCATATTGACCCCCAATTACCCTCCCACACACAAAAAAAGAGAAAGATCAGGTGAAGAACACAGAATACAAAAAAAACTATAAGACGGAAAAAGTCTATAGTCCAAGTCCACATCCAAAATGTAGAAAACCTGAGCAACATTCACCACTGGCATATGTTGTGAAATGTGTTGTTTTGCAGGTGCAGTACATTGCAACACACAATAATGAAAGCTGTGAATTACAGTAAATATATATAGTAGTGTGGTAGTATTCATGGGTTCAATGTCCCTGGGCACTGGCCTTTGTAGTTTCCAGAACATCTTCAAGGAGCAATACCTCAAAAAGGTGGCATCCATCATTAAGAACCCTCATCACCCAGGACATGGCCTCTTTTCATTGCTGCCATCAGGAAGCCTGAAGGCACACACTCAACAATTCAGCAACAGCTTTGTCTCCTCTGCCATCGGGTTCCTGAATGGACATTGAACCATTCTCACTACTTTTTTAATTTCTAAATTTGCACTGCTTATTTAATTTAACTAATATATATATAATTTCATGACATACACCAGTGATATTAAACCTGATTCTGATGACAGAGAGGAAGAAACTATTCCTGAATCTAAGAAGAATAAAGGACTATGTGGAAGGAAAGGATAAATTTATTTTTTAGAGATACAGTACAGTAACAGGCCCTTCTGACTCAACATACCTGCGCTGCCCAATTAACCTCTATAACCAGCTAACCTACTAACCTGTGCGTCTTTGGAACGTGGTAAGGGACCGCAGCACCCAGAGGTAACTCACACAGAAAGCGTACAAACTCATTACAGACAGAGGCAGAATTGAACCGTGGTTGCTGGCACTGCAATAGCACTACGTAACCACTACACTGCAGTGTCACCCACAGTAGCATTGCTCTTAGATTGATCTCTGAGTAGGTTAAAGGGTTGGCATAACATAACGGGCTGAAGGGCCTGCACTGTTGTACGTTATGTTCTGTGCCCTTTAGTTATGGGGAGAATGTGCAACCTCCACGCAGACAGAACCTGTGATCAGGATTGAACCTGGCACCATGGAGATGAGAGAATGCAGCACTACCTGCTTCATGAGAACATTAGAACATAAGAAATAGGAGCAGGAGTCGGCCGTCTGGCCCGTCGAGCCTGCTCCACCATTCAATAAGATCATGGCTCATCTGGCCACGGACTCATCTCCACCTACTTGCCTTTTCTACATAACCCTTAATTCCCCTAATATGCAAAAATCTATCCAACCTTGTCTTAAATATATTTACTGAGGTAGCCTCCACTGCTTCATTGGACAGAGAATTCCACAGATTCACCACTCTTTGGGAAAAGCACTTCCTCCTCATTTCCATCCTAAATCTACTTCCCCAAATATTGAGGCTATGTCCCCTTGCTCTAGTCTCACCTACCAGTGGAATGGACACTCCTACCTCTAACTTATCTATCCCTTTCATAATTTTACATGTTTCTATATGATCTCCTCTCATTCCTCTGAATTCCAGCATGTACAGTCCCAGGCAACTCAATCTCTCCTCATAGTCTAACCCCCGCATCTCTGGAATCAACCTGATGAACCTCCTCTGCATCATCTGCAAACCACTGCCTCCATGATGAAAGAGTTGCAGTGGAGGATGGAGGAAAAATGCAGCCTTTCTCACTGCTCCATCCTCCTACAGTGGCAGCCATGCCTGGCTTCACATCTTCTTTCCAGACTAAAGGAGAACCCTTTGGAAGGTGGCTTCATCAAGCTTTCCAAATGAGATGAATGCTCAGCAAGAGCAAATTCAAGTTAAATTGTCAGTCAACCATACACTTGTACTGTATACGCTATATAAAGTACTGTTGCTCTGGGGCAAAGGTGCAAAACACAGTATATACAGTCACACACAGCACATATAGTTATGATCCAGCACATACAACCAGAAAATAATATCAGCACAGGTCCCTATGTGGCATGGCCTGAAGATTGATGGTACATGGGATGTTGTCCTGGAGCCATGTCTCTGCAAGAACAGGTGTGCAGCAGTTCCTCAGCTCACCTTGGTTCGGAAGATGAAGGCAAATCAGCTTGTTTCGGTTGGGGCAGCCGCAGGCAATCCAACTTGTTTTCCATGGAGCGGACACTGGAGGGCAGCACCAATGGGAGAGAGGGCCTGCAGGGGCCAGCTCCCAATCCAGCACACCTGCCATGCCTCTGTTCTCTCCCACACCGCCGCAGGTGCATCCTCTCCTGCGTGGCTGTAACAGTTGATAGCGTGGTATGAAGACCTGATACACACAACGTAACCGAGGCCATGCAACTCCCCCACAGCACTCTCGCCAATGAACCAATGAACTGGACTTGCAGTATTTCATATTACCAATATCCGACAGGGTCTTACAATCTCAAGGAAAACACTTAAGGCACACATTTTCACCATTTGTTTAACCCAGAGAGGCTGGGCTGCTGAAATCAAGCGTGCCACCACTTAACCTCTTCATAAGGTAAAGTATTTCAAAAATTTCTGGAGAGACTTTTGTTTGAGCGTGAGTTAAAAGTTCCCTATGTGTTTTAAAGTTCAAAGTTCAAAGTAAATTTATCATCGAGTATGGACTGTATATGTTACCATATCCTGTCCTGAGATTCATTTTCTTGCAGGCATTCACAGTAAAACCAAGAAGTACAATGGAATTAATGAACAACTATAAACAAAAACTGACAAGGTGCAAAAGAAGACAAACAGTACAGATAAAATAAATAAATAAGGTACAGTGAGAACTTAAGTTGTAGAGTTCTTGAAAGTGAGGCTGCAGGTTGTAGAATCAGTTCTGGTTTGGTGTGAGTGAAGATATCCACATTGGTTCAGGAGCCTGATGGGTGAAGGGTATTATTATGATTATGATTATGAGGACAAGCAGTCCCCTTTTATTGTCATTTAGTAATGTATGCATTAAGAAATGATAAAATGTTTTTCCAGAATGATATCACGAAAACACATGACAAACCGACTTAAAAACTAACAAAAACCACATAATTATAACATATAGTTACAACAGTGCAAAGCAATACCGTAATTTGATAAGAACAGACCATGGCACAGTGAAAGTCTCAAAGTCTCTCGAAAGTCCCATCATCTCACGCAGACGGTGAACCTCCAGCACCGCCAACTTGCTGATGCAGCATCCTGGAAGCATCCGACCACAGTCGGTCTCCGAGTCCATCCGAAAACTCCGAGCCTCCGACCAGCTCTCTGACACCGAGCACCGAGCACCATCTCTGACGAGCACTTTGACCCTGGCCCTGGCAACAGGCAATAGGCAATACCGAGGATTTGGGGCCTTTCCCTCTGGAGATTCTCGATCGCACAGTAGCAGTGGCAGCGAACCGGGCATTTCAGAAGTTTCTCCAGATGTTCCTCTGCGCTTCTCACGGCTGTCTCCATCAAATCCGGATTGTGCACAGCCCCTAGTTACACAATACAATATTCATTCGGAACGGTGTGCGGGTAATAGCTGTTCCTGAACTTGGTGGTATGAGACCTAAGGCTCCTGTACCTCCTTCCTGACGGTAGGAGTGAGAAGACAGCATGGTTCAAATGGTGGGGGTTCTCAATGATGGATGCTGCTTTCTTGTGGCAGTGTTCCTTGCAGATGTGCTCAATGGTGGGGAGGCTTTTCCCGTGATGGACCGGGTTGTATCCACCACTTTTGCCAGCTTTTTCATTCCTGGGCATCGATGTTTCCATACCAAGCCACTGGAATATGTTTGATCCAGCATTCCAACGAGGTGAAGCAGCACTTACACCTTCATAAGATAAAGTATTTCAAAAAGTTCTGGAGTAAAGTATGGTGTAAAATGTTCCGGAAAACTTCCCCATATGTTTTAATGTTCTTCTTCACGGAACTAGGAGCAAAGGGCATGGAATGTTGAGTATTCCTTTAAGTAGCGAATATTCCACTGAAATAGTGCTTGAAACTGACATCACTCCCAGGCAACTGGCCGCTATTAGAAGATGGCATTAGGCCAAGTGGCATCCACTAAAATAGCAGCCAGCCTCTTGAATGAGTGCTGGCAGACGTTTTGAACACCAATCACTTGTTTAACTAGCCTTTTGGCAGCCATTCCTCGAGCTCTTTCAAGTCTTACATTGAGAGGATTAGCTTTATTTGTCATGTGTACATCGAACTATTGAAATGTACAGCGAAATGCATTGTTTGTATCAATGACCAACACAGTTCAAAGATATCCAAAGTGTTGGGGTAGCCTGCAAGTGGTGACAGGCTTTTAAAGTGCAAAGTATATTTATTATCAAAGTACGTATGCAGTATACAACTCTGAGATTCGACTTCTCCAGACAGCCACGAAACAAAGAAAACCATGGAAGTCATTCAAAGAAAAACATCAATTTTCCCCCACCCATGCACAAAAAAAAACCCCAAATTGTGCAAATGGCAACAAGAATATCAACCACCTCACGCAAAAAAAAAAACAAATTGTGCAAACGCAACAAGAAAAAATGGGTGAAAACACAAAGTATAAAAACATAAAACCAAAAATCAAATTTGAACCATAGTGTAGTCCGTACCTTGCAGAACTTCAGTACCATCCTCTGACAGCATCGAGGGAGACAGAGACCACTCAAACTCAGGAGCCTTCCCTCGTGAACAGCGAACGAGCGGGAGAGAGAGGCAGTCACATGCAGACACCTTCCTCCAGGGCCAACATAGCATGTCCACAACTCACTAACCCTATACCGTATGTCTCTAGAACATGAGAGGAAACCAGAGCACATGGAGGAAATCCCCAAAGTCATGAGGAGAATGTACAAACTCCTTACAGACACAAGAATTGAACCCCAATCACTGGTGCAGTAAAGCATTTCAATAACCCCTATGTTGCCATGACACTAAGCTTTACTAAATTAATATTTTAAACTCAGAACCTCTTTTTGAGCTTCTCTTTAATAGATAAATTCGGACAAAAATTGTCCCTCCATAATTTTCTCTTAACACCCCATGTGATTTTACTCTTCGATTTTTGTCTTCAACTCCAACTGGAAGATCTACTTTCACTTCATAAGACTCCAGAGACTCCAAATCTCCTGGAAGTTTATCAGTCCTGGAGCAGTGGTGTCTTACCAACCCCATATTGTCTGGGAAGATTTCACTTGGTACTACTTAACAATCAGCTGCTCTGTGGGTCTGCCAATGCAGTGGAGCACTGCCCTTGCCCAACAAGTCTCTGTCCAATGCAGGAAGATGAAATATTATTTGGAATCTTTGATTAGTTCAATCTTTCCTAACCAAAAAAGGCAGCATTTCCCTTCGTACATCCATGTCAATTCAACTTTCCATTCCCATTCCAGCATGCTGGTCCAAGGCCTCCTCTGCTGCCACAATGACGTCAAACTCAGGTTGGAGGAGCCACACCTTATATTTCATCTGGCTATCCTCCAGCTTAATAGCATGAACATGGACTTCTCTAACTTCTGGCAATTTCTTACCCCTCTGTCCTTCTCTCCTTTGCCATTCCCCAGTCTGGTTACCCTCTTACCTCTTCTCTTCTCACCTACTCACACCTCCCTCTGGTGTCCCTCCTCCTTCCCTTTCTCCCATGGTCCTCAGCCTTATCCTATCAGATTCCTTCTTTTTCACCCCTATATTCAGCCCTTTTGAGGGCTATGGCACCGGTGACCCCTGTTTCCATCCAGGGGGTCAGTGTGGACATGGTGGAGGATTACAAATACCTGGGGATACGAATTGACAATAAACTGGACTGGTCAAAGAACACTGAGGCTGTCTACAAGAAGGGTCAGAGCCGTCTCTATTTCCTGAGGAGACTGAGGTCCTTTAACATCTGTCGGACAATGCTGAGGATGTTCTACGAGTCTGTGGTGGCCAGTACGATCATGTTTGCTGTTGTGTGCTGGGGCAGCAGGCTGAGGGTTGCAGACACCAACAGAATCAACAAACTCATTCGTAAGGCCAGTGATGTTGTGGGGATGGAACTGGACTCTCTCACGGTGGTGTCTGAAAAGAGGATGCTGTCCAAGTCGCATGCCATCTTGGAAAATGTCTCCCATCCACTACATAATGTATTGCTTGGGCACAGGAGTACATTCAGCCAGAGACTCATTCCACCGAGATGCAACACTGAGCGTCATAGGAAGTCATTCCTGCCTGTGGCCATCAAACTTTACAACTCCTCCCTTGGAGGGTCAGACACCCTGAGCCAATAGGCTGGTCCTGGACTTATTTCCTGGCATAATTTACATATTATTATTTAATTATTTATGGTTTTATATTGCTATAGCTATACTCTATTCTTGGTTGGTGCAACTGTAACGAAACCCAATTTCCCTCGGGATCAATAAGGTATGACTATGACTATGACTATGACTATCTCTTCCATTTATCACCTCTCCGTTTATTTCATCTTTTCTTCTCCACCCATCTCCCCTCTCCTTCAATTATCAATTATCAGTTATCACCTGCCAATTTGTACTCCTCACCCCCTCCCCACCTTCTTATTCTATTTTCTTCCTCCTTCCTTCCAGTCCCGAAATATTAACTGTTTCTCTCCCTCCATAGATGCTGCCTGATTTGTTGAGTTCCTCCAGTGTTTGGTATGTGTCAATACAATCTGCACTGATTTCTCCAACACCAGGCAAATTGATTAATCAAAGCAACTGCAGTTTCCATGAAACTAGGAGTCGTGAGACAGTCTGCTGGAGTGAGATATTGTGATATTTCTTCCTTATTTTGCAATCCTTAAATCATTTGCCCAAAAGCCAACTGTCAGACGTTGATGCAATAACCACGTCTTCTTCTATCAAGACTCACATAAAGGAACACACTGACATGTCAAACACCATATTCCTTCAGGGAAATGAGACCTATGTTTAAATTCCTTTCCCCACCTATGAATTATGGAGATGGTATCGCTCTCCTACACCTTGTATATAGAGAAATATGCATCACACATCAAGTCACATGCCCAAAATATGATATGATAATCATAGACTAGTTGTTAAATGGACAGTTTAGGGGAGGGGAGAGAATAAAGGTCATTGTACAGAAAAAGTATGTCAATGCCTTTCAACTTGGCTTGAGATATACACACAGTGGCCAGTTTATTAGGTACACCCGCACAATTGCTTGTAATGGAACTATTTAAACAGCAAATAATGTGGCAGCAACTCAATGCATAAAAGCCTGCAGACATGGTCTAGGCATTCAGTTATTGTTCAGACCAAACATTAAAATAGGGAAGAAATGTGATCTAAGTGACTTTGACTGCGGAATGATTGTCGATGCCAGAGGGGGTGGTTTGAGTATTTCAGAAACTGCTGATCTCCTGGGATTTTCATGCATAACAGTCTCTAGAGTTTACTGAGAATGGTGTGGGAAAACATTCATTGAGAGGCAGCTCTTTGGGTGAAAATGCTTTGTTAATGAGAGAGGTCAGAGGGGAATGGCCAGAGTGGTTCAAGCTGACAAAAAGGCGACAGTAACTTAAATAACCACACGTTACAACAGTGGTGTGCAGCAGAGCATCTCTGAACATGTAAAACATCAAACCTTGAAGTGGACGGGCTACAGCAGCAGAAGACCACAAACATACACTCAGTGGCCACTTTATTAGGTACACGAGGTAGATAATAAAGTAATCACCCGTTGTATAAGTAAGTTGATACAAAATGAGTTGAGAGGAGGGTTAAGAAGACATGTGATGTGTTGGCCTTCATTAATCATGGGACTGAGTTCTAAGAATCATGAGGTAATGTTGCAGCTCTATAAAACCCTGGTTAGAGCTCACATGGAGTATTGTGCTCAGTTCTGGTCAACTCATTATAGGAAGGACGTGGAGGGTGCAGAGGAGGTTTACCGGCATGTCTTATGAGGATAGGTTGAGCGAGCTAGGGCTTTTCTTTTTGGAGCAAAGGAGGATGTGAAGTGACTCGATAGAGGTGTACAAAATGATAGGAGGTATAGATCAAGTGTACTGTAAGACAGTTTTTCTCAGAGTAGAAATGGCTAATACTAGGGGGCAGAATTTTAAGGTGATTGGAGGAAGGTACAGAAGGGATGTCAGAGTTAAGTTTTTTTACACAGAGAGTGGGGGGTACATGGATGCGCTGCTGCAGCTGGTGGTAGGGAATATTAGGGACATTTACAAAATTCTTAGATAGGCACACGGATGATAGAAAAATTGAGGGCTACTGCTTGTGGGAAGGAAGGGTTAGATTGATCAAAGTTTAAAGTTCCAAGTAAATTAATTATCAAGTACATATATGTCACCATGTACAACCCTGCGATTCATTTTTTTGCAGGTATGCTCAATAAATCCATAATAGGATAATAACCGTAACAGAATCAATGAAATCTGTACTGACTTGGGTGTTCAACCAGTGTGCAAAAGACAACAAACTGTCCAAATACAAGAAATAATAATAATAAATAAATAAGCAAAAAAATTGAGAACATGAGATGAAGGCTCCTTGAAAGTGCACCTGTAGATTGTGGGAACAGTTCGATGATGAGGTGAGTGAAGCTGGGTGAAGTTATCTCCGCTCAGGGAAAAATGAGGCAGTGTTCATGGGTTCAGAAGCCTGATTGCAGAGGGGAGGAATCTGTCTCCATCTCTCCATGCCCTTGCTTTTCTGTTTCATTGCTGTTATGTCTTGTCTGTGGCCTAGTCAGAAAGGACTTGACTTACTGTAAACTTCTTAGGAAACCTCCCAAACAGTTTTGAACGCACAATGACTGGCACCAGATAGTTGCGATTGTTGCTTGGGTAAGTCTAGTTCGTCTATCAGGCCAGCTGCCTCTTTATAACCAGTGTTAATGAGCAGCAGGGAGACTTGGAACATAAGACATAAAACCAGAATTAGGCCATTTGGCCCATCAAGTCTGCTCTACTATACTATCATGACTGATTTGTCATCCCTCTAAATCCCATTCTCCTGCTTTCACCCTGTAACCTTAGATGCCCTTACTAAACAAAAGTCAACTTTAAATATACCCAGTGACTTGGCTTCTACAACCATCTGTGGTAAGGAATTCTACAGATTCACTGCCTTCTGGCTAAAAAAAAATCCTCCTCATCCCTGCCTCTCTTTTGTGTGGTAGTATGTTTCTATAATTACAGAAGGAGATAGCTGGGCAGATGATTAGTAACTTGCCCAAAGTGGTAGGTTGTAAGGAGCATCTTCTTATATTCTTTATGAGAAAGGAGGAGGCTGTTCAGCACATTGAGCCAGTGCCATATGTCAGAGCAATCCTATATCTCAATTTATTGCCCTGTAATCTATTCAGTAACTGTGTCTGCAACTCTATAATTCCCCCTGCCACCTACACTAGTGACAATCAACAGATTACCAATTTGCATATAGGGTCACAGTCAGAGTGCCATAGCACAGAAGCTGCCTCTTCACCCCATGTAGTCCATGCCAAACTGTTTAGATTATGAAGACACACAGTCCTCTTTTATTGTCATTTAGTAATGCATGCATTAAGAAATGATACAATATTTCATCCGGTGTGATATCACAAAACACAGGACAGACCAAGACTAAAAAAACTAACAAAACCACATAATTATAACATATAGTTACAACAGTGCAACAATACCATAACTTGATGAAGAAGTCCATGAGCACAGTAAAAAGTTCAAAGTCTCTCAAATGTCCCACATCTCACGCAGACGGGAGAAGGAAGAAAAACTCTCCCTGCCATGCCGACCACAATCCGACTCTGAGTCATCCGTAAACTTCGAGCTCTGATCAGCTCTCCGACACTGAGTACTGAGTACCATCTCTGTCCGAATGATTCAACTTCAATCTCAGTCGCCAACAGCAGGCAAAGCCAGGGATTTTAAGGCCTTCCCTCTGGAAGATTCCCGACCGCGCAGTAACAACAGCAGCGAACTGGCGTTTCAGAAATTTCTCCAGATGTTCCTCTGTACTTTCACGTCTGTCTCCATCAAATCAGAGTTGTCCATGGCCCCTACTTAATGGATACGATATCAGTTACCCTGCCTTGTCACTTCCCAATTGCATTGGTAATAGGAGAGAACTTATGAGCTAGGGATGTTGAGGGAGAAAACTTCAGAACTTACGTACCAGGCAGCCTTCAGTTGCTGGTGGACTCTGGGTGCACCAATGAAAACTGGGGTGATCAAGGGGTTACAAAGGTCTTGGGGATGGCGGGGTGTTGCAGGACAGTAGGAGATAACAAAAAGGGGAAGAGCGAGGTCATGGAGAGACTGAGACTGTGAGCAACAATTTTGAAACTCAGGCATTGCTTAACTGGGGCCAATGTAGGTCAGGGAGTATAAGGAGGCAGCTGGCCTGATAGATGAACTAGACTTACCCAGGCAACAGTCGAAGCTATCTGGTGTCAGTTGTTGTGCGTTCAGATCTCTTTGGGAGGTTTCCTGGGAAGTTTACAGTAAGTCAAATCCTTTCTGACTAGGACACAGGCAAGGCATAACAGCAATGAAACAGAAGTGAGCTTCATTGGAGAAGTACATCACACTGTAACATAGAGCTTAACTGGCATTAAAACTTCACTGGCATTAAAACGTCTTCACTGGCATCAAAAAGCTATTTACATCATTGGCACCAATACTTTACTTCACTGGAACTTGACTTACATTGCCTATAAAAGAAGGTAATCAAAATGCAAAAAAAAAGTAAGCAACTTTCCAATGCTCAGAAGACTTCAATAAAACTAGGATAACATCAGGGTCCATCTAGTATTATACCAGGTGCCATAAATTACTTGTCAAAGCACAGCCAGAAAGAAAGTCACTTATGAAGGAGTGCTTCTGTGGAAAAATATCCCAAGTGAATTCACAGAAGTACAAGCAAAAATAAAATATCTAGATAAAGGAAGAAGATGGCACCAGTGAATAACTCTACCAAGGGTGACATCCTCCAGATGGTTCACAAAACTACTTCTTTCACTTCTTTTATGTCTTCTTTTTCTTTCAAACGTGGTTCTGCTACTTGTTGGAGCCTGCGATCTGCCTTTTGGTGATGTCTTTTTAGGCCCATTGAGTGATCTGGCACTTTGCTGTCTCGATGGTGCTCCGTGAGGCTTGAAGCGAAGTGTGCCAAGACAGCCCATGGTCGACTCCATTCCTCGCTAATCTTGCCGATGAAGACAGAAATCATCAAGGCCAGTGCAGAAGACGAGCAGGTGCTCCATGCCGTCTACAGACCCCTTGCTTGCTGTTGCCGGAGGAAAGTGTCTGCATGTGGTGGTCCCCCTCTCCCTCTCACTCACTGCTCCTGAAGGGAGGTCCCTGTTTTCGAATAGTCTCTCTCCCTTTCTCTCACTTGATACTGCTGGAGTCCTGGGTCTTGAGCAATGTTTAATTGATGTGGTATGTGGATTGGCTGTGCTTCTAGTCGCTCCTTATTTTTGTTGCTACTTTGGGCAATTTTGAATCGGGGTGGTCTGCAGATAATGATCACTGAGATGAACTGAATATGCCTGGACCCTTTCAATTTTATGTTTTATACTCTGCTCATTTTCTTATTAATGTTTGTGTGATTTGCTTTTTTTTTGCAGATGGAGCGGGAGTTGTGGTGTTTGATGCTTTTCTATGAACAGGTTTGCTTGTTTCATGGCTGTCTGTGGTAAAGACACCACTCAGGGTTATATACTGCAATACATACTTTGAAAATGTACCTATTTCAAACCTTTGAGATCTTCTACCTATTCAGAAGAAGACTGGTACAATAAAACTGCCACTAGGACTGGGTTTATAGTCGACCTGCTGTTTAGGATTATGGCTTTCATTTCATGTCATATCACCAAAGACTCCAGCAAATTTCTACAGATGTACTGTGGGGAGCTTTCTAACTGTTGCATCACTGTCTGGAGGGGCTGATGCACAGGACTGGAAAAAGCTGCAGAAGGTTTTAATCTCCATCGAGAGCATTTCCAATAGGTAATGCCCCAAGAAGGCAGCATCCATCATTAAGGACCCCTACCACGCAGGGCCTGCCCTCTTGTCATTACTACCATCAGGAGGAGGTGTGAGAGGCTGAAGACACACATTCAGAGTTTTAGGAACAGCTTTTTACCCTCTGACGTCAGATTTCTGAATGGACAATGAACACTACCTCACCATTTTTTCTCTCTTTTTGCACTACATATATATATATATTTTTTTTATTGTCATTTATAGTATATTTTATGTATTGCAATGTACTGCTGACACAAGACAACAAACTTCAGAACATGTGTCAGTGATAATAAACATGATTCTAATTCTGATCATATAACAGGTCTAAAATGCTGTATGATAAAGTGCAGATAAATTTCTGAAGGCAGATAAAGAGAAGAAACATTCTCCAGAGTCCCTCTTCAAATGTTTCAGGGATCACTCTCGACATGACTCTCTCATCCACTCGTCATTCCCCGCTGATATCCCCATTGGCAGATACGCCTGAAAGCAGGGCAAGTGCGACACCTCCTCCCTCACGACCAGTCAGAGCCCCAGACAGCCCTTCCAGGCGAGGCAACACTTCACCTGCGAGTCTTGTCAGTGTCATCTATTGTATCCGGTGCGCGGGGTGTGGCTTCCACAGCACCAGTGACATCTGACATGGATTAGTGGACCACTCTGTCAAGCACGCTTGTCAGGAAATGCAGAGGAACCTAACAAACAAAACGCAGAGCAGTGGAGACCATTTAGCAGAGAGCGATTACTTTAGCAATAAACCGCAAAGTAACACGCCACGAGGGGCCACAAAGCAAGAGAGAAGAGATCCTAGACACAACAAGCTTACACAGTTTGAGGATGTGCTGGGAGCAGCCCATAAGTGTCACCGCGCTTCCGGCGCCAACATAGTGCGCCCACAGCTTACTGACCCTAACCCGTACGGCTTTTAAATGTGAGAAGAAACCAGAGCGTGAGAAGGAAGCCCATGTGGTCACGGGGAGAATATACAAACTCCGTACAGGCTGTGCTGGGAACTGAAGCCCACTTGGTAATCACTGGTGCTCTCTGTTTGAAACTGGTGGCTTCTCTCACGAATTCATCGACACTTCCAATCCCTTTTTGCGTCTCCAGTGTTGTCCTTCAGCTCACATGAGAACGACTGTGAGTGACACTGAGAGGCAAGGCCAGTGAGTCTTCAGCGCAGCACCCGGGTCATTTTGGGCAGAAATAATCACGTACACACGTGCAGATACCACACACAAACATGCTGCACACCCAGAGGAAAACCTAGCGTACATAGAAATGCAATACCTGTACGAGTACACACCAGACACACAAATACAAAACACATGTGTGAATATGCTACTCACACACAGAAACAAACCACGCCAAAATATTTATTTGATTTTTATTTATATTTATTTTATTGATACACTGAGTGGAATCGGCTCTTCCGGCCCTTCGAGATGCAACTTACAATGACCAATTAACCTGCCAACCAGTCCGTCTTTGGACTGTGGAGGAAACCAGAGCAACTGGAGGAAACCCACACACAGGGAGAATGTACAAACCCCTTACAGCTACCGGTGGAGATTGCACACATCACACTCAAGCACAGAAGTCAAAGTCAAAGTAGGTTTATCATTAAAGTACTGTACATATAAGTTACCATATACTACCCTAAGATATAATTTCTTGCAGATATTTACTGGAAAATAAAGAAATATAATTTTTGAAAAGCTATACATAAAGAATGACAGACAACCAAGGTGCAAAAGAAGACAGATTGTGCAAGTGATAAAAAAATAAGTAATACTGGGAACATGAGTTGCAAAGAGTCCTTCCAAGTGAGTCTGAAGGCCCCCCCACCCCCTCCTCCATCTTCTTGCTTTACCTTCTCATCTTTTTCTCCAGTCCTGACGAAGAGTCTCAGCCCAAAAGGTCAGCTGTTTACTCTTTCCCGTAGATGCTGCCTGGCCTGCTGAGTTCCTCCAGCATTTTTGTGTGCGTGTGTGTTGCTGTAGATTGTGGAATCAGTTCAGTGTTGAGGTGAGTGAAGTTACCCACGTTGGTTCAGGAGCCTGGTGGTTGAAGGGTAAGAACTGTTCCTGAGCCTGGTGGTGTGAGGCTTAAGGCCCAGTGGTGGTAGCAAGAAGAGAGCATGGCCTGGGTGGTGGGGTTCTGATGCTGCCCTCTTGCGGCAGCACTGCCCTGTTGATGTGCTGAATGGTGGGGAGGGCCTTTCCTGGGCTGGACTGGGCTGTATCCAACACTTACTGTTCCTAGGCGTTGGTGTTTCTATATCTAGCCACGACCCAGTCAGCCAGGATCCTCTCCACCGTCCATCTGTGCTCTCTCTGTGTCCACTGGCGTCTGCAGGTGAGGAAATCGAGGATCCAGTTGAAAAGGGATGATTCGTGGCCCAGGTCTTGGAACTTACCGACTAGCTACGGGGGAATGATACCGAGGTGACATATAAAATCATACCAATGTACAGATAAAAAGACAAGTATTCATGGTGCACAGGCTTGGGGCTGAGCACCACAGTAGCACATCGGTTATTGTGGCTCAGGGCGCTCCGCAGTCGGCACTTCAGTTCTGGCTGCCATCTGTAAGGGGTTTATACGTGACCATGTGGGTTTCCTCTGGGTGCCCCGGTTTCCTCCCACAGTCCAAAGACACATCGGTTAGTAGGTTAATTGGTGATTGTAAATTGTCCTGTGGTTAGGCTAGTGTTGAATAGATGAGTTGCTGGGTGCTGTGTCTCACTGGGCTGGAAATGCCTATTCTGCAATGTAACTCGAAATTAAAAAATAAATAAGCACAGACAGACACACACACACACACACACACTCTCCCTTCCTCACATACACACACTCACTCTCTCTCTCACACACACTCTCTCTCTCTCACACTCACACACACTCTCTCTCTCACACACACGCTGTCTCTCACACACATGCACACACACTCTCACACACACTCTCATTCTCTCTCACACACATTCTCTCACACACACTCACACACACTCTCTCTCACACACATTCTCTCACACACACATTCTCTCTCACACACTCTCTCACACTCACACGTACTCTTTCTCTCACGCATACATACATACACACACTCTCTCCCTCTCACACACACACTCTCTTTCTTTCACATACACACTCTCTCTCTCTCTCTCTCACACACACACACACTCTCACACTGCTGGAAGCACTGGTTATTGATCAACAGCCAGAACATTGACCAGTGTTTCACCTCCCGTGCTCAAGGACACCGAGGCCAATTACGAATTTTATCTCAGATTGTAGCCACGCAGAGCAGGCACACATCTGATTAATGGCTGCTTTGCAAAGGCTGATCTGCTAATTGGTTGTTTAAATAGGTCAGCTGAACACCTCATTACCTCCCAGCTGCCAAAGTCACCAGGTTTGTCAGCCTTCACCCATCTGTTCCACACCATCCTATATGCTCCGAAGGTTTCAAAATCCATTGGTCTGCAAACTCTGTCATCATTTGCTTGGTTTGGAACTTGTAAGGCACAGTTTTCTTTTATTCTTCGTAAAATAAAGTAGAAGTATTATCAAAGTACATCGTTTATCTTATTTGGAGGTACAGCGTGGAGTGGGCCCTTCCAGGCCTTTGAGATGCACTGTGCTAGCAACCCCGGACAACCTCGATTCAGCCCTAACCTAATCACAGGACAACCTACAATGACTAATTATCCTGCCTAGTATGTGGGAGGAAACCAGACCTCCTGGGGAAACCCATGCAATCCATGGGGAAGACAAACAGAGACTCCTTACAGACAGAACTGAACTCCAGACTCCGGCGCCCCAAGCTGTGTTAGCGTCATGCTAACCGCTACATTAGCACGGCACCCATATATCACCGTATACTACCCTGAGATTCATTTTTTGTGGGCAATCACAGGTAGACAAAGAAGTACCACAGAATCAATGAAAAACTACACACAAAGACTGAGAAATAACCGATGTATTACACAAAAGAAGACAAACAGTGCAAACATAAATGGATAAATTATACTGAGAACATAGAACATAGGACATAGAATAGTACAACACGTTACAGCCCCTTCGGCCCACAATGTTGTGCCGACCCTCAAACCCTGCCTCCCATATAAGCCCCCACCTTAAATTCCTCCATATACCTGTCTAGTAGTCTCTTAAATTTCACGAGTGTATCTGCCTCCACCACTGACTCAGGCAGTACATTCCACGCACCAACCACTTTCTGAGTAAAAAACCTTCCTCTAATATCCCCCTTGAACTTCCCACCCCTTACCTTAAAGCCATGCCCTCTTGTATTGAGCAGTGGTGCCCTGGGGAAGAGGCGCTGGCTATCCACTCTATCTATTCCTCTTATTATCTTGTACACCTCTATCATGTGGACCACAAGGATCTGACCTGGGACCTCTACTTTTTGTGATTTTTATTAACGACCTGGATGTGGGGGTAGAAGTGTGGGTTGGCAAGTTTGCAGATGACACAAAGGTTGGTGGTGTTGTAGATAGTGTAGAGGATTGTCAAAGATTGCAGAGAGATATTGATAGGATGCAGAAGTGGGCTGAGAACTGGCAGATGGAGTTCAACCTGGAGAAGTGTGAGGTGGTACACTTTGGAAGGACAAACTCCAAGGCAGAGTACAAAGTAAATGGCAGGATACTTGGTAGTGTGGAGGAGCAGAGGGATCTGGGGGTACATGTCCACAGATCCCTGAAAGTTGCCTCACAGGTAGATAGGGTAGTTAAGGAAGCTTATGGAGTGTTAACTTTCATAACTCGAGGGATAGAGTTTGAGTCGCGAGGTAATGATGCAGCTCTATAAAACTCTGGTTAGGTTGCACTTGGAGTACTGTGTCCAGTTCTGGTCGCCTCACTATAGGAAGGATGTGGAAGCATTGGAAAAGGTACAGAGGAGATTTACCAGTATGCTGCCTGGTTTAGAGAGTAGAAGGTTGAGGGGAGACTTGATAGAGGTGTTTAAAATTATGAGGGGGATTGATAGAGTTGATGTGGTTAGACTTTTTCCATTGAGAGTGGGGAAGATTCAAACAAGAGGGCATGGGTTGAGAATTAGAGGACAAAAGTTTAGGGGTAACATGAGGGGGAACTTCTTTACTCAGAGAGTGGTAGCTGTGTGGAACGAGCTTCCAGCAGAAGTGGTTGAGACAGGTTTGGTGTTGTTGTTTAAAGTTAAATTGGATAGCAATATGGACAGGAAAGGAATGGAGGGTTATGGGCTGAGTGCAAGTCAGTGGGAATAGGATAGGGTAAGAGTTTGGCACGGACTAGAAGGGCTGAGATGGCCTGTTTCCGTGCTGTAATTGTTATATGGTTATATGGTTATGCATTATGATCAGAGATTAAGGGAGCTAGGGCTTTACTCTTTGGAGAGAAGGAGGATGAGAGGAGACATGATAGAGGTGTAAAAGATAATAAGAGGAATAGATAGAGTGGATAGCCAGCGCCTCTTCCCCAGGGCACCACTGCTCAATACAAGAGGACATGGCTTTAAGGTAAGGGGTGGGAAGTTCAAGGGGGATATTAGAGGAAGGTTTTTTACTCAGAGAGCGGTTGGTGCGTGGAATGTACTGCCTGAGTCAGTGGTGGGGGCAGATACACTAGTGAAATTTCAGAGACTACTAGACAGGTATATGGAGGAATTTGAAGTGGGGGCTTATATGGGAGGCAGGGTTTGAGGGTCGGCATAACATTGTGGGCCGAAGTGCCTGTACTGCGCTGTACTATTCTATGTTCTATGTTCTATGTCTCCTCTCATCCTCGTTCTCTCCAAAGAGTAAAGCCCTAGCTCCCTTAATCTCTGATCATAATGCATACTCTCTAAACCAGGCAGCATCCTGGTAAATCTCCTCTGTACCCTTTTCAATGCTTGAATTGTAGAATCCTTGAAAGTGAGGTTGTGGAATCAGTTCAATGTTGAGGTGAGTGAAGTTATCCACGCTGTTCAGGATCCTGATGCTTGAGGGGTAATAACCGTTCCTGAACCTCGTGGTGTGGGATCTGAGGCTTCTGTACCCACTTCCTGATGGGAAGAGCAAGAAGAGAGCGTGGCCTGGGTGGTGTGGGGTCATTGACGATGGATTCTGCTTTCTTGTAGGAGGCTCCTTGTGGACGTGTTCAAAGATGGGAAGGACTTTGCCTGTGATGGACTGGGTTGTATCCACTACTTTTTGTAGGCTTTTGTGTTCAAGGGTACTGATATTTCTATACCAGACCAAAATGACCCGGTCAGTATAATCAGAATCAGAATCAGGTGTAATATCACTGGCATGTGTCTTGAAATTTGTTGTTATGCAACAGCAATACATTGCAATACATAATAATAAATCAACATCATTATTATAAATCACAGTAAGAAGTATATATATTTATATTAAAAAGTTAAATTAAATAAATGGTGCAAAAAGTGAAAAGAAAAGTAGTGTTCATGGTATCATTGTCTGTTTGGAAATCTGATGGCAGAGGGGAAGGATCTGTTCCTGAATCATTGAGTGTGTGTCTTCAGGCTCCTGTATCTCCTCCCTGATGGTAGCAATGGGAAGAGGGTATGTCCTGGGTGACGGGAGTCCTTCATGATGGATGCAGCCTTTTTGAGGCATCGCTCCTTGAAGATGTCCTGGATGCTGGGGAGGCGAGTGCCCATGATGGAGCTGACTGAGTTTACAACTTTATGCAATCCATTCCAGTCCTGCGCAGTGCCCTCTCCGATACCAGACGGTGATACAACCAGAAAGAATGCTCTCAGCAGTATATTTGTAGAAATTTGAGAGAGTCTTTGATGACATTCCAAATCTCAAACTCCTAAAGATATTTTGCTGCTTTCGTGCCTTCTTTGTAACTGCAACAATACGTTGGGCCCAGGATAGATCCTCACAGATGTTGACACCGAGGAACTTGAAATTGCTCACTCTTTCCACTTCTGGACTGGTGTGTCTTCCCTTGACTTATCCTTTCTGAAGTCCACAATCAACTCTTGCTGACATTGAGTGCAAGTTTCTTGCTCCACTATGCATCTATAGAAGCTTGTTGAAGTTCTAGATGTCATGTCAAATCTGCTCAAACTTTTAAGAAAGTAGAGCTGCTGTCACGCCTTCTTTGTGATGGCATTTACATGTTGGTCCCAGGACAGATCCCCTGAAATGATACCGCCAAAGAATTAAAAGTTACTGACCCTCTCCTGATGAGGACCTATCCCTAAAGTGTAGCTCCTGTAAATATGGAAATAATGATCCCAAGTTGCACCATTGTGAACCGGGAAACAGGTCATAGGTGACGAGAAAAGACTTTATCACCTTTCACATTACCCAGAATGTACCAGGCAGGACTGCCTTTCCTGGGCATCTGCTCAATACAGAAGTATTTATCCAAAATTGTGGGAAGCTTTTTATAACTTTAAGGTAAGGTACCATATTGCCTTCAATAAAGCACCATTATCATTTCTGGGGAAAGCTAGGCTTTACGGAAAGGAACGTTCGCTGCTTTTAGGGTCTAATGACATGGTTGTGCCACTGAACTTAAAGGCAATCAGATGGTCACAAAGGAGCTGGAGCTGCCCTCGTTAGAAGCACGTGAGCAGTTTAACTCTTTCACCAGTTGTTACCCTACAGACCCAAGCTGAGCTCATGGCAAAAAAAAAATCACACTAAAGGTTGCAACTAGGCTGAAGAAGATGAAAAGATTAGTCGCTTCTCTGAGGATGGTCACCTTGTCACAGTGAGAAGCTTGTGAGTTCTTGAGATCCTGAGAGAGATGCCATTTGGAGTTTAGCCATCTGCTGCTTAGCTCCTTGTAGGATCATCCATGGCGATAAGGTCAAGGGGAAGGTTCCAGATGAAGAACAATCCAGCCAAGGTCTTAAGCTGGTGGAAGATGATGACGCATCGCAACAACAGTGAGGGTGGAGGAAGGATGCAGCCGCGAAGGTTCCCAGTCGTCTTACCCAGCATGCCACTCGACCCTGACCCTGATCTGTCAAGGACTGTATGGTGGCTGCCCATGGATCAGCCTCCCACTGTTAAATAAAGACATTCTCCATTGTGGATCCTGGATCGTCCTCTGCAGCCACCAATCGACAGTTCCTTCGGAGAACATCGTACTCTGCTTGAGTGATTGCATTACTACGACTACCCAATAGTCAACTTCTTAACCTGTCCCTTGGGAGGAGGCTGGACTTGTATCACTCACCTCAACACCGAACCGACTCCACAGCCTACAGACTCACTTTCAAGGACACTGGAACCCACGTTCTCAGTATTATTTATTTACTTAACTATTTACTATTATTACTATTAATGTGTATTTGCACTGATTGTCTTCTTTTGCACATTGGTTGCTTTGTATGTTGTTTCTCATTGACTCTGTTGTACTTGTGCACTTCAAGGACATTCAGTCTGATTTATTTAGACAATAGGCCCTTCAGCCTATCGAGCTCTGCCGCCCCGTCAAGCTCATGTGACCAATCAACTCACGAACCCGTACGTCTTTGGAATTCAGGAGGAAACCGGAGCACCTGGAGGAAACTCACAAGATCACAGGGAGAGCACAGAAACACTTTAGAGACAGTGGTTGGAAATGAACTGGCTGCTGGCGCAGTAATTGTGTTATGCTAACCGCCGGGCTACTGTACCACTCCATGTATCTATCTATACCTCATGTTCTCGGTATTTATTTTAGAAACTTGCACAATTTGTCTTCTTTTACACATTAGATTGTCAGTCTTTATCTATGTATAGCTCTTCACAAATTCTATTGTATTTCTTTGCTTTCCTGTAAATGCCTCCAAGAAAATGAAACTCAGGGTAGTATATTGTGACATATATGCACGATATTGATTTACTTTGACTTTGAAAAAACTTAGGCTGACACCAATCTGACTCAAGGACCGGAGGGCACAGCCTCAGAATAGAATGTGCCTTTGGAGCAGAGATGAGGAGGAATTTCTTTTGCCAGAGGATGGTGAGTCTGTGGAATTCACTGCCACAGACGGCTGTGGAGGCCAAGCTACTGGGTATAGTTAAAGAAGCGATTGATAGGTTTTTAATTAGTTAGGGCGTCAAGGGTTATGGGGAGAAGGCAGGAGAATGGGGTTGAGCGGGATAATAAATCAACTGTGATGGAATGGCAGAGCGGACCTAATGGGCCGAACGGCCTAATTCTGCTCCTAAGTAAGTCTTATGTTCTTATAGTCTTATGATTCAGCAATGGCTGAGCTTGGGAAAAATATTCCATTGGCAAGAGCTATGGAAATGAAAATTTATTTTGATTACTTTGTCTGAGATTTTGTTACTTTGCATGAAATCTTTTTGCTTTGCCAACCTTCTTGGGTGGGGTAAAAGATGATTGGAATTCTCAGGAAAGAGCTGGAGAGGTTTGCTTAATGTGTTGAGTAATATTTATCTCTGAAAATTTCTCTCTCTTAAAGTTGGATTATCCCATTACTCCCAGATTTCTGTTTATGAGATTGTGTTTTGCCAGTATGTTTCTCAAATTACAGTCCCCTTAAATCAGAATCCGAATCAAAATCAGGTTTAATATCACTGGCACATGTTGTGAAACTTGTTAACTTTGTGGCAGTAGTACACTGCAATACATAATAATGGGAAAACTGTGAATTACAGTAAATATATCTGTGTATATATATGGAACTGATTGTGGACTTCAGGAGAGGGAAACCAGAGGTCCATCAGCAGAGGTAGAGAGGGTCAGTAACTTAAATTTCCTGGGTGTCACTATCTCAGAGGACCTGTCCTGGAGCCATCTGGACATCCGTTAGTCTCGTGAGACCATGGATTTGCGCCTTGGAGGGTTTCCAGGGCACAGGCCTGGGCAAGGTTGTATGGAAGACCAACAGTTGCCCATGCTGCAAGCCTCCCCTCTCCACGCCACTGATGTTGTCCAAGGGAAGGGCACTAGGACCGGTACAGCTTGGCACCGGTGTCGTCGCAGAGCAATGTGTGGTTAAGTGCCTTGCTCAAGGACACAACACGCTGCCTCAGCTGAGGCTCGAACTAGTGACCTTCAGATCACTAGACCGACGCCTTAACCACTTGGCCACGCGCCAACACCCACCATGTAAATGTAATTGCAAAGAAAGTATGACAGCGCCTCTGCAGAGATTCGGCATGTCATCAAAAACTTTGACAAACTTCTGTAGATGTGTGGTGGAAAGTGTACTGACTGGCTGCATTAAGGCCTGGTATGGGAACAACAATGCCTCTGAGAGGCCCAGTATATCACAGGTAAAGCCCTCCCAACCATTGAGCACACCTACATGAAACATTGCCATAGGAAAGCAGGATCCTCACCGTCCAGGCCATGCTCTTTTCTCACTGCTGCCATCAGGCAGAAGGTAAAGTGCCTCAGGACTCACACCACCTGGTTCAAGCACAGTTGCTACCCCTCAACCATCAGACTCTTGAACAAAGGTGGATAATTACACTCATCTATTTCCAGTGTTCCCACAACCAATGATTTCACTTTAAGGACTCTTTATCTTGTTAATTCATGCTTTCATTAGTTATTCCTATTTATTTATATTTTTTGCATTTGCACAATTTGTTGTCTTCTATGCTCTTGTTCTTTTATTACTCCTCTTTACAGTTACTATTCTATAGATTTGCTGAGTATGTCCGTCGGAAAAGGAACCTCCGGGTTGTATGTTGTGACATGTATGCACTCTGATAATAAATATTACTTTGAACTCTGAGATATATATATATACACACATACACACACACACACACACACACACACACACATATATATATATAAAATAGTCAAATTAAATAAATAGCTCAAAAATAGAAATAAGAAAGTAGTGAGGTAGTGTTCACAGGTTCAATGTCTGTTCAGAAATCAGATGGCAGAGGGGAAGAGGCTGTTCCTGGATCGTTGAGTGTGTGTCTCTAGGCTTCTGTACCTCCTCCCTGATGATAGCAATGAGAAGAGGGCACTACTTGGGTGATTGGGATCCTTAACGATGGATGCTACTTTTTGAGGCCTCGCTCCTCGAAGATGTCCTGGATACTGGGGAGGCTAGTTCCCACGTCGGAGCTGACTGAGTTTACGACTCTCTGCAGCTTATTTCGATCCTGAGCGGTGTCCCACCCTTAGCCATACCAGACGGTGAGGCAGCCGGTTAGAATGCTCTCCATAATACGTCTGTAGAAATTTACAAGTGTTTTTGGTGACATACCTAATCTCCTCAGATTCCTATTGAAATATAGCTGCTGTTGTGCTTTCTTTGTAGCTGCATCGCATCCAGGTTAGATCCTCAGGGAGATTGACACCCAGAAACTTGAATAAAGAGTGTTAGTGGCTATAAACTGACATCATTAAAATATTTTGAACAAATGAAGTCATCAGGCATTATGTTTAATTCTATCGTGTAAGGTGTTGCCTGGGTGGAAGATATCTTGTGTGACCACTGTTGCCAGCACTCCGTTGTGAGTCATGTTGTTAGGCAAGCCACAACCGATGCAGCTTTCTGGCAAATTATGAAAGAAATACCCAGAAAACAGATACAGATTGAATAAAGGCAGGAGGTGCTGGAAATGTAGAACTGTCACTGCTGAATGAAAGGAAGAACTAAGTCCTGAAGAAGTTTCTTGGCCTGAAACGTTGACTGTTCATTCGTTTTCATAGATGCTGCCTGACCTGCTGAGTTCCTCCCGTGTGGTGTTGCTCTGGGTTTACAGCGTCTGCAGCATCTCGTGTTAGTGAAGAAATGAGGTGGAAAAGCATCGTTGGGCACTAACACTAAGCATCTGATGTGGTGGAGTCCCATTATCTGGTATTCTGCTCCACCCCTGGACCTCACCCGATTGAATGTTTAACACTGGCACCCAAGGATGAGTCTCTGGACTCTAGGGATCTTACAAGGAACGTCATGGCCGATAACCTGTCATTTCTCAACAGAGGCTGCTCCTCACTGGTCCACAGCATTGGTATGATGTGGCTTTATGGACTAAAGAATAACTTTGTTTTAAAAAATGTTGGAAATAATCAGTCAAGGAACTGTTATGAAGCAAGAAAGGGAGTTAATGGTTATGGTGGATGAACTTCATTGGACTTTTCTTCTTCTTCTTCTTCTGAAGTCCGTCACCCCAACAAGGGCAAAGGCCACCGACAGCAGCTCGCCAGAGTTCTCCATCCTGGACCAGTCTTTCAATTAGTCCCCAGGTGTAGCTCATATTTGAAGGTCATTCCTCTCCCAGGGACAAAGTCTTTGGAGCTTCTGATGCTCTGGGTTATAACAGGATGGGGTTGCTAGTCCCACGCCCAACACTCTGTGTTTTGCAGCCGGGCTTGGGACTGTCCATGGCCGAGTGCACTGGACCTTTAGGTTTCTTGTAGTTTGCTTTCGTTCTCTATCTCCACCAGTGGTACACCCTGCCTGAAGTGCATAACATTTTCAAAGAACAGGGCAGCAAATTTGACACCACATTGCAAAGACCCTGGAAAGACCAAAGCCCTTGGGAACGGCTCCATCACCTGATCTTCCCTTCAGGTCACGCACAACCCTGATTTGGATATACAATACCATTCCATTGAGTCCAAATCGTGGAATTTACTCCAATGCAATGTGAGAACATCTTTATCATTGAACAACGAGGAAGTTTAAGAAGGTCATAAAGTTATAAAGCACAAGAAGAAGCACCTCAGCCCATCTAGTCTTTGTCAATCTGTTATTGTGCCCAGTACGATCAACCTGTACCTGGACCATAGCCCTCCCATCTGTACTTATCTAAACTTATTTTAAGTGTTCCAATCAAACCGCATCCACCGCTTTTACAGCTCGTTTTACACCTGGACCACCCTCTGAGTGGCAGTTTCCCTTTAAGTAGCACCTCTAATTTTAGTCTCACCCAACCTCAGTGGAAAAAGCCTGTTTGCATTTACCCATCTATACTCCTCATAATGTTGTACACCTCTATCAAATCTTCCTCATTCTCCTACCCTCCAGGTAATAAAATCCTAACCTATTCAACCTTTCCCTATAACTCGGGTCTTCAAGTCCCGGTAACTTCTTTGTAAATTTTCTCTATACACTTTCAACCTTGTTGATAAGTTTCCTGTAGGTAGGTGACCAAAACTTCATACAATATTCTAAATTCACCAACTCACCAACATTTTATACAACTTCAACATAACATCGCAATTTCTGTACTCAATACTTTGATTTATAAAGGCCAATGTGCCAAGAAGTTCACTTTATGACCCTTTCTCTATATGTGATGGTACTTTCAAGAAATTGTGGATCTGTATTCGCAGATCCCTCTGTTCTACAGCCGTCCTCAGAGTCCTACATTCACTGGGTATGTGTCATCCTGACTTGTCCTCACAAAGTGAAACACCTCGGATTTGTCTGCATTAATTTCCATATACCTTTTACAGCCTATTTTTTCAGCCTGTCCAGATCCTGCTACAAGCTTTCATAGCCTTCCTTGTTGTCCACTGTGCTTCCGTACAGTTCAAAGTAAAAAATCACTGAATCACTGAGATCACAGGATCTTCTGGCTCTGTGGGAGATCGTGGTGGTTCTTCCATGTTTTGGTTGTTAAAGCTCTCATCAGGAAGAGAGGCCCTGTTGTCACCTATGTCACCTGATTTCACTTTGTAAGAGGAGATAGCATTCAGGCCCTGCCACAGCTGTCATGCATACTTCACTGATTCAAGTTTAATCTGGAGTTGCCACTTCATCCATGAGATAGATCGTACTTGGACCGCTTGTAATTTTCTATGTTGTCAGATTTGAATGCCTCTGATCAGGCCCTCAATAGATTCCGGATCTCAGGGTTCATCTAGGGCTTCTGGCTGGGGGAGACTGTGAGTGATTTTGTGGGGCTGCACTTGTCTAAAACTGTTTTTATGAAGTCCCCGACAATCGTGTGTATTCATTCAGATCCACCAATGAGACCTTGAACACAGTCCAGTCCACTGACCTGAAGCAAACCTGTAGCTGCTCCTTTGCCTCCTGCAACCACCTCTTTGATGTCCTGATTGCTGGAGCCTTGCTCCTTCGCCTCTACCTGTGTGCAGGTAGGAGAAGGACAGCTGAATGATCAGATTTCCCGAAATGCCGTCCGGGCAAGGAACAGGTGATATTCCTTAGTAAAGCAATGGTCTAGTGTGTTGGGACCTCTGGTGTTACAGGTTATATACTGATGGTAATTGGGCAGGGATTTCTTCAAACAAGTCAATAAAAACCAACCTACACAAAATGTTGGAGGAACTCAGCAGGTCAGGCAGCTTCTATGTAGGGGAATAAACAGTCGACATTTCAGGCCAAGACCCTTCATCAGGACTGGAAGGGAAGGGGGAAGGCACCAGAATAAAGAAGGTGGGGGAAGGGGAAGGAGGATAGCTAGAAGACAGCTGGGTGGGGAAGGCATAGCACTGGAGAGGAAGGACTCTGATAGGAGAGGAGAGTGGACCAGGGGAGAAAGGGAAGGGGAAGAGAACCCAAGAGAGAGGTGATAGGCAGATAAAAAGAGATAGAGGCCAGAGTGGGGAAAAGAAGAAGAGGGGAGGGAGTGGAAATACGTTTTTATTGGAAGAAGAAATCAATATCCATACTATCAGGTTGAAGGCTACCCAGACAGAATATATGGTGTTGCTTCTCTACCCTGAGGATGGCCTCATCACCATATAAGCTACTTTATGTACTTATATTTATAATGGCTTTTATTAGTATTGTGTTCTTTACCTTATTGCGTTTTTTGTGCTACATCAGATCCGCAGTAACAGTTATTTTGTTCTCCTTTAGACTTGAGTACTGGAAATGTCATTAAACAACCTTGAATCTCGTATCTTAAAATATGTATCAAAATATTTGGCTTCCTTGAGAACTGTGCCTTTAAGAAATCCCATCCTTCTCTGACCGCTGTGCAGAGCATTTTCGGGAGATGTGCAAAGTTGGATGAAGTCCCATTTTACTGTTTGTTTCTGAGCTTAAACCACCCAATCACCATTTCAAACTGGATTTAGGCCAATTTAACGATTTTTATTTTGCAGGGGACCCAACTGGGCATTAGAAATAAATGTAGTTGTGTTTAACAAACCAAAGTAAAATGGATTCATTCCAGATTTGTCTCAGCATTTATTGACCAACCCGGATGCTACTTCACTGGCTTGCATTGATCACATGTTCTTTTGGGGTGCTCTGATTGGAGGAGGGCGGGGGATTCCAGAATCATTCTGTACCTTAAACCTAATGATGCTGGATATCTAGAGGATTTCTATTTAGCAGAAACTATGACTTCACACTCTACAATGAGGCTGCACTCAGGTTGGCGGAGCAATACATTATATTTTGTTTGGGTAGCTTCCGAAATGATGGCATGAACATTGATTTCTTTAACTTCTCCCACTCCTTCCCTCTTTTTCCATTCTCCAATCTGGTGCTTACCCCTTCTCTTCTTCTCACCTGACATCAACTCCATCTGGTGCTCCTCCTCCTTCCCTTTCTTCCATGGTCCACTGTCCTCTCCTTTTTAAATCTTTTTATTGAATAAGTATACAAAAAGGTAAGCCATATAGCCGCTAATACACTGTTAGAATATAATAAAATTACAGGAGATATTAATACAGAAAAAAAATGATACAAACAATGTAATTTAAACATAACATACTAAGGTAACATAATAGTATACTAATTTTTATATATATATATCAATAGAGAAAAGGAAAAAAAAACCCAAACCCCCCCCCCCAAAAAAAACCCCACCGTGCAACTAAACTAAAAGCAAAGCAAAGCAATGGGCTAACTTGGAACCAAGTAGAGATAAAGAACTTAAAATCACGTCCTCAAACCCGACCTCCATTAGAAACAGTAAAAAAAAACAAGAAGGGTATATAAATATGGAGCAAAAAAGAGAAGAAAAAAAATTACATTAAATGAAAATATTGAATAAAAGATCTCCAGGTCTGTTCAAATTTAAGTGAGGAATCATAAAGATTGCTTCTAATTTTCTCCAAATTCAAGCATAATATCATCTGAGAAAACCAAAAAAAGGTAGTTGGAGCATTAAGCTCTTTCCAGTGTTGTAAAATACATCTTTTCGCCATTAAAGTAAGAAATGCAATCATTCTACGGGCTGAAGGAGAAAGATTACTGAAAATTTTAGGTAGTCCAAAGATAGCAGTAATAGGGTGAGGAGAGATATCTATATTCAATACCTTTGAGATAATATTAAAAATGTCTCTCCAAAAAGTTTCCAGAGTAGGGCAAGACCAAAACATATGAGTTAGAGAGGCTATCTGCCCCGGACATCTATCACAAAAAGGATTAATATGAGAATAAAAGCGAGCTAATTTATCTTTGGACATATGTGCTCTATGAACAACTTTAAATTGAATTAGGGAATGTTTAGCACAGATAGAGGAAGTATTGACTAATTGTAAAATCTGCCCCCAGTCATCCACGGAAATGATAGAACCCAATTCCTGTTCCCAATCTACCCTAATCCTATCAAATGGAGCTTTCCTAAGTTTCATAATAATATTATAAATCATAGCCGATGCACCTTTCTGACATGGATTAAGGTTAATTATAGTCTCTAAAATATATGTAGGAGGAAGCATTGGAAAGGAAGAAAGTATAGTACTTAGGAAATTTCTAACTTGTAGATATCTAAAAAAATGTATTCTTGATAAATTATATTTATTAGATAATTGTTCAAAAGACATAAGGGAACCATCTAAAAATAAATCCAAAAACCGTGAAATACCCTTAGTCTTCCAAATTTGAAAAACACGATCCGTAGGTCCACTGTCCTCTCCCATCAGATTCCTTCTTCTTCAGCTCTTTAGCTTTTCTACTTATCACCTCCCAGATTCCTACTTCATTCCACTCCTTCTTCCTCCACCCAGCCAGCTTTCCCACCGTCACCTGGCCTTCCACCCCCTGCCAGCTTGTCCTCCTTCCCCTCCCTCCTGCCTTCTTATTCTGGCTTCTACCCCCTTCCTTTCTGGTCTTAATGAAGAGTCCACCTCGTAGACCCCTCCATAGATGTTACCTGCCTTGCTGCGTTCCTCCAGCATTTGGCGTGCGTTGCTCAAGATTTCAGCATCTGTGAAATCTCTTGTGTTTATGACCTCACCAGGTATAT
The DNA here is from genome assembly GCF_963921235.1 of Mobula hypostoma. Lineage (NCBI taxonomy): Eukaryota > Metazoa > Chordata > Chondrichthyes > Myliobatiformes > Myliobatidae > Mobula > Mobula hypostoma. Next base: position 91,864,578 of record NC_086109.1, read on the forward strand.
GATGCTGTCCTAATCAAATGTAATCCCTTTGAGTGAGGGAACCCCATGATAAAAGGTTGCCAAATGGTTGATCGTATACCAGGGAATGTCCATTGCATGAACTCACACCTTTCTATCATTGCTCCTACCATTTTCCCAAAGCCCATTGGAGTGCAGACAGGCTTTATCACACAACTGGATTTGCTTTAACTGTTAATGAACAGCCCTTCTCCCGCAACCTTATAACCAAAAAAAAAGTGAAAGTTTCCAAAGCAAATGAGAACAGCGCAGGTTTTGTTTAATGCCCCGGCGACATTTCTGTTCAGTTTTTGCTTCTGGCACTGTTCAGGAGTTTAATCTTGAATTCTTGGAAACCCCAGGATAATCTTGGAGATTTGGCAACCGTAATCCACAGCTGTGCCAAATTTTCCATTAGTCTCCGCTTCACAAAAAAAATGACTTTATTTATTTTTTATTTAGTAATCTAGAGTGGAACAGTCCCCTATGGCCCAACAAGCTGCACCATCCAGCAACCCAGGACAGTTTAGAACGGCCAATATACTCACCAACAGGAATGTGGGAGGAATCCCACACAGTCACAGGGAGAACGTGCAAACTCCTTACAGACAGTACCGGAGTTCATCTCTGAATTCTGATGCCCCAGCTGTAGGAGCATCGCGGTAACTCCTGCACCACTGTGGCGTCCCTCGCAGTTTACTGACAGCTGACATTCGGCATGCCAATGAAAATGATGGAGTTTGTAAATACTGCAGAGTGATGGGCAAATTCCAGTGTCTCAAACACTCATTAATTCATTATAGACCATCGAACACTACAGCACAGTACAAGCCTTTTGGCCCACAGTGTTGTGTCGATCTTTAACCCCCTCCCAGAGAAATGTAACCCTTCCATCCCACATATCCTCCATTTTTCTATCATCCCTGTGCCTATTTAAGAGACTCTTAAATTACCCTAATGTATCTACCTCTGCCACCACTCCTGGCGGGGCGTTCCATGCACCAGAGGATGCTCCTCTGCACACCACTGTTGTAGCATGTGGTCATTTGAGTTACTGTTGCCTTTCTATCACCTTGAGCAGGTCTGGCCACTCTCCTCTGATCTCTCTCATTAACAAGCCATTTTCGCCCACCGAACTGCCACTCACTGGATTTTTAAAAAATCTTTTTGCACCTTTCTCTGTAAACTCTCGAGACTGTTGTGCATGAAAATCTTAGGAGATCAGCAGTTTCTGAGATACTCAAATCACCTCGTCTGGCACCAACAATTATTCCACCGTCAAAGTCACTTGGAACTTAGTTCCCCAATCTGATGTTTGGTCTGAACAACGACTGAACCTTCTGACCATGTCTGCGTGCTTTTATGCATTGAGTTGCTGCCACTTGATTGGCTGATTAGATATTTGAATGAATGAGCAGGTGTACAGGTGCACCTGATAAAATAGCCATGGAGTGTATAATGATACTTTTTTTAGGTTTAGTTTTTGGAACTTTGGAGATGGTCCCTCACTTTGTTTTTTTTTCAATATTTCAGTGGTCTCCATCTGGCAAAAATATCCATGTTCCTGAAAGCACATCCCTCAGGTATCTGTCATCCAAATACATCATTAATATGACAATGCAAATGAAGCTGAGGCTGCTTATAGCCACTGCTAACGTTTTTCATTTTAAACTGGTGTTATCTTTTAAATCCTAGTGTGAGCAGAGCGGAAGGTTGTGAACGGGGATGTCTACACTGTGGTTTAACCCCATCTGTTGTATTCTGTTACAAGTTCTGTGTCCGTGTGGGCAGGAGGTCGCCCCCTAGGTTGGCAAGTCAGCGAGCCCGGAGCTTGAAGCCTGGCACTCGAGATCCCATCCTTGGCGAGTTCTGGGGTTGATAATGAAGATTGAAGCCAGAAGTTGTGTTCGCGGCCTGGAGTTCAGATCTTGTGATAGGTGAGTCCTGGGGCCGGAAGGGCCTGTGACTGTGCTGTATCTCTAAATATAAATTTAAAAAAAAGTCTTGGTGTATCCCCATCAATAATTAAGTCTCCTCCAGTTGCCAATCTATTGCATTTACTACTCTACCCAATGCTTCTTGAAGCACATCTGGAAACCAAAGCACCTTACCAACTGACTTTATTCTGTTCCAGGGATATTAAAACCTTGCTCCCTATCTTCTCAGCACACACCCATTTCCTCCCACCCCCTCTCAATACCTCTGTGTTTTGTTGACCTACACTGCCTTCTGGCTATGCAAGACCTCAAATGGAATCTTCTCATCTTCATTTGAAAAATCCTCTTTTTCCACCTTTCCTATGTCTGTAATCTCCTTACAATATCCTGAGACATTTGCACTTCAGTAATTTTGGCCTCTTGATCAACCCTGGGTTTAATTGCTCCACCATTAGCAGGCATGGCTCAAGCTGTCAGGGCCCTAAGATCTGGAATTTTTTTCCCTGTAGCCTCTCCACATTCTTACCTCCGTCTGCTTTATAACACTCCTTAAAATCTGCCTTTATCACCTATCTTTGGCTTCTTTGCTCTAGTATTTTGCTCTGTGTTTTGTCACTCACACTAAGGATTTATGCTACACTGTGTTTAAGTGCTGTGTGGATGCATATTCTGATTTTTTTAAAAACAAAGACAATCTAACCCTTCTCACAAAGTTCCAAGTATAAAGTAAATTTATTCTCAAAGTATGTGTTTGTCACCATATTGCACCCTGAGATTCATTTTTCTTGCAGGCATTCACAACAGAATAAAAAAATAGAACCAATGAGAAAACTACGCACAAAGTCTGACGTGCTAAAGAAGACAAACTGTGCAAATAGAAAATATATGATCATAAATCATAATAACCGTCATCATTACAATATGACGTGGGTGATCATGATCTTCCACCTGTCTTTAATCTGAGAAGTTCTAATAAGACAAACTGTGCAAGTGCAAAAACGAACAAATAATAATAAATATGTTAGTAAGGAAGTAAACAAATAAATAATATTGAGAACTTTCTCTGTGAGATTTTTCAAAGAAATGGGTGAAAAGTGAAATTATAATTTGCGCAAAAACAAAATGGACAGAACCAGAAGGGAACTGATAAACAACCTATGAACCCTTGGCTCAGCTCGTCTCGGCAAGTCTCTCCACCCACCACAAACACTGATGCGTGAACTAACTCAGCAGCTAATGTGCCCTGTTTTCTCCTAACAAGCCCAAATCTTACGTCAATCCTGCTTCCTCTCACTCGTACGACCATGTTTCAACTAAAGCATGCTTTTTAGCTTTCTGAAAAGTTCAGTAGGATAAGCATTTTCATAAAGAAAATTACCCAGGCTGGAGCTGAGCAATTCACTCAGGGGCCACTTTGTTAGGGATCTCCTGTATCTAATCAAGTGGCCACTGAGCCACTGAGTGTACGTTCATGGTCTTCTGCTGATGTAGCCCATGAACTTCAGGGTTCAACATGTTGTGTGTTCAGAGATATCTTCTGCACACCACTGTTGTAACGTATAGTTGTTTGAGGTACCGTCAGCTTGAACCAGTCTGGTCAATTATCTCTGACCTCTCTCATTAACAAAGCACTTTTGCCCACAGAACTGCCACTCACTGGATGTTTTATGTTTCTCGTACCATTCTCTGTAAACTCTAGAGACTATTGTGTGTGAAAATCCCAGGAGATCAGCAGTTTCTGAGATACTCAAACCACCCCATCTAGCACCAACAATCATTCTACAGTCAAAGTCACTTAGATCACATTTCTTCCCCATTCTGATGTTTGGCCTGAACAACAACTGAACCTCTTGACCATGTCTGAGTGCTTTTATGCATTGAGTAGCTGCCGCGTGATTGGCTGACTAGATATTTGTATTAACAAGCACTTGTGCAGGGGTACCTAATAAAGTGGCTCCCAAGTGTCTGTCTAATTTCCCACTGAACATCACATTGAATCTGAGTGTATATTGTTTAAAAGAGGTAACACAAACTACGGAGGGATTTTACAACAACACATAACACTCTGGAGGAACTCAGCAAATCAGTCACTGTCGATGGAGGGAAATGGGCTGAGCTGGAGGGAAAGAGAGGGAAATAGCCAGTATTAAAGGGTGGGGGCAGGGTTTGGAGCAAGAGCAGGTGGATGATAGGTGAGGAGGGGGAATATGGTAAGATGGAGGAAATTCAGAGAGTAGGAATGAAGTAATGGACTGGGAGGTGATTGGTGGAGGAGACAAAGGGATAAAGAAGATGGAATCTGATAGGAGAGGACAGTGGACCATGGAATAAAGGAAAGGAAGTGAGGACGAGAATGTGTTGGTGATGGGCAGATTGAGAAGGTGGGGAAGGGGAATGAGAAAGGGTGATGGGGCAGGTGATATGGGAAAACAATCTGGGGGTGGGGTGGAACAGAGGAGTGGGGTAACTGGATGTTAGTGAAATTAGTGTACTTGTCATCAGTTTAAACACTAACAGGGTGAAAAAGGCAACACATACAAAATGCTGGAGGAACTCAACAGGTGAGGTGCATCTATAGAGGGGAATACACAGTCAATGTCTAGGGTCAAGACCCGTCATCAAGACTGGGAACGAGGGGAGCAGAATGCAGAATAAGAAGAATGGTGGGGGTGGAAGGAGCACCAGGTGGCAGGTGAGACCAGTAAGGGGGAAGGTGGTTGGGTGAAGTGAGAAGCTGGGAGGGGATAGGTGGAAAAGGTAAAGGGCTGAAGAAAGAATCTGATAGGAGAGGAGAGTGGACGATGGAAGGAAGGGGAGGAGGAGGGACACGAGAGGAAGGTGACGAGTGGGTGAAAGGAGAATGGGTGAGGGGGAACCAGACTGGAGCGTGGAAAAAGAGAGAAGGTGGATGCTCCCCTCCAGAGATGCTGCCTGGCTTACGGAGTTCTAGCATTTTGTGTGTGTTTCCAGCATGTGCAGAATCTCTTGTGTTTATGACTCACTATCTTTGCTTTCTTTTTGCACTACTTGTTTAATTTATTGTACATTATATCTGCTTAACAACAAATTTCAAGACATCTGTCAGTAATATTAAACCTGATTCTGGTTCCGAGACTGTGGAGGGTAAGGAAAGTGCCAGCAATAACTATGTCCAACAGGCTAGAATCTACTCAGTGAGTTTCCCACCACCAATACTCTGAGGCCCATTGCCGACCAGAACTTTAACGGGACCAGGTGTATAAACAATACTGTGGCCATGAGAGCAGCTCAGAGGCTGGGTATCCTGCAGCAGTTGACTCATCTCGTGACCTTCTGAGCCTTTCCACCAAGACACACATCAGGAGTGTGATGGTCCATTGGCCTGAATATGTGCTTGGAGGCTGGATGCCATCCAGGACAAAACAGCTTGCTGGCTTGACATTCAGTCTATCACATCGAGTATTCTCTCATTCCAGCACCAATGCACCGTGGCTACCATGTGTCGCTCAAGATTTCCTGCATCTGCAGAATCTTCTGTGTTTACGAAGTGTTGGTCCTCGAATGTGTCTAGCCTCAACTTGGGGGATCTTGTTGGTTTCTGGTCAGAGTTAGGGTAGGTTCCCTTTGATGGGCTTGTTAATGCTTACAAGTTAATATGCTCTTATAACCAACTCTCATCATTTATTTGATAAAGACAGTTTTGCTGCCTTGTTATTTTATCAACCAGTTCCACTAATGGATTGCCAAGTGTACTTGTCTGACTTTGGGGTGGTTGAAATGTTCTTCCTAGTGCCTGAAGCTTCCAAAAGGTACAATGATTGATTACCAAATGTTCTTCAACAATACCACCCAAACCTGTGAACTGTATCGCCATAAACTAGTTCTATAAGTTTCCCTCTAAGCCATAAATCATCCTGATTTTTCTCCAAATCCCAACTTTCTCCAAAATCTCATTATCCCTTCATTTTTGCTGGGGTCTAAATCACAGAAGTCCTTTCCCAACAGTGTCACCACCTCACAGACTCAAGGCACCTTCTCCATTGAGTTCTAGTTGCCTCATTACAGGATGGATGTAGAAGCTTTAGAGAGGTACAGAGGAGATTTACAAGGATCTGCCTGCATTAGAGAGACTGTCCCATGAGAATAGGCTTTTGTTTTTGAAGTGAAGAAAGATGTGTACAAGAAAAGAGTCATCAATCAAGTGGAAATCATGGAGATTCTGCAGATGCTGGAAATCCAGAGTAACACACACAAAATTCAAGAGCAACTCAGCAGGTTAGACAGCATCTATGGATAGTAATAAAGAGTTAACAATTTGGACCGAGACCCTTCATCAGAACTGGAAAGGAAAGGGAAGGAAGTCAGAAATGGATAACCATAGACTTTTTCCCAGGACGGAAACGGCTAATACAAGAGGGAAGAATTTTAAAGTGATTTGATATTTATTGCTTATTCATTCACTCATTCATTCATTTATTATTGTTACTTTTCTCTTCTGTATTTGCATGTTGCTTGTTTGGCTGCCATGTTGAGTGCATTCTTTCAATGACTCTATCATGGTTTTTGGAATTATTGAGTATGCCCGCAAGAAAATGAGTCACAGGGTTGTATATGATGACATAAATGTACTTTGATAATAAATTTACTTTGAACTTTGACCTGAGAGAAAGAGCAGCTAAATTAATGATAAAGAAATATATACAGATCAGAAATCTGACAGGAAACATTCTGTAAAATTAAAATGGCATTGCGTGTTACAGCAATGTTGTTTGTTTGACAAAGGATAGGACAGGGCTCACTATTTTTTCCTGGTTTTATAATGGAGGTCGATTGCCTGTGGAAGTGGTGCGGTGATGCAATTAATATTTTCTGCATCACGACTGGAGAAAACAATCACTGACCTCTGATGTGCCCTTTTTTGATTTCCTACAATTTTACAACAATATTATGGAGATAGGTGTCTGCAACTGCAAGTGTGGTGGAGATGAGGTTACGAGGGGTAGTTGCAAGAAGGCTTTTTCCACTGAGGCAGGGTGAGGTTAGAACTAGAAGTCATGGGTTAAGGGTGATGGGTGAAATGTTTAAGGGGAGCCTGAGGGGGCATTTCTTCACTCAGAAGGTGGTGAGGGTGTGGAACAAGCTGCCAGTGGAACTGATGGATGCGGGTTCGATTTTAACATTTAAGAGAAGTTTGGATAGGTACATGGATAGGAGGTGTACGGGGAGCTATGGTCTGGGTGTATGCCAATGGGATCAGGCAGCATAATAGCTCAGAATGGACTAAATGGTTTTAAAGGGCCTGTTTCTGTGCTGTAGTGTTCTATGACTCTATGCTCCTAGGAGGTGGGAAATGAGGAGAAGGGGTAAGGGAAATGGAGGCAGTGAAGGATTAAAAAGAACTAGAAAGACAGAAGGAGAAGTAAGAGGTGAAGGGAAGAGGAAGAGAGAGAGAGGGAGAGAGGAGAGATGGGGCTAGAGAGGAAAGAGTTGGAAAAGATATAGAACATAGAATATTACAGCACAATATAGGCCCTTCGGCCATGAAGTTGTGCCGACCTTTTAACCTACTCTAAGATCAATCTAACTCTTTCTTCATACACAGCCTTCCACTTCTCTATCATCCACGTGTCTATCTAAGAGTTTCTTAAATGTCCCTAGTGTATCTGCATCTAAAACTACCCCTGGCGTTTCATATACCCACCACTCTTTGTGTAAAGAACTTACCTCTGACATTCTCCCTATGCGTTCCTCCAATCATCTTATAATTATGCCCTCTCATATGAGACATTGCCGTCCTGGGATAAAGTCTCTGGCCTCTTCACTCGACCTATGCCTTTCGTACACCTCTATCAAGTCACCTCTTATCCTCCATCGCTCCAAAGAGAAAAGCCCTAGCTTACTCAACCTATTTTCATAGGACAGTCTCTCTAATCCAGGCAAATCTCCTCTGCACCCTCTCTAAAGCTTCCACATCCTTTCTATAATGAAGTAACCAGAACTGAAAACTGAACACAATACTCCAAGTGTGGTCTAACTAATATTGTATTGAGCTACAACATTATTTCATGGCCTTTGAAATCAAAAGAAAGGAGAGAGGGAACAGAAGAGAGTGGGGATTAGAAGCAAGGAGGTTGAGAAAGCGTGTGAGATGAGAAAGGAGAGAGTGAATGGGGAGAACAGTAAGATAAAATGAGCTAGAGCCAAAGGTAAAGGAAGACTACAACTAAAAAGACAGAGAGAGAGAGAGTGGGAAGAGAGGTTCACAAGAATCAATGAAGGGATATTGTTTCTTTAATTATGTAGGTCTTGGCTTTGGCATCTGGTACTATCAAGCCAGTAAGCCTCTAACTGTGACCCCAACCCGAGGAGAGTTTCACATAGTTGTATTCAAAAGAAGAAAGAAATTAATTGACAAATAACTTCACATTTCAGTCATGTTGACTTCTGTGCCAAGATCCACGTACGGGTTGAGGTGAGTAAGTTGTGGGCATGTTATGTTGGCGCCTGGGGCATTGCAACACTTGCGGGCATCCCCCCAGCACATCCTCGCTATGTTTTGATAGACGTGTTCCATATAAAGCTAATCTGTTAAATCTTTTCCCTCCTATTGTTTCGATGCAGTGGTGGTATTCATGATTAAGACGTGCCTTCAAGAAGATAGCTCGGGTATATCACAGAAACAGCCATCAACCAAACCAGCGGGGGGATATTCAAGATTCAAGATTGTTTATTGTCATTCGTCAGTATACGAGGGTAAAGGAGAACAAAACGATTGTTACTCTGGATCTGATGCAGCATAGGAAAACACAAAAATCATTTAAACACAATAAATATAAAAATAAAAGGAATCCTACAAAACACAATGTACAAGTAACTGTTGATTGTGGCTGTATATACAAAGTAGTATCAAAGTTCTAAGTAAATTTATTATCAAAGTATGTTTAAGTCACCATATTCATTTTCTTGCAGGCATTTACTGGAAAATACAGAAGTTATAAAAAACTATACATAAACAAAGGCAAAGAACCCATAAGCTAACGAAGACAAATCATCAAATAATAATAAAAGTTAAAAAATACTGAGAACATGAGTAGTAGAGTCCTTGAATGTGAGTCTGTAGGTTGTGGAATCAGTTCAGGTAATTAAATTTATCCACAATGGTTAAGGAGTCCGATGGTTGAAGAGTAATAACTGTTCCTGAATCTGCTGGTGTAGGTGCTGAGGCTCCTGTATCTCCTGCCTGATGGCAGTGGCAGGAAGCGAGTGCAGCCTAGATAATGGGGGACCAGGATGATGGATGATGCTTTCTTGTGGCTCAAAGTCAGGGAGAGCTATGTCCGTGATGGGCTATGCCTCTATCCACCATTTTCTGTAGACGTTTCTATTTCTGGTATTGGTGCTTCCATACCAGGCAGTGATGCAGCCAGTCAGGATACTCTCCACACTTGAAAGAGGTTTGCAATGTTTGATATGGTCAGTGAAGTGAACGGTGATCCCATTAGCAGATGGTTCAAAGTCCAGAAAGCACAGAATTAAATAGGTGAGGTAAGTGAACCTCTTTGATGCTTGAAGATGTGCTGATGCTAATTCAATATGATGTTCAGTGGAAAATTAGATAGACATTAGATAGACAGTTAGGGGCCACTTTATTAGGTACACCTGTACAGCTGCTCGTTAATGCAAGCGTCTAATCACCCAATCACTTGGTAGCCCAATATGTAAAAGCATGCAGACATGGTTAAGGGGTTCAGTTCTTGTTCAGACCAAACATCAGAATGGGGGAAGAAATGTTATCTAAATGACTTTGACCATAGAATGATAGTTGGTGCGAGATGGGGTGGTTTGAGTATCTCAGAAACTGCTGATCTCCTGGGATGCTTATGCACAGCTGTCTCTAGTGTTTATAGAGGATGGTGCAAGAAAGAAAAAACATCCAGTGAGAAGCAGTTCTGTGAGTAAAAACACCTTGTTAGTGAGAGAAGTTGGGGGAGAATGGCTAGGCTGGTTCAAGCTGACAGGAACTCAAATACAATAATGGTGTGCAGAAGGGCATCTCTGAATGCACAAGATGTCGAGCCTTGAAGTGGATGGGCTACAGCAGCAGAAGACCCCGGGCATGCACTCAGTGGCCACGTCATTATGTACCGCCTTTGCGTTAGGTACAGGCGGTACTTAATGAAGAGGTCACTGAGCGTATATAGAAGGCAAGAAGATCTGAAGGATTATGGGGAAGGTGGGGGGTGCAATGTAATTGACTGCCTTACACCACCAGGGTCTCATCTGGACAGCTGGCCACTTTCTATCATTCTATAATTAAACTGATGCTGTAACCTAGTCAAAAAGAATCTGCTTTCTTGTGGCGACAAGAATAAACAGGATATTCCTGTTGACAAATACAAAGTACATCCGGAACTGCTTGTGGATGCAGCTACCTGTTTATCTGAACAGTGAAAATCAAAACTGATAAGTGAACATTCAATGTCAGTAAAAAAAAATAAACATCCTCCAAAAGCATCTGAATAATAGAAACACATGATTTTTAGGATAGCGTATGACGCAAATGATTAGACAATGAGTCGCTCTTTTCTGGGGCTTGGATTCAAAAACGCCCCAGACACAGGGTGGGAGCCTTCTTATCACTTATGTGAGTTGGGTTTCCCACTAGTCCCCATAGGCCTAGACCAGATTAGGTCCTGAATTTAAGTCTGATGTAAGAAAATAAATCTCGGGAGGCCCAAAGACAAGAAAATCTGCAGTTGCTGGAAATCCAAGCAACACATCTTCAACATTTTGTGTGTGTTGCTCAGGAGACCCAGTTTCCTTCCAGCCTGTGAAATAATTGTTTTTTGAAGTATAGTCACAATTGCATTGTTTGACATGAGGCAAAAAACCTGCGCAAAGTAAGATCCCACAAATGATGATGATAATGACTGACCAATTTAACTGTTTTTAGGTGATGCTGGTTAAGAACTCTGGGTCCCAGAATGGAGATACACCTCTGCTAAAGGATGTGTAAGGCACTCCTTCCCTCCTCTAGCCTGCAGGTTACCCTCGGGCAAGGTGTAGCACCTGCTTAGCCCCCGATCAGGGTCACATGAAGCCATGGGAGCAGGTGGTGGATGGTCGTATGAGCAGCCGGTGCAGATCACAAGTCCTGGTTTTGTGAGCACTGGCAAGCAATCTCTGAAGAGTATTGATAATGTCTTGTAAAGACTCTGCCCAGAAGAACGCATTGGCAAACCACTTCTGTAGAAAAGTTTGCTAAGAACAATCATGGTCATGGATAAGACCAAGATAGCCCACGTCATATGACATATAATGATGACGATAGAACAAAGATTTGTCTCTCCAAATCTGGACCAATGATCAAACGTCTTTTTAATCAGTATATTAATAGTGGCTGCATCATTAGTTGCTACGAAGGAAGAAGGGTTGGGCATGGGACGAGCAACCCCATCCCGTAGAAACCCAGCGCTAAAGAAACACCAGCAGAAGTTGCAGAAACTTAATTACTGGATGAGGAAGGACCTTCGCTCAAAAGGACGTATAAAATCATAGGGTGAAAGCAGAAAGCACAGGGCCAATTAACCTTTCGACCCAGGACAGAGGACTCTGGTGAGATGCTGTCAGTGGCCTTTGCTCCAGTAGGGTTGATAGGCTGAAGAAGTGTCATCTGTTACCTGGATCACAAGTTCTGAGATTACACCTTTATTTTCTTATCTTCCAGGATGTGAGGTTTGTGGAGTTTCTTTATCATTTGGGATACATATAAACACAGGAAATAGGAGTAGTAGTAATTTATTTGGATGTGTGAGTCACCACCACCATATATCAAGATTATGGCTGCTTTTCTACATTGCCATTTTCCTTAGCTATCCCTATATAGGTAGGTTTACGAGAATGATCTTGGGAATCAAAGGGTTAACATTAGATGAGAGGTTGATGACTCTGGGCCTGTACTTGCTAGAGTTTAGAAAAATGAGGGGGGAAGATCTCACTGAAATCTACAGAATATCGAAAAGCCTAGTTTTTGGAGATGATGTTTCCTACGGTAGGGGAGTCTAGGACCAGAGGGCACAGCCTCAGAATAGAAAGATGTCCCTTTATAACAGAGATAAGGAGGAATTTCTTTAACTAGATGATGGTGAATCTGTGGAATTCATTGCCACAGACGGCTGTAGAAGCTGTGTCATTGAGTATACTTAAAGCAGATTTTAATAGGTTCTTGATTAGTAAGGGTGGCATTGCTTATGGGGAGAAGACAGGAGAATGGTGTTGAGAGGGATGAAAGTCAGGCATGATCAAATAACAGAACAGAGTCGAGGCCCAGGTCTCTGTGAGTCTGAGAGGCTGGGGCCAAGGTCTGGAGTCGGCCAGTCCTGGCATTGGAGGCCAGTCTGCGTGTGTGGGTGGGAGTGTTTGCTTTTGTTGTCTTGTTTTGATCTGCTGTTGTTGTTGTTGCTTGTGTTGTCCTGCTGAACATTGTGACATGTGATGTTGGCGCCAGAGTGTACGGCAAAACTTGCAGGCTGCCCCCAGCACATTCCTGATTGTGCTGGTTGTTAGCCCGAACACCGCATCTCACTGTATGTATCGACGTAAAGCTGAACCTGAATCTGAATTGAAACTCACATTGATGAACTTTAATTTTAATTTTATTCTTATTTGCAAATGCAGCACAGTAACAGGCCCTTCTGGCCCAATGAGTCTACCAACCTCTACGTCTTTGGAATGTGGGCAGAAACTAGAACACCTGGTAGAAACACACCCGGTCACAGGGATAACGTGTAACCTTCTTACAGACTGTGGCAGGAATTGCACCCTGGCTACTGACGCTATAACGGTTTTACACTGACTGTTGCACTACCACGCAGCTCCCAAATATGTGGGAACCTGAACCCACACCAAGTATTGATGTTGGTAACTCTGAATGGTACTTCAATATTCAAAAAAGGACTTTCCCTGCCACCATGAATTCTCAAGAATGTTTTCAGGTGAGTGGAAAATAATATAGAGGTTGTGTAAAGCTGTTGTTCCATCTGAGGAAAGCCGCAACTCACTCAGCCTGTCCTCATAAGACATTCTCTCGAGTCCAGGCAGCACCCTTGTAAACCTCCACTGCACCCTCTCTGAAGCTTCCACATCTTTTCTATAATGAGGGGACCAGGAGTGAACACAATACTCTAAGTGTGGTCTAACCAGGGTTTTACAGAGCTGCAACATTACTTTACAGATCTTGAACTCTGACTAAAGAAGGCCAGCACACCATTCCCGTTTCTGCGGCAACTTGGGAGTATTGTGTTCATTTCCAGCCACCTCATTAAAGGAAGGGTGTGGCAGCTTTAGAGAGGGTGCAGAGGAGATTCACCAGGATGTCGTCTGGATTAGAGAGGAAAGACTGAGTGAGCTAGGGCTTTTCTCTCTGGAGAGGAGGAGGATGAGAGGTGACTTGATAGAGGTTTAGAAGATGATAAGAGGCATAAATAGAGTAGATAGCCAGAGACTTTTCCCAAGGTGGAAGTGGCTAATATGAGGGGGCAAAGTTTTAAGGTACCACACACCAAGTGTTGGAGGAACTCAGCAAGTCAGGCAGCATCTATAGGGAGGAATAAACAGTCAGTGTTTCACGCCAAGACCCTTCTTCAGAACTGGGAAGGAAGGGAGAAAACACCAGGAAAAAATGGTGGGGGTGGGAGGGGAAGGAGGACTAGCTAGAAGGTGATAGGTGAAGCCAGGTGGGTGGGAAAGGTGGAGGGCTGGAGAAGAAGGAATCTGACAGGAGTGGAGAGTGGGCCATGATAGAAAGAGAAGAAGGTGGGGCACTCTGAGGAGGTGATAGGCAGGTGAGGGGAAGAGGTAAGAGGCCAGAGTGAGGCCTACAAGAAGAGGGAAGAGGGAGGGGAAAAATTACTGGGAGGAGAAATCATTGTTCATACCATCTGGCTGGAGGCTACCCAGATGGAATACGTGGTGTTTACACTACTTTTACAGTAACGAAGAAGTGTACAGGAGTGAGATAGATTATCTAGTCGAGAGATGTTGCAACAGCAATCTTGCACTGAACTTCAGTAAGACCAAGGAATTGATCAGTCACTGAAAACAAGCATGCAAGTACAGCAGACAGTGAAGAAAGCTAATGGCATGCTGGCCTTCATAACAAGGGGAACTGAGTATGAGAGCAAAGAGATCCTTCTGCAGCTGTACAGGGCCCTGGTGAGACCACACCTGGAGTACTGTGTGCAATTTTGGTCTCCAAATTGGAGGAAGGACATTCTTGCTATTGAGGGAGTGCAGCGTAGGTTCACGAGGTTAATTCCCGGGATGGCGGGACTGTCATATGTTGAAAGATTGGAGCGACTGGGCTTGTATACTCTGGAATTTAGAAGGCTGAGAGGGGATCTTCTTGAAACATATAAGATTATTGAGGGATTGGATACGCTGGAGGCAGGAAACATGTTCCCGCTGATGGGTGAGTCCAGAACCAGAGGCCACAGTTTAAGAATAAGGGATAGGCCATTTAGAACGGAGTTGAGGAAAAACTTTTTCACCCAGAGAGTGGTGGATATATGGAATGCTCTACCCCAGAAGGCTGTGGAGGCCAAGTCTCTGGATGCTTTCAAGAAAGAGATGGATAGAGCTCTTAAAGTTAGCGTAATCAAAGGTTATGGGGATAAGGCAGGAACTGGATACTGATTGTGGATGATCAGCCATGACCACAGTGAATGGCGGTGCAGGCTCGAAGGGCCGAATGGCCTACTCCTGCACCTATTGTCTATTATCTCTTGTCTATTGACTTCAGGAAGGAGAAATCTGGGGAATGCAGAACAGTCCTCATAGAGGGGTCAGCAGTGGGAAGTGCGAGCAGATTCAAGTTCTTGGGCATCAACATCTCTGAAGATCTATCCTGAGCCTAACCTATTGATGCAATTACAGAGGTCACGGAAGTGTCTATATTTCATTTGGAGTTTGAGGAGATTTGGTAGGTCATCGAAGATCAGCAAATTCCTACAGACGTACCATGGAGGGTATTCCGGAGAGGATCCATCACCATCTGTATGAAGGTTCCAATGCACGGGATCAGAAAAAAGCTGCACCATGGATACCATCAAGACTATCTTCAAAAGGTGATGCTGTGTCCATTGTGAAGGACCCTCACCAACCAGAACATGCCCTCTTCTCATTACTACCATGAATGTGGAGGTACAGGGGCCTGAAGACCCACAATCTACTTCCCCTTCGCCATCAGACTTCTGAACCCATGAACACTACTTCACTACCTTGCTCTTACCGTACCGCGTATTTTCGTTTCTATCTGTCGTTACTGTAACTTATAGCAATTTTTATGGATTGCACAGTACTGCTGTCATGAAGCAACACATTATGAAGTTCAAGGTTGTTTCGTGTCAGTCATTAGTAGGCAAGCATCAGTCTCATTTCATGACGTCCTGTATGTCAGTGATATGATAAAAAACTAGATTCAGATTCTGATTGACTGTGTAGTTCAGTGGTATGGGTTATTCCGCAGGTGGAATCGGAATCAGGTTTAATATCACAGGCTCATGTTGGGAAGTTTGTTGTCTTTGCGGCAGCAGTACAATGCGATATATAATAATAGAGAAAAAAAACCTGTGAATTACAGTATATATATCTCTATATATATAATCATCACTGATGCAGCCATTTGGTTTTAGAAGTTACATACAGTAATTAGTTAAATTAAGATCTGTTTTTGGAGACCAGTGTACAGTCAATTGAATGTCGTAAATACACACCTGTATCTGGAAGGTCCAATCAGTATCCTGGCAAGAACTACGCCATGAGGCCAAAAGAACACTCCAAGCAACTCCACGAAAAGGTTATTGAAAAGCACAGGTCAGGAGATGGATACAAGAAAATTTCCAAGACACTGAATATCCCTTGGAGTACAGTTAAGTCAATCATCAAGAAATGGAAAGAATATGGCACAACTGTAAATCTTCCTAGAGCAGGCCATCCTCAAAAACTGAGTGACCATGCAAGAAGGGGACTTGTGGGGGTGGGGGGGTGAAGGGACACCAAGAGACCCATGACAATTCTGGAGGAGTTACAAGCTTCAGTGGCTGAGATGGGAGAGACTACACATACAACTGTTGTCCGCGTGATTCACCAGTTGCAGCTTTATGGGAGAGTGGCAAAGAGAAAGCCACTGTTGAAAAAACTCACATGAAATCTTGGCTCGAGTTTGCCAGAAGGCATATGGGAGACTCTGAAGTCATCTGGAAGAAGGTTCTATGGTCTGATGAAATCAAAATTGAGCTTTTTGGCCATGAGACTAAACGCTATGTTTGGCATAAGCCAAACACCATACATCATCAAAAACACACCATCCCTACTGTGAAGCATAGAGGTGGTGGCTGTATCATGCTGTGGGGATGCTTCACTGCAGCAGGCCCTGAAAGGCTTGTGAGGCTGGAGAGTAAAATGAATGCAGCAAAATACAGAGAAATCCTGGAGGAAAACCTGATGCAGTCTGCTATAGAACTGCGACTTGGGAGAAGATTTTTTCCCCCATCAAGACAACGGCCCCAAGCATAAAGCCAAAGCTACACAGGAATGGCTTAAAAACAACAGTTAATGTCCTTGAGTGGCCAAGTCAGAGTCTAGACCTCAATCCAATTGAGAATTCATGGCTGAACTTGAAAAGGGCTATTCACTCAAGATCCCCATGCAATTTGACAAAACTTGGGTAGTTTTGTAAAGAAGAGTGGGGAAAAATTGCAGTGTCCAGATGTGCAAAGCTGATAGAGACCTATCCACACAGACTCAAGGCTGTAATCGCTGCCAAAGGTGCATCTACTAAATACTGACTTGAAGGGGGTGAATACTTATGCAATCAATTATTTTGTGCTTATATTAGTAATTAATTTAGATCACTTTGTAGAGATCTGTTTTCACTTTCTGTTGATCTGTGTCAAAAATTGCAAATTAAATCCTTGCAACACACATCAAAGTTGCTGGTGAACGCAGCAGGCCAGGCAACATCTCTAGGAAGAGGTACCTAGGAAGAGGTGTTGCTTGAATTTCCAGCATCCTCAGAATTCCTCGTGTTTGCGAAATTAAATCCACTGTGATTCAATGTTGTAAAACAATAAAACATGAAAACTTCCAAGGTGGAGGTGAATACTTTTTATAGGCACTGTATATATTAAACGGCTAAATTAAGTAAGTAGTGAGACAGTGTTCATGGGTTCATTGTCCATTCAGAAATCTGATGGCAGAGTGAAGGAAGCTGTTTCTGAATCATTGAGTGTGTGCCTTCAGGCTCCTGTAATTCCTTCCTGATTGTAGCAATGAGAAGAGGGCGTGTCCTGGGTCATGGAGGTCCTTAATGATGGATGCCACCTTTTTGAGGCATTGCTCCTTGAAGATGTCCTGAATACTACAGAGGCTAGTGCCCATGATGGAGCAGACTAAGTTTACACCTCTCTACAGCATATTTCTACATTACGCAGTATATCACGTACGCACTCCCCGCCCGCCCCCCCCCCGCATACCAGGTGGAGGTGCAGCAGTTAGAATGCTCTCCATGGTACATCTGTAGAAATTTGTGAGCGTCTATGGTGACATACCAAATCGCCTCAAATTCCTAATGAAATATGGCCACTTTTGGCTGGGGAAAGGACTGATCTGCTGACGTCTATACATCAGTTCTCCAATCATTCCCCAATTTCCCAGTGTTGTCTTTAGAGAGGTCTGCTGAAATCACTGGCGTCAGTCTGGCCTCCCTGTTCACTCCCATTTTCTTATTTTCACACAGGCGGATAAGCCTGTGAGTGGAGGTGTCTGCACAGAGTGCTGGGCCGTGCCTGCCTAATCAGAGAGTGACAGGCGAAGAGAGAAGCAAGCTCCGAGTAACAGCTCGGCCTCCCCAACGCAGAGCAGACAGAGAAATAAATTCCAGGGCTGTGAGAAGCATTCTCAGGAATGAACTGTCATCATAGCCATTGCTCTTAATCGATGTGACAGGAATACGGCAGGCTCTGCATCCCACAAATAAAACAGGGCGCCAGACGCTCTGCTAGACTTCCCCGGCAGTGGCCAGCCCAGTACTGGCAAACCAAACATCCAGAGAAGCGCTCTCAAGATAACAAGGTTTGTTTGGCCCAAGCATGCGATCTGTAAGCTTCTACCCCTCCCCTTCTAATTATGAACAGAGAGACCCAGCCATTTTGGAGATGAACATTTTTTAAGGTGGCTGAACAAACTGAGGCCATTCTGTTGACAAAAGCAGCACGAGGAATCCTGCACTTTATAAACAGGCTTACTGAGAAGAGGTATTGCTCCAGATAAATATTAGTTCCTAATAGTTATCAATGGAGGACTTCAGACAGTGTACACTGCTGTGTTCTTTTGTTTCAAAGATTCAAAATATATTTATTATCAAAGTGGATTTGTAGTATATAACCCTGTGATTCATCTTCCCTATAGACAGCCGTGAAACAAAAAAGTTGTTCAAGGAAAACTATCAAACCCCACCAATGCGCAAAAAAAAAAACAAATCGTGCAAACGGCAACAAAAAAAACAAGTGAAAAACACAGAATATAAAACACAAAACTGAAAGGGTCCAGGCAAATTCAGTCCAGCTCAGTTCATTATCTGCAGGCTGCCCCAATCAGAATCACCCAAAATAGCAGCACAAAAGGACTAACTAGAAACCAGAAGCATGTCATAACGTGAACAGTAGAGTCCAATTCACAAACTAGCGACAGCACCATTGAGACACCATCCTCCGACAGCATCGAGGGAAAGAGGCCATTCAGATGGAGGGGCCTTCCTTTGGGAGCAGTAAGCAAGAGGGAGAGAGAGAGGAAGACAGAACATCACATGCAGACATCTTCCTCTGGCAGCAACGAGTGGGAGGCAGGTAGATGGTGCTGAACACCCACTTGCCTTCTGCACTTACTTAATGATTTCAATCTTCCTTGGTGCTTTAATTGACGAGAAATGGAGTGAGTGAGAAATGGAGTTGATCATCAGCCCACACCCCATTTCCAGAATTCTGGGCCTTGAGGCCACACGTTTTGCTCAAAGCCTCATGGAGCCCTCTCTGAGACAGCAAAGCACTAGATCGCTCAATCGGCCCGCAAAACACGACACAAAATGTAGATCACAGTCTCCAACAGAAGGGGAACCACACTTGAGAGAAAAAGAAGACGTAAAAGAAGCAGTTTCGTGAACTATCTGGGTGATGTCATCTTGGTCACATAGTTCGCTGGCGCCATCTTCTTCCTGCTGATTGAAAAATACTTCAAGAGGACCACAGTCTTCTCATGGTTTGGAGGTTTGGGTGCTCTGATGACCCAGAGATCAATGCTGGCTGGAGCTGTGCTTTGGCTCTTAGTCGGGTCACCCATGCCAAACAGATCAAAGGGTAGAGAATAGAGTGGTCCGCTAGTCTTCCAGGTTCGGGGATTCAGCTCATGATGGCCAATCCTGACTGGTCAAACAAAACTGCTATGGAAACAGCAATGAAGAATGCTTCAACAGCTCTGTCTGATGGTATTCCTGAGTCTCCACCGAACACTTGCATGACTGACAGTAGTGAAAACCGAGAGAAAGCTACTGGCATGATGAAAGAGGCAGACATGAGGACCCTGAATCACACCTGGGGTATAATAGAGAAGATGGGCAAGGACCGACAGAGATGGAGGACCTTAACTGTTGCCCTAAACACCAGCGGCGTAATGGGCAGTAAGTAAGTGAATGAACAAAATCAGAGCGGACACTTAGTGCAGATAATGGTCTGCCGTCATGCAATGCTTTCAACAATTGCATCCTCCAAATCTTCATTTTCATTGTAACATTCAAGATGGTTGTTGATACCTTCAAATTTTTTGTAGCTCTTAACTAGTTGAATTAGTGAAATCATTTCATTTCATCCCTGGCTATTTCTGGCATCTCCAAACCTGAATGCTTGAAACCGCAGTGAGCAAAACAGTTCTGAATTGTCTTACTGTGTATTTCTCACCAACTATCAGTGACAAAGTATCACAGCTTTTTGAATACACAAACATTCAACAGACACTGTTTAAAAACTATACGCTCCAAGTGTTTTGTCCAATGACCAAGCAATTGGACGCGACCAGCACTAGTTAGAAACCGTTCAGCAACAGTCCCCTGTCCTAATTAAGTGGCACAGTGTCCCAAATAAGCATAGGGAATCCTGGCTATTTTCGCAATTACAATTTTGTTCTTTGAGAATTGTCCCCAGTAAGCTTCTGCCTTGATTAACCGATGGCCCAATTAACTGCAATTTCAGGACTAGAAGTCTAACTGTTCATTAATGTAACTTTTAAGGGGAATGGAACGTGCCCAGGAAATTATAAATCACATTAGAGGTGGGATGCTGGGAGAAAATAATGGAATCCTAACCAAAGTAGGGATTAGAAGAACATCCAGACATGAAAAGGTTAATAGTAAATAGCATGGATTGCCAAAAGGAATGAAATATATTGAACTTTTTGAAGAGGTAAAAGAGAGGAAGGGTCTACTCTGCGCTGTACTGTTAAATAAAATAAAGTGAAGTTCAAAACTGATACATCTGAGGTTGTATGTTTTGTTAGGATGAATATGAAGGTCATTTCTCAGAAGGGAAAGAGGTGAGGTAGAGGAGCAAACAGATATTGGCTATTGTTATGTATTGCTATTTATTTATATTTGCATTTGCACATTTTGTTGTCCATTGATCCTATTTACAGTTACTGTTCTATAGATTTGCTAAATATGCCCACAGGAAAAAGAATCTCAGGGTCGTATGTGGTGACATGTATGGACTCTGGTAATAAATTTTACTTTGAACCTTGAACCTAGAAGTTGTGAAACAGGTTAGAAAGACCATAAAAATACAAACCAAGCACTAAGGCTGGTCTTTAGCGGGAAATAGCTGGAAAGAAATAGGGAAGTCATGCTAAACTGGGATACACACTCAGTGGTCACTTCATTAGGTACACCTGTACACCTGCTTGTTAATGTAAATATCTAATCAGCCAATCATATGTCAGGAACTCAAAGCAGACCTGGTCAAGAGGTTCAGTTGTTGTTCAGACCAAAAATCAGGAAGAAATGTGATCTAAATGACTTTGATTGTGGAATGATTGTTGGTGCCAGATGGGGTGGTTTGAGTATCTCAGAAACTGCTATCTCCTGGGATTTTCACACACAACATATCTCTAGAGTTTACGGAGAATGGCACGAAAAACAAATAAAAACATCCAGTGAGCGGCAGTTCCGTAGATGAAAATGCCTTGTTAATGAGAAATAGTTCAGAGGAGAATGGCCAAACTGCTTCAAGCTGACAGGAAGGCAACTGTACCTCATAAAGTAGCCACTATGTGTAAGCTGGTCATCAAGAATTAAAAGTTTAAAGTTCAAAGTAGATTTTATTATCAAAGTACATATGCGTCACCATACACATCCCTGAGATTCATTTTCTTGTGGGCATATTCAGCAAATCTATAGAATAGTAACCATAACAGGATCAATGAAAGATCAACCAGAGTGCGGAAGACAACAAACCGTGTAAATGCAAATATAAATTAATTGCAATAAATAAGGACAGCATGAAATAATGAGATAAAGAGCCCTAGAAGTGAAATCATTTGTTGTGGGAACGTTTCAATGTTGGGGCAAGTGAGTGTAGTTATCTCCTTTTATTCAAGAACTTGATGGTTGAGGGGTGGTAACTGGAATTCCGTAGGACCTTACTGGGGGAATGGTGAGCATGAACAACAATGCCCTAGGAAATAGGTGAGGAAGTGATATGGTGTGCAAACGCTGGCATAAAGCGGAGGGAACTCCTGATCCACTTCCACTTTGTCACGTTTCCTGATCTGTCTCAGGAACCTGGCCCAGTTACGTTGAGTTCTCTATCCGGTGGCTCCATGGAAAAAGTGTCAAGGCTTCAAAATAAGGTCAAGGTCAGGATGCAGGTGAGACTGTCATGTCACAGTGCATTAGCAGCAGACAGGGTGGAAATTGGCCCTCAGTGGCCTGTGGCAAACATGTAATGTGTGGAAATGAATTTCCATCTCTGAGATCTATTGCCTTCACATGCAATCAGCTTCCAATGCTGAGTTTCCCAGAAAGAATACGCTGGCACTGGAGAAGGTCCAGAAGAGGTTCATGAGGATGAAAGGGTTAAAATATGAGTTGTATTTGATGGCGTGTACCCACTTGAGTTTAGAAGAAGGGGTGGGGTTGGGATCCCATTGAAACTGATCAAATATTGAAAGACAACTATTGAGTGGAAGTGGAGAGGATGTTTCCGATAGTGGGGGAGTCTAAGACCATAGGGAGCAGCCTCAGAATGCAAGGATGTTCCTTTTGAGCAGAGATGAGGAGGAATACACACAAAATGCTGGAGGAACTCAGCAGGCCAGGTGACATCTATGGAACAGAGTACAGTCAATGTTTCGGGCCAAGACCCTTCAGCAGTCGGCCCGAAACATCGACTGTACTCTTTTCCATAGATGCTGCCTGGCCTGCTGAGTTCCTCCAGCATCTTGTATGAAAATCTGTGGATTTTCTCTTGTTGGTGAGAGATGAGGAGGAATTTTTTTTAGCCAGAAGATGGTGAATCTGTGGAATTCATTGCCACGAATGGCTGTGGAGGCTGAGTCATTGGGTGTATTTAAAGTGGAGGTTGATAAGTTTTTGATTGGTAAGAGATCAAAGGTTATGGGGAGAAGGCAGGAGAACGAGGTTGAGAAGGGTAATAAATCAGCCATGATGGAATGGCAGCACAGACTCGATGGGCTGAATAGCCTAATTCATCTCCCATGTCTTATGTTCTCATTGTTACTGTGATAAAAATGACCCCATCTTCATCAATCCATCAAAACTAAGAGGATTTTTGTTTTTTTTTTAAATCCCAGTAACACTTACTTCCCCACAGGCAGAGCAATTTACCCAAGCATCAAGGTGGCAGATTCAGTGTTGGCAAATCTGCTGACCAGACTGGACCTTGTTCTGGAGCCTGTGAGCCTTCCTCATTGTTTTCTTTTAGGGAGGAGTGGTGTAAATGTGTGAGAAACAGGTCCAAGGGTTGCCCAAGTGTACCTCTTGTGACATAGCTGAATCATGCAGGCACATTCGTGAGAATGAGACATGCTCTGATAATGGGTCAGACCCACTGGCACCATATGTAGTCTGTGGACTGATCAGTTATTAAATACTGTACTGATTATGAATTATGGCATGAAATATTCAGCCAGCCACCTAACTATTTACACTCCAGAACAGCTTAAGTACCCAAAGTATTACACAGTATGGTACTGAATTGAACGACAAAGGTCATTCTGTCCTGAAAGTTCCTACTTCACACAAAACATCTTCCAACCCTTTCTCCTGTCCAACAATTGCCATATTCTTCTATTCCAGGGATTTCCAATCTTTTTATGCCATGGACCAATACCATTAAGCAAGGGGTCTGTGAACTCCAGGTTAGGAAAGTTTGCTCTACTCCTTTTTCCCCTTCTGTGTTTATCTAGCTTCTCCTGAAATGTATCTATCTTAACAACACACAGAAAGTGCTGGAGGAACTCAGCAGATTGGACAGCATCTATGGAGGGGAATGAAGAGTCAACGTTTTGGGCCAAGACCCTTCATCAGGACTGGAAAAGAAAGGGGTAAGAAGCCAGAATAAGAAGGCGGGCTTAGAAACATAGAAACATAGAAAATAGGTGCAGGAGTAGGCCATTCGGCCCTTCGAGCCTGCACCGCCATTTATTATGATCATGGCTGATCATCCAACTCAGAACCCTGCACCAGCCTTCCCTCCATACCCCCTGATCCCCGTAGCCACAAGGGCCATAGGGGAAGGAGCCATTAGGGGAAGGAGTACGAGCTGGCAGGTGATAGATGAGACCAGGTGAGGGGGAAGGGAGGCAGGTGGGGGAGGCGTGATGAAGTGAGGAGCTGGGAGGTGATCGGTGGAAAAGGTAAAGAGTTGAAGAAGAAGGAATCTGACAGGAGAGGAGAGTGGACCATAGAAGAAAGGGAAGGAGGAGGGGCACCAGAGGGGGCTGATAGGCAGGTGAAGAGGAGAGAAGGGGTGAGAGGGGAGCCAGAAAGGGGAATGGAAGAAGAGAAAAGGGGAAGCGGGGACAGTTAGAGAAATCGAAGTTCATACTGTCAGGGTGAAGGCTACCCAGACAGAATATGAGGTGCTGCTTCTCCAACCTGAGAGTGGGCCCATCTTGGCAGAAGAGGAGGCCCTGGACCAACAGGTCATAATGGGGAAGGGGATTGGAATTAAAATGGTTGGCCACAGGGAAATTCTACTTGTTGTGGAGAGAGCGAAGGTGCTACATCCAAAACAAGCAAAACATTCTTACAGTTGAATCTTGTTTGATATCAGGGGTTACGAGCACCTTTATATGTAACATATGAGCACCTCCACATGGTACATACAAGGGAGTTTTTAATGTTTCTATGTTAATACTCTTGGTAGGATAGCATTTTACATATGTAAGAATAATTTCCTTCAATTGAAAGCCACGTTCCACAATAATGGAGAGAAACACCATAGAAAGATACTCATTCCACCAACCATCGGTGACCATTTACTCTAATTCTACCTAGAACATCGGTAACACAGCAGTCAACGCGATGCTATTACAGCACCAGTGACTCGACTTCAATTCCCGCTACTGTCTGTAAGGAGTTTGTACATTCTCCCTGTGACTCTGTGAGTTCCAATTTCCTCCCACATTCCAAAGACATACAGGTTAGTAAGGTAGTAGTTCAGATGGCTGTAATTGGGCTGTGTGGACACATTGGGCCGGAAGGGCGTGTAACTGTGCTGTATCTCTAAACAAGTAAGTAAATAAATAATGTCAAGTTCAAGTTTAATTATCACTTAACCATACACAAGTACCCATGAATACAGCCAAACGAAACAATATTCCTCAAAGTTTCAAAGGTTCATTTTATTATCAAAGTATGTACGCAGGATACAACTCTGAGATTCGTCTTCTCCAGATAGCCATAAAATACAGAAAAACCATGGAAGTCGTTGAGGCCCCCCTCCCACACGATAAAGAAAAAGAAACAAATCTTGCAAACCCCAAACCCCCTCCCCCTCAAACAAAAACTAACAGATCGCCCACCTGGACACGGCAGCTAAATATCAAGCCCCTAATCCCCAAGCTCTTCCCACTAAAAAAAAACAATGACATCAAACACCCAATGCCTCCCCCACCTAAAAAAGTAATGTATCGCCCTCCTGCCAATTGGCAACAAGAGAGAAAGCACGGGAAAACTGAAGGCGACCAATATAAATTACTGTCCACACCGATAATCATATATGTCTCAGAATTTCAAAAACATCCTCTGTCAGCATTGAGGAGAGCAACAACTTGAATTCAGTCCTTCCGTGGGGCCTTCATCCACCGAGGAGCAGCCGCCTGACTTCCCGCCTGACTTCCGGCCTCCCAGAGGGAGCAAATTCTGGCCCAATGCGGGGAGCAATAATCCTGCAGGAGCAAAGGATATTGAGAACGATGAGGGTGGAGCGACTCAAGAGGGTGGGGGACAGGTGGCAGAGAAGGAATACATGACTACAGACACACTGAGCCCTGAGACACCAGGCAAGGTCATTTGCTTCCAAACAACTGGTTTATGATCTTTACAGAATGTTCCCTTTTTCCCAACCATGATTCCCCTCTCCTTGCCCCCTTCCCACTCTCAGTCCAAATGAAATGGTTTTTTTTGCAGTAGCAGTACAGTACAATACATAAAATTACTACAGTACTATGCAAAAGACTTAGGCACCCTAGCTATATATATGTGCCTAAGATTTTTGCACAGTACTAGTACATAGCTCAAGACCCTGAGTGAGCAGGTCCTGTAAACTGGGTGTATGGGTGTTATCAGCAAGAACAAGCCATTCTCAGCAGTCTTCACATGAACATGCGCATGCACGCAATCCATCTTGTCTTTCCTTGACGAACACTGAAGGGCAAAACTGATGGGAGGGCCTGCCTCCAACCCAACATGGATGCTACACCACACTGCTGCCAGCATGTCCTCTCCTGGACTGCTGCATCAGGCAAGCCCACTGCCTGAGGCCTAGTCCTCACAATAACCAAAGCCACACAGTTTCCCTCCCGTCTGTCTCTCCATAAAGATTCAAAAGTTAATTTATTATCAAAGTATGCAACTCTGAAGTTCTTCTTCTTCAGATAGCCACGAAACCAACCAAAACAAAAGAATGGCAACATGATCATCAATGACCAAAATCCCCTCCCCTGCACAAAAAAAAATGAACAACAATGGAACAGGAATATTGACTCCCAAATCCCCTCCTCCGCACAAAAGAAAACAAGAAGGGTTGGGTGAAAAATGTAAAATATAGAAAGCTATAAGACAAAAAAAAGTACATAGTCCATAGTCCAAATCCATAACCATATCCAAAATGCAGACCATCTTGGTAACTTTCTCCCGGCACAGCGGTAGGCCACACAGTCTCCCCTCTCCGGCAGCAGAGTGATCCGACCAGCAATCAGCCGGTGCTCATCTTCTGCATTGTCCTCGATGTTTCAACCTCCCTCATCTCTTCTATTGGTGAACAATGGAAGCTTGTATCAGTGTGAGCTAATCAGTGAAATGGTGTCAAGCACTGGCTGGCACCCGCCACAGCCTTCTTGCCACGAGGCCCGCACTCGCTGTCTCCTGAAATCCTCTCAGAGACAGCAAAGCACTGGGTCACACAAACAGTCTCTAAACTGCAAATCACAGGCTCCTACAGTTCCCAAAACACATTCAAGATGGAAAAACTGATATAAAAGACATAAAAGACTGAGGTAAATAGTTTTGTGGTTATGCAGAAGACGTCGACCGTGGGAGTGTTGTACACAGGCACCATCTTGACTGGAAAGAATGGGAAAATATCATAGAACAGTACAATATTGTGCTGATCTTTTCACCTACTCTAAAATCGATCTTACACTTCCCTCCATTTTCCTATTACCCCACATGGTCCCCCATTTGTCTTTCAGCCATGTGCCTATCTAGAAGTCTCTTAAATGGCCCTAATGTATCTGCCTCAACCACCACCCCTAGCAGGCATTCCATGCACCCACTACTTTGTGTAATCAACCTACCCCTGACCTCAACCCTGCACTTTCCTCCAATCTCCTTAAAATACAATATGTCCACTTGTATTCGCCATTTCTGCCCTGTGAAAAAGTCTCTGGCTGTCTACTCTGTCCTCTTATCATCAGTGATGTTGTGGGGATGGAACTGGACTCTCTGACGGTGGTGTCTGAAAAGAGGATGCTGTCCAAGTTGCATGCCATCTTGGACAATGTCTCCCATCCACTACATAATGTGGTTGGGCACAGGAGTACATTCAGCCAGAGACTCATTCCACCGAGATGCGACACAGAGCGTTATAGGAAGTCATTCCTGCCTGTGGCCATCAAACTTTACAACTCCACTCTTGGAGGGTCAGACACCCTGAGCCAACAGGCTGGTCCTGGACTTATTTCCTGGCATAATTTACATATGACTATTTAATTATTTATGGTTTTACTACTATTTAATTACTTATGGTGCAACTGTAACGAAAACCAATTTCCCCCGGGATCAATAAAGTATGACTATGACTATGACTATGACTATCTTGTACACCTTGATCAAGTCACTTGCCATCCTCCCTCACTCCTAAGAGAAAAGTCTGGGCTCACACAACCTATCCTCATAATCCTTTATGCTCTCTAAGCCCTTTTGTTATTCTTCCAATATTCACATTCGCTCCCGCTGGATTCTATCGCTCACCTACACATTAGTGGCAATTTACTGTAGTCTATTAACCTATTGGCAGTTCAGACCATTCTATCAATTTGATTACACTCATTCTCCCAAATGCTCACCAAAACAGTTCCTGATATCAAGGGAATGTCAACAAAGTGTTCAGTAAGTCCAGCAGCAAAGCTTTCGTTTATATCAAACTTGCAGTCTGCTGAAAGAGAAAAGGCAAATAGAATGAGAATCATAATCAGGCTTACTATCATTGACCTACACTGAGTGTATGTCCGTGCTCTTCTTCTTCTTCTATTTCCGGCTGTTTAGACACATCTGGGCGTATTACAGCCCTCCGCAGGATGTATAATTTATTATAGAACTTCAAGGAACTCAAATTCTCAAATATGTCCAAGGTCTTCTGCTGCTGTAGCCCATCCATTTCAGGTTCGATGTTGAACTGAATTGACTTTATTTCTTATATCCTTCACACACACGAGCAGTAAAAATCTTTACGTTATGTCTCCATCTGAATGTGCAATGTGCAATTTATAGTACTTTGTAATAAATAGTATGTACAACAGGCCAGTCAATATAGCATAGAAATACAATTGTATCAGTGTGATGGCCTGGTGGAAGAAGCTGTCCTGGAGCCTGTTGGTACTGGCTTTAATGATGAGGTACTGTTTCCCGGATGGTAGCAGCTGGAACAGTTTGTGGTTGGGGTGACTCAGGTCCCCAATGATCCTTCAGGGCCTTTTTACATACCTGTCTTTGTAAAAGTCCTGAATAGTGGGAAGTTCACAACTACAGATGTGCTGGGCTGTCCGCACCACTCTCTGCAGAGCCCTGCGATTGAGGGAAGTACAGTTCCCATACCAGACAGTGATGCAGCCAGTCAGGATGCTCTCAATTGTGCCCCTGTAGAAAGTTCTTAGGATTTGGGGGCTCATGCCAAACTTCTTCAATCGTCTGTGGTGAAAGAGGTGCTGTAGTGTTTTTAATCACCACACAGCTGGTATGTACAGACCACGTGAGATCCTTGGTGATGTGTATGCTGAGGAACTTAAAGCTGTTCACCCTCTCAACCCCAGATCCATTGATGTCAACAGGGGTTAGCCTGTCTCCATTCCTCCTGTGCTGTGTGTTCAGAGATAGTCTTCTGCACAACACTGTTGTACCGCATGGTTATTTGAGTAACTGTTGTCTTCCTATCTGCTTGAACCAGTCTGGTCAATCTCCTCTGGTCTCTCTCATTAGCAAGGCATTTCTGCCCACAAAACTGCCTCCCACTGGATGGATTTTGATTCTCACACCAAACTCTAGAGACAGTTGTGTGTGAAAATCCCAGGAGATTAGCAATTCCTGAGATATTCAAACCACCCCATCTGGCACCAACAATCATTCCACCTGCCAAATTAGGAAGGTGATTGGAGATTGGACAGAAGCTTGTTTGGGTGTAAGAGCGAGGGTGTTATTCTGAGCAGATGATGGAATCAAGTGTAGAAGTGAAGTGGGGGACTGTTTACACTGTAGATATATCCTGGTATTTATAAACACAAGAAAGTGTGCAGATACTGGAAATCCAAAGCAACACACACAAAATGCTAGAGGAACTCTGCAGGTCAGGCAGCATCAATGGAAATGAATAAGGAGTCGACATTTCAGGCCAAGACCCTTCTTCAGAACCGGAAAAGAAGTGGGGAGATGCCAGGATGAAATGG
The DNA here is from genome assembly GCF_963921235.1 of Mobula hypostoma. Lineage (NCBI taxonomy): Eukaryota > Metazoa > Chordata > Chondrichthyes > Myliobatiformes > Myliobatidae > Mobula > Mobula hypostoma. The sequence goes on from NC_086109.1 coordinate 91,893,998, forward strand.
TGGGAAGAGGCGAATGAGGTTAGCTAGAAGGTGATAGGTGATGCAAGGTGTGTGGGAAAGGTAAAGGTTTGGAGAGGAAGGATTCTGATAGGAGAGGGGAGTGAACCGTAGGAGGAAGGGAAGGAGGAGGGGACCCAGGGGGAGGTGATAGGCAGGTGAGAAGAGGTAAGAGACCAGAGGCCATAGTGAGGGAGTCTAGGACCTTTGCACCTCAGTGTTTTGCATTTTCTCTCCACTTAGAAAATGGTCAACCCTTTCAGTTCTTTTACCAAAGTGCATGATCATACACTTCCCAACGTTGTATTCCATCTGCCATTTCTTTGCCCATTCTCCTAATCTAAGTCCTTCTGTAGCCTCCCTACTTCCTCAAAACTACCTGTCCCTCCACCTATCTTCATATTGTCTGCAAACTTTGCAACAAAGCCATCAATTCCATCATCCAAATTATTGACATGTAACATTAAAAGAATTGGATCCAACACAGACCCCTGTGGAACACCACTAGTCACTGGCAGCCATCAGAAAAAGCTCCCTTTATTCCCACTCTTTGCCTCCTGCCAGTCAGCCAATGCCTTATCCATGCTAGAATCTTTCTTGTAATACCGTGGGCTCATAGCTTGTTAATCAGCCTCATGTGTGGCACCTTGTTAACAGCCATTTGAAAATCCAAGTACACAATATCAACTGATCCTCCTTTGTCTATCCTGCTTGTTATTTCTTCAAAACATTCCCACAGTTTTGTCGGGAAAGATTTTCCTTGGGGAAACCATGCTGACTACTGCCTATTTTCTCATGTGCCTCCAAGTACCCTGAGACCTCATCCTTAATAATTGACTCCAATATCTTCCCAACCACTGAGGTCAGACTAACTGGCCTATAGTTTCCTTTCTTCTGCCTCTGTACTTTCTTGGACTGACATTTGCAATTTTCCAGTCTTCTGGAACCATTCCAGAATCTAGTGACTCTTGAAAGATCATTACTAATGCCTCCATGATCTCTTCAGCCACCTCTTTCAGAACCCTGGGATGTACACCATCTGGTCCAGGTGACTTATCTACCTTCAGACGTTTAACTTTCCCAAGAATCTTCTTTCTAGTTATGGTTACTTCACACACTTGGTACCCCTTGACACCTGGAACTTCCACCATACTGCTAGTGTCTTCCACAGTGAAGACTGATGCAAAATACTTATTTAGTTTGTCTGCTGTTTCATTGTCCCCCCCCCCATTACTATCTCTCCAGCATCATTTTCCAGCAGTCTGATATCCACTCTCGTCTCTCTTTTACGTTTTATGTATCTGAAGAAACTTTTGGTATCCACTTTAATATCAATGGCTGGCTTACTTGCGTATTCCATCTTTACCTTCTAAATGACATTTTTAGTTGCCTTCTTTTGGCTTTTAAAAGCTTCCCAATCCTCTAACTTCCCATTAATTCTCAGCGGGAGGAGAAGATGGCAGTGCACGCAGCTCTCTGGTGAAATGATATCGTATCTGTTAAATAGGGGCCATGGACAATTCTGATTTGATGGAAACAGACGTGAAAGCACAGAGGAACATCTGGAGAAATTTCTGAAATGCTGGTTCGCTGCCGCTGTTACTGTGCGATCGAGAATCTTCCGGAGGGAAGGCCCCAGAATCCCCGGCTTTGCCTGCTGCTGGCGACTGAGGCTGAGGTCAAACCATTTGGCAGAGATGGTGCTCAGTACTCTGTGTCGGAGGGCTGATCGGAGCTCAATAGTTTTTGGACGACTCAAAGTCCGACTGCGGTCGGGCATGGCAGGGAGAGTTTCCTTCCTTCTCCCGTCTGCGTGAGATGTGGGACCTTCGAGAGACTTTGAACTTTCTTACTGTGCCATGGTCTGTTCTTCGTCAAGTTATGGTATTGTTGCACTGTTGTAACTATATGTTATAATTATGTGGTTTTGGTAGTTTTTCAGTCTTGGTCTGTCCTGTGTTTTGTGATATCACGCCGGAGGAATATTGTATCATTTCTTAATGCATGCATTACTAAATGACAATAAAAGAGGACTACATGTCCTCATAATCTAATCTAATTTTTGCTCTATTATATGCCGTCTCTTTGGCTGTCATGTTAGCTTTGACTTCTCTTGTCAGCCACGGTTGGGTCATCCTTCCTTTAGGGTATTTCCTTCTCTCTGGGTTGTATATATCCTGTGCCTCCCAAACCCGTATATCCTTGGAATGTGGGTGGAAACTGGAGGAAAACCAGATCACCGGGAGCACAAACTCCTTACAGACAGTGGCAGGGATTGAATCCTGATCTTATATTATCATGGGCATATTGCGATCTTCAAAGTGCCCTTTCAGTAAGGTCATATTATTTTTAACAAAGGTTCCCTCAGATCCTAATGAGAAATTAAATTATTTGTTTACTTCATCGTCTGCATTACCACCTCTTTTTAAAAAAATTGTTACTCAACTGTGTAAATAGTTTGTTAGTTTGGAAACACTGTCCAAATAATCAGCTCTGCAAAGCATAATTTATCAGCATGGTGCTGTGAAATCCTTCATCATTAATAGAAAGATTTCTTGTTGCACAGTTAGACTTCAAGGAAATGAATAATTAATCTTGGTATTGGAGTCTGACTGTTTGTTTACGCCCAAAACCTGCGCTGGCAAACATTCATTACCTCAGCCAAGTGTAACGTGTTAACGATTTGTTACTCTGTCAATATTTCTGATCCCGTTAAATTAATCATTGTAGTAGGCCTGTTTCCTTAGTGTTTAGATAGTAGACCTTTTTCCACTAAATGTCTGAGGGAAACCAGAGGTCCATGAGCCAGTCACTCATCAGAGGATCAGAGATCGTGAGGATTAGCAGCATTAAATTTAAAGATTCAAAGGGATTCAAAGTCTCAAAGGTTCATTTATTATCAAAGCACGTATCCCCATATAACTCTGAAATCTGTCTTCCCCAGATAGCCACGAAACAAAGAAAGAACATGAAAGTCATTCAGAGAGAACATCAAACCCACCCCACCCCCCCGCACAAAATAGAACTGCATCCCAATCATCAAACCCGCCTCCCCCAACATAAAAGAGAGCAAGAATATCGACCCCCCCAAAACAACCCCTGCCCTGCACACATTCTAACCGAACACAACAGAACATCAACCCCCAAACCCCCTCCCCTCACAAAACAAAATGGAAAAGGAATGGGTGATAAAAAACACAGAATATAGAAACCTTCAGTCTGGAAGAAGTCCATAAAGTCCGAAAATGCAATAGTCCAATCCATAGACGCAGATCTGAAATACCATCCTACAATATCACAGACATTCATTGAAAGAGAGGGACACCACATGAGGCAGAGAGGCCTACCCACCTTGTCACAGCGAGCCACACAGCGATAGCTGCTCACAGATTCCTTCTCTGGCTGTGATCGAAAGGAAGGCAGGCGCTCACCTTTCACATTCACCTTGATGTCTCAATCTTCCTCGACACTTTAATTGGCGATTAATGGATGCTTTAGCTGATGGAAGGAGTCGAACATTGGCCTGTGCCCTATCTTGAGCTTTCTTCGCTTCGAGGTCATCCAAGTACGTGCTTGCTTCCTGAATCTTCTCGGAGAGAGCAAAGTGCTGGATCACTGAAGCGATCTCCAAGCTGTGAATTGCAGAAACCATCCCAGAAACAAGTTTAAGTTGAAAAACAGATGTAAAAGAAGTAAAAAAGACATTTTTGTGAGCTGGATAGAAGATAGCAACCGAGGGAGAATTGTACGCTGGCGCCATCTTGACTGGAAGTCCTGGGTGTTACTGTTCCTGAGGACCTGACCTAGACGCAGTATGTAAGTGCAATTGTGAAGACAGCATGGCAGTGCCTCCACTTCCTTAGGAGTCTGCAGATATTGAGCATGATTACAAAACCTTTGAAGAGCTTCTATAGATGTGTAGCGGAGAGTGTATTGACTGGCTGAATCATGGCCTGGTATGGAAACACCAATACCTTTGAATGGAAATTCCTAGAAAAGTCAGTGGATCTAGCCCAGTAGATCATGAGTAACGTGCTCCCCACCACTGAACACATCCTTGTGAATGCTGTTGTGGGAAAGCAGCATCCATCATCAGAGATCGTCCCCACCCAGGCCATGCTCTTTTCTCATTGTTGCCAACAGGTAGAAAGTACAGGTGCCTCAGGACTCACACCACCAGGCAAAAACAGTTACTACCCCTCCACCATCAGACTCTTGAATAAAAGAGGATAATCACGCTCACTTGCCCATTCTTTGAGATGTTCCCGTAACCAATGATCTTGCTTTGATCTTTGCTCTTTATCTTGTTATTTCATGCTGTCTTTATTTATTGCTATTTATTTATATTTGCATTTGCAGATTGTTGTCTTCTGCATCTTGTTGATCTTTCATTGATCCTAGAGTTAACTATAACTCCTAAAGTGTTATAGTTACTACTCTATAATAATAATAATAAATATAATAAGCAATAAATATCAAGAACGTGAGGTGAAGGGTCCTTGAAAGTGAGTCCATAGATAGTGGGAACATTTCAATGATGGGGTGAGTGAAGTTGAGTGAAGTTATTCCCACAAGTCCAATAGTCTGATGGTTGAGGGGTAATAACTGTTCCTAAATCTGTTGGTGTGAGTCCTGAGGCTCCTGTACCTTCTTCCTGATGACAGCAGCGAAAAGAGAGTATGTCCTGGGTGGTGGGGGTCCCTGATGGTGGATGTAGCTTTCCTGCGACAGTGCTCTGTGTTATGTACTCAATGGTGAGGAGGGCTTCACCAGTGATGGACTGGGCCATATCCACCACTTTTTGTAGGATTCTCCGTTCAACTTCAATCAACTTCACTCAACTTCAACCGCCCCATCACCAACACGTTCCCACAGCCCTAGGCTTACATCCCAAGACTCACTTTCAAGGACTCTTCATCGCAAGTTCTGAATATTATTAATTTATTTTATTTGTTTATTTATTTGTTTGTTTGTTTGTTTATTTATTTATTTTCCTTTTGTACTTGCACAGAATCGGAACCAGAATCAGGTTCAATATCACCAACACATGTTGCAAAATTTGCTGACGTTGTGCCAAAACATAATAATAGAGAAAAAAACCTGTGAATTGTGGTAGGTATATATATATGTAATTTAAATAGTTGAATTAAATAAATGGTGCAAGAAAAAGAAGTAAAGTAAAGAAGTAGTGAGGTAGTGTTCATGGGTTCAATGTCCATTCAGAAATCGGATGGCAGAGGGGAAGAAGCTGTCCCTGAATTGTTCCGTGTGTTCCTTTGGGCTTCTGTGCCTCCTTCCTGGTGGTAGCAATGAGAACAAGGCATGACCTGGCTGGTGGGAAGTGGCCTTTCTGGGGCTTTGCTCCTTGAAGAGGTCGTGGACACAATGGAGCTGACTAAGTTTACAGCTCTCTGCAGCCTACTTTGATCCTGTGCAATACACCCCGCTCCCCCTCCTTACCAGACAGTGATGCAGCCAGTTGGAATGCTCTCCACACTATATCTGTAGAAATTTGCAAGAGATTTTGGTTACATACAAAATCTTCTCAAACTCCTAAAGAAATACAACTGCCTTCTTTCTAGCTGCATTGATATGTTGGGTCTAGGTTAGATCCTCAATGATATTGGCACCCAGGAACTCAAAGTTGTTCACTTTTTTCACTTTCGATTCCTCTATGAGAACTGGTGTGTATTCTCTTGTCTTACCTCTTCTGGTCCACAATCAGTTCTTACCGACATTGAGTGCAAGGTTGCTGCTGCAACCCCACTCTACCAGCTGATATATTTTGCTCCGGTATGCCCTCTCGTCAGTTAATTGTCTTTTGCATATTGGTTGTTTGTCCATCCTGTTTGTTGTGGTCTTTCAGCGATTCTATTGTGTCTTTTGGATTTACTGTGTATACCCGCAAGAGAACAAACCTCAGAGTTGTATATCACACAAAAAATGCTGGTGAATGCAGCAGGCCAGGCAGCCGATCAATTTTCCAGCTCTTAGCTCCATCCCTCTCCCTCCTGTCTTCTCCTATCATTTCAGATCTCCCCCTCCCCCTCCCACTTTCAAATCTCTTACTAACTCTTCTTTCAGTTAGACCTGACGAAGGGTCTTGGCCCAAAACGTCGACTGTACCTCTTCCTAGAGATGCTGCCTGGCCTGCTGCGTTCACCAGCAACTTTTAAGTGTGTTGCTTGAAATTCCAGCATCTGCAGATTTCCTTGTGTCAGAGTTGTATACTGTATGGTGACATTTATGTATTTTGATAATAAATTTACTTTGAACTTTGAAGTTAGTCTTACTTCAGTGACTGGCAACACGTTAGAGTCTGTTATTAAGGATGAGGTTTTGGGGTACTTGGAGGCACATGATAAAATAGGTCGGTCAGCATGGTTTCCTTCATAGGAGATCTTGCCTGAGAAATCTGTTGGAATTCTTTGAGAAGATAACAGGCAGGATAGACAAAGGAGAGCCCGAGAATGTCTTTTTGCGGATTTTCAGAAGGCCTTTGGCTCCTGGTAACTAGTGGTGTTCCACATGGGTTGGTGTTGAGTCTCCTTTTTGCTATTCTTGGATACTGGTGTTTACATACCACACTGAATATTATAGTTTGTATCTTCAAACAGTAAACCAATGAGAAGAAAAACAACAGAGCCCAGGAGATGCGAGTCTAAGTTAATTCTTTACTTTAAACGAGGCGCTCACGGATCACGTGCTAGTGTGATGGTGTATGCAATTCACACATTTTTACATATAACACATAATGAATAATTTAAACAACAAACAACATATTTACAAGATTACTCAAATACTGTATTATTGAAATATTAAATACGCAACACGGACCACACTGACATTTCTCTGGGTTTTCTGCTTCCACCTCTGCGCAGTGCCCTGAGCAAAAATGTTCTTTCCATAGTGACAACTGTTCTGCTGGCTTCCCTTCGCGTCAGAACGTGTAAATTGGATTTTTTTCATTTGCCAGCTGATACAGCGAATGAACCAAGTGATTAGTAAAAACGTGATTGAAAGTTGCAATGCCTTACTAGTGTCTGCAGCCTGATAACATATTTTTTGACTGTTTCTTCTGATCCTTGGCTGTGTATAGCAAATATGTAAATCACAGGTGTCTTTGAACATGTCTAGATTACAGTATTGCTTTGGGGCACTAATAAACTTACTCATGTTTCTAATGTTTCTACCACTACAACTGCCATTGCCTTCCTCTTCCAGCCTGCTTCGTTCTGTGTCCATCCATAAAACATTATGACAGGGGTTCCCATCCTGGGGCCTATGGACCCCTTGCTTAATGGTATTGGTCCATGGTATAAATAAAGTTGGAACCCCTACATTAAGACTCAGGAGCAGAATTAGGCCATGTGGCCCATTGAGCCCTGTTCTGCCATTCCATCATTTTCCCTCTCAACCCCATTCTCCTGCCTTCCCTCCATAAACCCTTGACACCCTTATTAATCAAGAACCTATCAATCTCTGCTTTAACTACACCCAATGACTTGCCCTCCACTGCCATCTGTGGGAACAAATTCCCCAGATTTGCCACCCTCTGGCTAAAGAAATTCCTTCTCATCTCTGTTCTATTGTGAGCTGTGCCCTACGCTCCCACATGCTCTCCCACAATTGGAAACATCCCTTCCACATCCTTTCTATTTAGACCTTACAATGTTCAGTAGGTTTCAATAAGACTCTCTTTCATTCTTTTAAATCCAGTGAGTACAGGCCCAGAGCCATCAAATGCTCCTCAGCCCAGGACACTGGTGACATTGCTCGCTCTGAGGATTATCTCTAAATGTTCTGTGTATTTATTATCAAAGTATGTATACAGTGTGGGCATGTGGCCAAGTGGTTAAGGCATTGGACTAGCTACTTGAAGGTCGTGAGTTCGAGTCCCAGCCTAGGCAGCGTGTTGTGTCCTTGAGCGAGGCACTTAATCACACATTGCTCTGCCATGACACTGGTGCCAAGCTGTATGGGTCCTAATGCCCTTCCCTTGGACAACATTGGTGTTGTGGAGAGAGGAGACTTGCAGCATGGGCAACTGCTGGTCTTCCATACAACCTTGCCCAGGCCTGCGCCCTGGAGAGTGAAGACTTTCCAGGCGCAGATCCATGGTCTCACAAGACCAACGGATGCCTTTATAATCTTGCTCCTTTCTGCCTTGCCTCCTGTCGAAGTCTGTCGGAATGTTTTGTGGGCAGGACTTCAGGAGTTCACCAGATGAGACCAACGCACCTTTGCGGACTTGCTAAACCAGTGACAACTGAACCCAGACCAGATCAGTGGAGCAGCAGCTACAGGTTACGATGCCACTAGGTTGGAGTGGGTCCAGAAAAGGGTCACAGGGATGTTGCCAGGACTCAGGTGACTGTGTTGTGGAGAGTGGTTGAGCAGATTGGGACTTTAGTCATCCGAGAGAATAGGAAAATGAAGATTGATCAGAATAAGAATCAGGTTAATCATCACTGATAAATGTTGGGAAATGTGTTGTTTTGGGGCAGCGACCTGAAGGTTGTGAGTTCGAGCCCCAGCCGAGGAAGTGTGTTGTGTCCTTGAGCAAGGCACTTAACCACACAGTGCTCTGCGACGACACTGGTGCCAAGCTGTATGGGTCCTAATGCCCTTCCCTTGGACAACATCGGTGGTGTGGAGAGGGGAGACTTGCAGCATGGGCAACTGCTGGTCTTCCATACAACCTTGCCCAGGCCTGCGCCCTGGAGAGTGAAGACTTTCCAGGCGCAGATCCATGGTCTCGCAAGACTAATGGATGCCTTAAATGTATACAGAATACATCTCTGAGATTTGTCCTCCCGCAGACAGCCACCAAACAAAGAAACAGCATGAAACTCATTCAAGAAAACATCAAACACCCAAAGCATGAAAAAGAACAAATTGTGCAAACAGCAGAAAGCAAGTGAACACCACATAGAATATCAAACATTAAACCAGCGGCATTCAGCTTAGTTCAGTTCAGCACCGTGCCGTGCCGCTAGCCAATGCAGGCTTCACTGAAGCGCCCCAGTCCGCATCGATCATCTCAAACAAACTGCTCGAACACAGGAAAAGAGAAACCAGAATCCAGGAACTAATGCAACATAACCTCAAAGTTCCCCAAAATGGGTCCACAGCCTCGGTAATAAATCCTGGGGAGGTGGATCCTAAGTACAAATGGTTGCAACCTCTTAGTGATTTCCGGCCGCCCAAGGTTTACTCCGCACACCACCTGCATCATTACCACTAATACCAGGAACTCTGACCATTTCTCCAAGATCCTTGGCTCCTGCTGTCAATGTCATTCTTTGTCAGCACCAACATCTTAAACCCATCAGCAACGAGATCTTTGCCACTGTTCAAAGATCAGCTTTAATTATTATATGTCCTTTGAAACATTGAACCATGCAGCGAAATGCATCATTTCCATCAAAGTTCAAAAAGTTCAAAGTGAATTTATTATCAAACTACTGTCACCATATAATGCTCTGAGATTTGTTTTCCTGTGAGCATACTCAATAAATCTAGAGAATAATAACCATAACAGAATCAATGAAAGACCATCTGACTTGGGCATTCAACCAGAATGCAGAAGACAACAAACTGTGCAAATACAAAAGGAAAGAAATAATACAGCAATAATAATAATAATAATTAAAAAATAAATAAATGATAAATACCAAGAACATAAGATGAAAAGTCCTTGCAAGTGAATCCATTGATTGCGGGAATGTTTCAATGATGGGGCAAGTGAATTTGAGTGAAGTTGTCCCCTTTGTTTCAAGTGCCTGATGGTCGAGTGGTAATAATCGTTCCTGAACCTGGTGATGTGAGTCCTGAGGCTCCTGTACTTTCTTCCAAACGGCAGCCGCGAGAAGGCAGAATGTCCTGGGTGGTGGGGGGTCCCTGATGATGGATGCTGCTTTCCTGCGACAGTGTTTCATGTAGATGTGCTCGGTGGTTGGGAGGGCTTTACCCGTGATGGACTGGGCTAGAGGTAGCTCACAAGTGTCGCCATGCTTCTGGCACCAACATAGCAGTCTCACAACTTACTAACCCTAACCTGTACATCTTCTGGAAATCAGAGCACCTGGGGGAAACCTAAGCGATTATGGGGAGAATGTACAAGCTCCCTACAGACTGTGGTAGGAATTGAACCCCAGTTGGCGATCGCGAGTGCTGTAAAGCGTAATGCTAATTGCCACACTGTCTTTGGTAAGGGAAGTAACAGACCTCTCTGCTGAAGGCAAACGATCGTCAGTCAACAGAAGTGACTGTTAATGCGTTAGTGGGCATACCAAATGGCTTGCATAGTTTCTGTCTGGGTGCCATCCAATCTGACACCATCAACATAAATATCTCTAACTTCCAGTAATTTCCCCCCACTTTCACTTCTCTCTTTTTTCTTTTTCCCATTCTGGTTCCCCTCTCATCCCTTCTTTTGTCCTCAGCTGCCCACCACCTCCCCCAGGTTCCCTCCTTCTTCCCTTTCTCCCATCATCCACTGTCCTCTCCTATCAGATTCCTTCTTCTGCTGCCTTTTGCTTTTTCCACCTATCACCTCGCAGCTTCTTACTTCATCCCCTCCCCCCTCACCTTTGCCCTCACCTGGTCTCACCTTGTCACCTTCCAGCTAGCCTACCTCCCCTCTCCCCACCTTCTTATTCTGGCTTCTTCCCCTGTCCTTTCCAGTCCTGACGAAAGGCCTCAGCCCAAAACATTCACTGTTATTCCTCTCCAAAGATGCTGCCTGACCCGCTGAGTTCCTCCAGCGTTTTGTGTGTGTTGCTCATGGACTTCCAGGTACATTCACATATTCAAAAACTAAAAGAGTTGGTGGAAGGAAAGGATGGTGCAAGTTTCAAAAAAGTAGTTGAATAAATAATGGAAAAGGAACATTCTGCAGGGTATGGGGGAAGGAGTCGACAAGTGGGGGACTAATTGGAACACTCTATCAAAGGGTTGGTGCGTATACTGCAGGCCAAATGGTTTCCTTCTCTGCTGAAAGATCTGTCTTTCACATCTGTCATCGGCTCCTCTCACCATATGTGGACTCACTGCTCGAGGGAACTTTCAGCTTGCCAATTCACAAATTTGGCAGGGGAGAGAATGGCAGTTTTAAAATACTCTGCAAAGTGTTCTCTGTAAACACCGAGGTGCAATTACACGTTGGCGACACACCACAGTGACTTCTCGCTCCTCCTTAATTCATATCCTATGTCTCATGGTTTGATGGTCCTGACCTGACGAGTTCCTAGAGCTGTGTCACAGATGGTCCCCACCTCCCATCTATGACTTTGAAGCCTCTCTCATGACAGGCACAGGTCAAGAAATGGAAGAAATCCTGGGAGAGGAAATATGGGCTGGTGGAGGAAACTCCCTCACTACTCTTTGCCCTCACCTCAATGAGTGAGAAGATTAACAAGGAAAAAGGAAAAGGGAAAGGAAACAAAGTAATATAATAGATTGGAAAAGGAACAAGCACAAAAGAAAAAGCACAAATTCCCCTGGGGGAATGAACAAAAAAAGTCTTTGTAACCTTTTCCCCATATTTGAGAGATAATTGAGTGAAATAATGGACAGGCCAAGGCAAGATATAGCATCCAATTAATTGGGAGGTTTCTTTGCACTTGACAAAGATATTCAAGTAATTTTACTGAGCATTCATTCAACTCTGCCTGGCCCTGATCCAAGACAATAATTATCTGCTGCAGTTCACTTCGATGTACTTTCTCTCAGTGTCAGAGGGTAGGTGGGCTCCCCTCCCCTCAGAGCATTTAGACATGCATCGATTTCTCTGACTTCCTCCCGTTACCTTCTCTCTTTTTCCATTTCCCATTCTAGCCGCCTCTCACCCCTTCTCTTCTCCTCGCCTGCCTCTCACCTCCCTCAGATTCCCCTCCTCCTTCCCTTTCTTCCACGGTCCACTGTCCTCTCCTATCAGATTCCTTCTTCTCCAGCCCTTCATCTTTTCCATCAATCAGCACCTTCGGCTCATTGTAAAACTGTGCCGATTGGGCTGCCAGCCTTAGGTAAGGTGTGAAGCTCTATGCAGTACATGCCAGTTAGTTTCAAGATTCAAGATTCAAGATGGTTTATTGTCATTCTTCAGCATACAAGTGTACATGAGAACACGATGACTGTTACTCCAGATCTGTTGTGGCATAAAATACACAATAGGCTTAAAGAACACAATAAAAACACAATAAATATCAATACACAAGACTCGCTTATATACATAGACTGATTGTTTGTACATAATTTGATGGTAGGTGCAGCAGTGTCTGTGCATAAGGTGACTCTGACAGGAAATGATACAGTAGTGGAAGTTGGGGGTGTGGAAGGGTGGGTTCGTGGGTGGAGGTGTTGATCAGCCTGATATCTTGGGGGAAGTAACTGTTGTTGAGTCTGGTGGTCCTGGTGTGGATGCTATGTAGCCTCCTCCCTGGTGGGAGTGGGACAAACAGTCCATGAGCAGGTTGTGTTGGATTCTTCATGAGATAGCTGCCCTTTTTCTGGCACTATTCTGTATATATGTCCTTAATGGGTGATGGGGCGGAGATATGGTCTCTACTGAAGGAGGTGCGAGCCATTCCTTCCCTCCGCTAGGTCATCCTTGGGCAAGGTGTAGCTCCTGCTTATCCCTCCAATCAGGGCCACGTGAAGCACGGGAGCAGGAGGTGGATGGTCGTACGAGCAGCCGGTGAACATCACAAGTCTTGGTTATGCGACCACTGACACCAGGCAGACAATCTCTGAAGAGTATTGATAATGGCTAGGGCCACCATGTTGTAAAGACACTGCCCAAAAAAAAACCACTGGAAAACCACTTCTGTAGAAAAATCTGCCTGGAACAATCATCGTCAAAGACCACGATCACCCATGTCATACGACACGGCACATAATGATGGTGATGATATCCTTGATGACAGATAGGCTGGTACCGGTGATATGTTTGAGTGGTTATCGAGGATCACACCATTCTCTCCAATGAGAAACAGTTAAACATCTTGCTCAATCACCTTGATGCTCGTCACCATAAATATTCACAATCTTTCACTGTGTGTGTGAAACGCTTCAGGATATTAAAAAAAAATTTAAGTGCAAGGTAGACTCTAGGTGGACCATTTCTTGGTCTTGTGAACTGAGTATGCTAAAGCTGTGTAGCCCAATAAAAATAACACCCTCTCAGTAGCATTGCTTCCATTGGCTAATTGTCGAGCATATCATGGCTAATAACTACGAAAATAATTAGAGCACAGAATACCGAACATTACAGGCTCTTCGGCCCACAAAGTTTTACCAACTTTTTAATCTACTCCAAAGCTCAAAATAAATTTATTATCAAAGTACATATACGTCACCATATACAATCTTGAGACCTATTTCCTGTGGGCATACTCGATAAGTTCAATAACCATTATAGAATCAAAGAAAGATTACATCAACAGGGCGGGCAGCCAGTGTGTAAAAAGCAACAAAGCGTGCAAGTAGAAAAAGAAAGGAAAAACAATAATAATAAATAAATAAGCAATAAATATCGAGAACACAAGATGAAGGGTCCTTGAAAGTGAGTCCATAGGTTGTGGAAACATTTCAATGGTGGGGCAAGTGAAGTTGAGTGAAGTTATCACTTCTGGTTCAAAACTCTGCTGGTTGAGGGGTAATAACTGTTCCTGAACCTGCTGGTGTGAGTCTTGAGGCTCCTGTACCTTCTTCCCGATGGTAGCAGTGAGAAGAGAGCATGGTCTGGGCCGTTGAGGTCCCCGATGATGGATGCAGCTTTCCTGCAATAACATTCCTTGCAGATATGCTTAGTGGTGGGGAGGGCTTACTCATGATGAACTGAGCCGTGCCCACTACTCGTTGTAGGATTTTCCGTTCAAGGGCATTGGTGTTTCCATACCAGGCCGTGATGCAACTAGTCAATATACTCTCCATCTCACATCTACGGAAGCTGTGCTTTCTTACGTGCTGGCCCCAGTACAGGTCCTCTGGAATAATAACACCAAAGAATTTAAAATTGCTGACCCTCTCCAACTCTGATCCCCTAATGTGGACAGGGGCACCGACTTCCATTTTCCTCCTTCTGAAGTCAATAATCAGCTCCTTAGTCTCACTGATATTGAGTGAGAGGTTGTTGTTGTGGCACCGCCCAGCCAGATTTTCAGTCTCCCGCCTGCATGCTGATTCGCCGCACCTTTGATTCGGCCTACGAATCAAAGCTGTTGGTTGGAAAACATGAGTATGGCATTGGAGCTGTGGTTACCACACAGTCACAGAGTACAGTGAGTAGAGCAGGGGGCTGAGCACACAGCCCTGTAGTACACTTGACTGATGGAAATGCCAATCCGAAGTGACTGGCTCGCATCAATCTCACATAGCCCTCCATTTTTCTATCATCTATGTGCCTATCTAAGGATCTCTTAAATGTCCTTGATATATCTGCCTCTACCACCACCCCTGGCAGAACGTTTCACACTCGCAGTACTCTGTGTGAAAAAAAAATCATATGTGACATCCCCCCGACCTTTCCTCCAATCACTCTAAATTATTCCCCTGGTGTTTGATAGTTCCGCCCTGGGGACAATTCTCTTGATATCCACTCTCTCTATGCCCTGTGCACCCTTATCAAGTCACCTGTCATCCTCTTTTGCTCCAAAGAGAAAAGCCCTAGCTCGTTCAACCGCTCCGGATAAGACAGGCTCTAATCCAGGTGAATCTGCTCTGCACCCTCTCTAAAGCTTCCACATCCTCTGATGATGAGGTGAGCACACCTGAACAAAATATTCCAAGTGTGGTTTAAGCAGGGTTTTATAGAGTGGCAACTCTATATTGTTCTGATGAGGGGTCTCGGCCCGAAACGTCGACTGTTTATTTCCCTTGACAGATGCTGCTGATTTCCTCCAGCACGTTGTATTTGCTGCTCTATATTACCTTGTGGCTCTTGAACCCCAGTTGTGGGAAGGTTATGTGTGCTCTGAAAACTCTGAAACAAAGGAGTCGAAGATTTTAGCAATGGAGTGGGGAATATTGAGGAGGTGGGGGTGGAGTGGGGGAGAAAAGATCTTACATTAATGTAGAACCTTTCATATTAAGTGTGGTTTCCAGTTAATGAAGTACATGAAACATAGTCATTGTTGTAATGTAGGAGGTGCAGCAACTTGCTAATAGTAAGCCCCATAAACAATAATGGGATAATTATAGTGTCTAGGCTCTTTTGTAATGCAAACATCCCTATTAGTGTCATTCAGCTGCAGACATACAGGGTGATGGGACAGCAGTGTACCAACATTTAACCCTCATGTGCATCTGCTTTTAAAGACATTCAAACTTTCATATACACTCAGTGGCCACTTTACTAGATACACCTGTACACCTGCTCGTTAATGCAAATATCAAATCAGCCAATCATGTGGCAGCAACTCAATGTATAAAGCATGCAGACATGGTCAAGAGGTTCAGCTGTTGCTCAGACCAAACATCACAGTGGGGAATAAATGTGATATATGTGATTTTGACTGTGTAATAATTGTTGGCTCCAGATGGGGTGATTTGAGTATCTCAGAATTGCGAATCTCCGGGGATTTTCACACAGGACAATCTCTAGGGCAGGGGTTCTCAACCTGGGGTCCATGGATCCATGCTTCATGATACTGGTCCATGGCATAAAAAAGGTTGGGAAACCCCTGCTCTAGAGTTAGCAGAGAATGGTGTGAGAAACACAAAAGCCACACTCAGGTTGGAGGAACAACACCTTATATTCCGTCTGGGTAGCCTCCAACCTGATGGCATGAACATTGACTTCTCAAACTTCCGCTAATGCCCCACCTCTCCCTGTACACCATCCATTATTTATTTATATACACACATTCTTTTTCTCTCTCTCCTTTTTCTCCCTCTGTCCCTCTCACTATACCCCTTGCCCATCCTCTGGGCTTCTCCCCCCTTCCCCCTTTTCCTTCTCCCTAGGCCTCCTGTCCCATGACCCTCTCATATCCCTTTTGCCAGTCACCTGTCCAGCTCTTGGCTCCATCCCTCCCCCTCCTGTCTTCTCCTATCATTTTGGATCTCCCCCTCCCCCTCCCAGTTTCAAATCTCTTACTAACTCTTCCTTCAGTTAGTTCTGACGAAGGGCCTCGGCCTGAAACGTCGACTGTACCTCTTCCTAGAGATGCTGCCTGGCCTGCTGCATCCACCAGCAACTTTTAAGTGTGTTGCTTGAAATTCCAGCACCTGCAGATTTCCTCGTGTTTGCGAGAGGAATTGATGCTTGCTCAAGCAAATAAACAGAAGCAGAGAATGAAAAATTAGCTTTATTTGTCACATGTACATCGAAGCTGAGTGAAACGTGCCATTTGCTTCAAAATGAAATCAGCAAGGACTGTGCTGGGTAGCCCACAGTTCCAGTGCCAACATAACATGCTCATAATTTACTAACCCTAACCTGCATCTGTTTGGACTGTGGGAGGAAACTGGAACACCCGGAGGAAACCCATGCGGTCATGCAGAGAATGCACGTACTTCTTACAGACAGTGGCAAGATTTGAATCCTGATCAGTGATTGCAGACGCTGTAAAACACGGCACTAACCACTACGCTGCCGAGCCTGTCTATCATCGAAACAGCCCTTACTGAAGGTAATAACTGGTAATAACTCTCAACAAACAGCAGTGTCCAGTACAAAAAGTGTATCGACCTTCAATCACATGCATTTATTTCTTAATTTATTTCTGATACACTTATGCACTGTAATAATAAGCAAATAATTGAATTTGTTGATGGTGGTTAGGCTAGACACAGAAAATAATTCCACTTTCACTTATAAATAAATTCAGAATCTGTATCTGGTTTATTATCACTGAGATATGTCATGTGGTTTGTCATTTTTCAGCAGCAGTAGAGTGTAATAGAAAACATATTATAAATTAAAATGAGAAATATAAAAATAGTGAGGTTGTGTTCATGGGTTTATGATTCGTTCAGAAATCTGATGGTAGAGGGGAAGAAATTGTTCATGAAACTTATTAAGTGTGTGTTTTCAGGCTCCTGCGGTTATTAATGAGATGACATGTCCTGGGTGGTGAGGGTCAATCAGGATGGACGCCACCTTTCTGAAGCATTGCCTTTTGAAGATGTCCTCGATGGTGGGGA
This sequence comes from Mobula hypostoma, assembly GCF_963921235.1. NCBI lineage: Eukaryota > Metazoa > Chordata > Chondrichthyes > Myliobatiformes > Myliobatidae > Mobula > Mobula hypostoma. The sequence goes on from NC_086109.1 coordinate 91,911,146, forward strand.
GGCTAGTGCCCAGGATGGATAACCCCAAAGATGTCTACAATCATGGGAAGCTAGTGTCCAGGACGGATAACCTCAAAGCTCTTTGCAACCAACCAATAAGTACCACAAAACTAAAGTAACACTGGTGAGGCAGTGTTCATGGGTTCATGAATTGTTGAGCAATCTGATGGTGGAGGGGAAAAGGCTGTTCCTAAACCTTTGAGCCTTCAGGTTCCTGTACCTCCTCCTGATGGTGGTAATGAGACAAGGGCATGTCTTGGATGGTGATGATTGGTAAACACATGCATAATGATGAATTCCTCTCCATAGATGCTGCCTGACCAGCTGAGTTTCTGCAGCATTTTGTGTGTGTTGTTATTAATGATAGATGTGGTTTTTTGAGGCATTGATTTTTGAAGATGTCCTCTATGCTGGGGAGGCTAGTGTCCATGATGAGAACTGTTTGCATCTGCAGGTGGTAGACGTGGTCCTTAGTTAATTTTTGCATCCCAAAGATGATGCTCTCCCTGTGCCAGTCTATCATTTCCAGATAGAGTTTTGAACCTAAGATCTTCTGATCTGGGAGCCACAAAAACAGCTAGAAAGTAGATGATAAATTATTTGCAGACATACAGTTGCCCTCCCTGTATAAGATTGTTGGGGTTCATTCCTTTGTTCGTTACGTGCTGTGTGTATGCCGTAAGCAATCATAGTCTTTCCATGATCATGACTGATCCTGGCAAATTCTTCTGTCCAATTGTTTGCCATTGCCTTTTTCTGGGCAGTGACTTTACAAGACGGGTGACCCCAGCCATTATCAATACTCTTCAGAGACTGTCTGCCTGGCGTCAGTGGTTGCATAACCAGGACTTGTGATCTGCACCGGCTGCTCGTACGACCATCCAGCACCTGGAGGGTATGAGCACCTTACACCTCCTTTCATAGAGACAATTCTATACCCTGTCACCCCATTATTGGAGAGGGGTGTTATTTAATTTATGTGAACTTTAGCCGCCGAGAGGATTTGCATGCTTACTTCTCCCACTTCCCTGATTTTAAATATACCGGATGTCAGATATGGTGATGTTCAAAAGTGCAAAGTAAATTAACAGTCAAGGTACGTAGCTGTCACCATACGTTACCCTGAGATTCATTTTCTTGTGGACATTCACAGTAGGACAAAGGAATACTATAGAATCAATGAAAAAGTTCACACAAACAAACAGAGAAGGACAAAGAACCACTGTGCAATTACAAAGTATAATGGGGGAGGTGGGGGTTGATGCTTGTGCTTGGGGGGCAAGGGGGCTTTGGGGTTCTGATTGTACTATCATTCGTTCTTTGGGGTTCTTGTTACATGGATGTCTCTGTGAAGAGTAAGAATTTCAGGTTGTATGCTGTACGCATTCTCTGATGTTCAATTAAGACATTTGAGCCATTTTAATAATAACTAAATAGTAACTACTAATGAGAACACGAGTTGAAGAGTTCTTGAAAGTGAGCCCATATGGGGTGGAATCAGTTCAGTGTTGAGGTGAGTAGGGTCACCCATGCTGGTTCAGAGCCAGATGGTTGAAAGGTAATAACTTGAAGGGTGGCTGCATGTTGATCCTTCCCTCAGCATATGATTGTTTATACGGCTAAATGAGAGAATGTTTAGACTCGCATCAGCTGGGAGAAAGTCTGTAAGAAAACAAGGAAGGAAGTTTATGAGGAAAGAAAATAACAAAAGGAAAGGAAAGCAACCCATTCTGATGTTGCATTAGGCTGCTGTTTTGATTAAATAGAACATTCTTTCAGTTTGGCGCCATGGCCTTTGGCTCCAGGAGCTGATATGGTGGCAGACACAGAGACACCAAGATACTGGACAGAGATTCCACATATTAATCTGCAAAATTATACTGACACAGTCAAACAAATATGTACTGCAAATGAACTCAGTAACTCTAAAATAGCTGTATTAGTGGCAAGTCAAGCTCGGCTCCTACAGCCAGAGTCTGCTTTATGAATCTGGTCCCATTGTGCTCAAAGCCCAAAGTCTTCAGCCTGGAGGCTGGTCTGTGCTGCTATCTTGTTTGGTGATTGTGTGGGGGTCTCACAGCAAGCCCGCCACTCTGTACACTTGCAAGGAAAATAAAACTCAGCAAATTCCATCAGCTCCATTACGGGCACTAGCCGCCACTGCACTGAGTACATCTCCAAAAGGCAAGGCCTCAAAATAGGCTGCGTCCATCCTTAAGGACCCCCATCACCCAGAACATACCCTCTTCTCGTTGCTACCATCAGGAAGGAGGTGCAGGAGCCTGAAAACTCACACTCACTTTTTTAGGAGACAGCTTCTTCCCCTCTGCCATCAGATTTCTGAATGGACCATGAACCAACCCAGAAACAACACCTCAATATTTTTGCTCTCTTTTGGCAGCATTTATTTAATTTTTTATGTGTATTTCTTATTGTAATTTATGGTTTTTCAAAATGTGTTGCACTGAACTGCTGCCGCAAAATAACAAATATGATGACATATGTCAGTGATATTAAAACTGGTTCTGATTTTGATTTTGATTCTGTTTATGAGGTGCTGAGTGTGGACAGAGTGGGAGGTAACAGAATCTGGATCATTGCTCTGTTCTCATGTCGTGTTCAGAGTCTACAGCCAACATCACACGTCCAAAACCCAAACTGCATGAACCGCAAGGCGGGGGGGGGGCGGGGTGGGGGAACTCACTGTGCGAGTGAAGGAGCACAACGGTTAGCGCAATGCTGTTTCAGCCAGCGGTGTCGGAGTTCAGAGAGCAGTCCCGGCATTCTCTGTAAAGAGTCTGTACGTCATCCCCGTGGAATGCATCGGTTTCCTCTGGGTGCTCTAGTTCCCTTCCACAGTCCAAAGACGGGCTGGTTAGTACATTAATTGTGGGGATTCTATAGTTAGAGGAGTAGGCACGAGATTCTGTGGATACGATAGGGACACCCGGATGGTGTGTTGCCTCCCAGATGCCAGGGTCAGGACGTTTCAGATTAGGTCCACAGCATTCTAAAGGGGGAGGCTGAGCTGCTGGAATTTTGGCACCAATGACATAGATAGCAAAAGGGAAGGAGGTTCTGAAGAGAGAATTTGGGAAGCTAGGTAGAAAGCTGATAAACAAGACCTCCAGGGTAGTAATCTCTGGATTGCTGGCTGTGCCATGCAACTTTGAGGATAAGAATAAGATGATCTGGCAGGTGAATATGTGGCTGAGGATACGGTGCGGAGGTGGCAGGATTTCAGATTTCTGGATCATTGGGATCTCTTTGGGGAAGGTATGATCTGTACAAAAGGGACGGGTCACTCCGGAATCTAAGAAGAACCAATATCCCTGTGGGCAGGTTTGCTAGAACTGTTAGGGAGAGTTTAAACTAATTTGGCAAGGGAATGGAAACTGAGTGATAGGGATGAGCACGGGACAGTTGGTTTACAAGCAGAGGCAGTCTGTAGTGAAGCTGTAGTGAGGAAGGACAGGCTGATGATAGGGCAAAATTGCAGTTGAGGGATGAGTTGCTGTGTAACAGAGCAACAAAATCGAAAAGGATGACAAATACAAGACTGAAGATGTTATATTTAAATGCATGCATGCATAGAACAATGTAGGTGATTTTGTAGTGCAATTAGAGATTGGCAGGTATGTGGGCATCACTGAGTCCCAGCTGAAAGAAGGTAATAATTGGGAGCTTAACATCCAAGGACATGTACCGTATAGAAAGAACAGGTAGGTAGATAAAGAGGGTGGCCTGGCTCTGATGGTAAAAAATGAAATCAAATCCTTAGAGAGAGGTGACATAGGGTTGGAAGATGAAGACTGGTTGTGGGTAGAGTTAGGGAACTGCAAGAGTAAAAAGTCCCTAATGAGAATTATTTACAGGACTCTGAATAGTAGCCAGGATGTGGATTACAATGGGAGATAGAAAATGCACGTCAAAGGGGCAATGTTATGACAGTCGTGTGGGATTTCAATATGTAAGTAGATGGGGAAAATCAGGTTGGTGCTGATTTTGGATCCTAAGAGAAAGAATTTGTAGAATGCCTATGAAATGGCTTTTTAGAGCACTGGGGGTGGGGTGGGGGGGTCAGCTGTTCTGGATTTGGTGTTGTGTAATGTACCGGATTTGATGAGGGAGCTTAAGGTAGGATAATCACTTCCTTAGGTGATTATAATATGATAGAAATCACCTTGCCATTTGAGAGGAAGAAGCTAAGTCAAATGTATCAGTATTACAGTGGAGTAAAGGAAATTACAGAGACATGAAAGAGGAGCTGGCTGAAGTTGATTGGAAGGGGACACTAGCAGGGATAACTGCAGAGCAGCAATGGCTGGGGTTTCTGGGAGCAATTCAGAAGGCGCAGGATTGATACATCCAGAAGAAGAAGACATATTCTAAAAGCAGGATGATACAACCATGGCTGACAAGGAATGTCAAACACAGCATAAAAGAAAAAGAAAGGACATATAATAAGGCAAAAATTAATGGGAAGTTAGAGAATTGGGAAGCTTCTGAAAACAAACAGAAGGCAAGCTATAAGGAGGGAAAAGATAAAATATGAAGGTAAGCTAGCCAATAATATAAAAGGGGATGTCAGAAGTTTTTTTTTCAGATATATGAAGAGTAAAAGAGAGGCGAGGGTGGATATCGGACTGCTGGAAAATAACACTGGAGAGGTAGTAATGGGGGATGAGGAAATGACGGATGAACTGAACAAATATTTTGCATCAGTCTTCACTGTGGGAAACACAAGCAGTATATGGGAAGTTCGAGAGTGCCAAGGGACAAAAGTGAGTGCAGATACTATCACTAGGGAGAAGGTGCTTGGGAAGCTGAAAAGTCTGGCGGCCGATAAGTCACCCGGACCAGATGGAGTACACCCCAGGGTTCTGAAAGAGACTGAAGAGACTGTGCAGGCATTAATCAAGATCTTTCAAGAATCACTAGATTCTGGCATGTTTCTGGAGGAATGGAAAATTCAAATATCACTCCACTCTTCAAGAAGGGAGGGAGGCAGTAGGAAGGAAATTATAGGCTTGTTAGCCTGACCTCAGTGGTTGGGAAGGTGTTGGACGTTGATTGTTAAGGATGAGGTTTCAGGGTACTTGGAGGCAGATGATAAAAAAGGCCAAAATTAGCATGTTTTCTTTAAAGAAAACCTTGCCTGACAAATCAGTTGGAATTCTTTGAAGAAATAACAAGCATGATAGACAAAGGAGAATTGGTGGATGCTTTATACTTGGCTGTTCAGAAGGCCCTTGACAAGGAGCTGCACATAAGGCTGCCTAGCAAGATCCAATGGCAAGACAGGAAAGATACTAGTATTTATGGAGCATTGTCTGAATGGCAGGAGGCGATTAGTGGGTATAAAGGGAGACTTTTCTGATTGGTTGCTTGTGACTGGTAGTGCTTTGCAGGGGGTGGTGTTGAAACTGCTTCCTTTTATGTTGTATGTCAATGCTTTGGATGCCAGCATTGATGGCTTGGTGGCCAGGTTTGTGGACGATATGAAGATAGGTGGAGGGGCAGGTAGTGTCGAAGAAGGAGGCTGCAGAAGGATTTAGACAGATTGGGAGAATAGGCAAAGGACTGGCAGATGGAGTACAGTCTAGGGAAGTATGTGGTCATGCACTTCGGTAGAAGAAACAAAAGCATAGACTATTTTCTAATCAGGGAGAAAATTTCAAAATCTGAGGTGCAAAGGGACTTGGGAGTGCTCATGCAGGACTCTCTAAATGTTAACTTGCAGTCTGCGTCTGTGATAAGGAAAACGAATGTAATGTTAACATTCATTTTGAGAGGACTGGAACATAAAAGCAAGGATGCAATGCTAAGGCTTTATAAACTACTGGTGAGGTCTCACTTGGTGTATTGAGAGCAGCTTTGGGTCCCTTATCTAAGAAAGAATGTGCTGACGTTGGAGAGGGTTCAAAGGAGGTTCATGAAAATTATTGCGGGAATGAAAGGCTTATCATATGAGGAGCGTTTGATGGCTCTGAGCCTCTACTCGTTGGAATTTAGAAGAATGAGGGGGGTTCTTATTGAAATCCATACAATATTGAAGGGCCTAGATAGAGTGGATGTGGAGAGGATGTTTCCTATGGTGGGGGAGCCTAGGAACAAAGGGCACAACCTCAGAATAGAGGGGCGTTCTTTTAGAACGGAGATAAGGAAGAATTTATGTAGCCAGAGGGTGGTGAATCTGTGGAATTCTTTGCCACAGGCAGCTGTGGAGACTAGGTCACTGAGTGTATTTAAGATAGAGGTAAATAGATTCTTGATAAGTCAGGGCATGAAAGGTTACGGGGAAAAGGCAGGAGAATGGGTTGAGAGGAAAATGAATCACCCATGATCGAATGGAGGAGCTAACAATGGCTAATTCTGCTCCAATGTCATGAATTGGTCATTATAAATTGACCCATGTCTAGACTTGGGTTAAATCGGTGGGTTGCTGGCAGCATGGCTCGAAGGGCTGGAGGGGCCTTTTTTGTGTTGTATCTCTAACTAAGTAAAAAATAAATTATAAGTAACAATGCAAGAGTCATCTCAAGGACCACTTTGAATGGCGTAATATTTAAAATACATTTATTATCAAACAATGTATTAATTATAGAACCTTGAGATTTGTTTGCTTACAGGCAGCCACAGAGCAAGAAACCCGAAGAACCCAATTAAACAAAAGGAAAGACTATAACCACTGCCCTGAGAAAGAGGGGGAAAGCACACACATCATGCAAGCAATAGGAGCAAACGACAGCATTCTAAACCAGATCAAGTCCTTAGTCCTTCAAGCAGCCAGAATAAGCCCAAGCCTTGATCTCAGTTCATCATATTATCAGGGCAAAAACGCTGTGAAACTTGCAGAGATGACAGCTGCTGGAGTGGTTAACAGACTTGACACTGCAGAGAGAGGAATAAACACTGCGGGAGAGCCAGTGAATTCAGCCTGACTCTCGCCTCCAGTCCCGACACTCGGGCGTTGCAATCTATCTGGACTGGCATTTAAATTATCCAAGCACCAGGTAGCGCCTTGCTCTAGGACCCAGATCCTGGCGCAGCGATATGCTTAGGCCGCACAACCCGAAGCTGTACTCAATCTCACCAAATTGGCTCGGAGCTTGAAGCGATCCAGCCTCGCACCTGGGTTAGGTAGACGGGCAGTGAAACTCTTCCACTGCGACCCCTTTCCAAATCGCTCACTCCAACTCCAGCAGCAACAGCGATATCAACTCTGTCTGCGATGGTGAAGCTTGGATGCAGAGTGGCTTGATAAGCAATTGGTGGAACTTTCAGGAGAGAAGGTGAATAGGTTGGACTAATTGACTGGTCCAACAATCTCCAGTCAGATTCCTTCTCTGCTTCCACCTGTCTTCTATCTGCCTCTGTTTCACAACTCCAACCCTCCCAGCTCCACCACCTGGTGCTTTTTGCCCATCATCCCTTACCCCTGTTCAGTCCACCCATCATCTATCGGCCCCTGTTTCACTTGTCAACATCCCTAATGTTTAAAGATAGGTAGGTGATAAACACAAGGGATTCAACAGATGTCTGGAAATCCAGACTAACACACATAAAATGCTGGAGGAACTCAGCAGGTCAGGCAGCATCGATGTACAGCAATAAAGAGTCAACATTTTGGACTGAGACCCTTAACTTTATTTGTCACACGTACATTGCAAGATCGAAATATACAGTGAAATGCATCATTTTGCCGCAACGTCCAACATAGCCTGAGGATGCACCGGGGGAAAGTGTCACTATGATTTCAGTACCAACCTCGCATGCCCATGACCTACTAAACCCTAATCCGTACATCCTTGGAGTGTGGGAAGAACCTGGAGTACCCGGAGAAAACTCTCAAGGTCACGGGAAGAACTTACAAACTCCTTACAGACACCTCGATGACTGGTGCTGTAATTGTGCTACTCGAACTATTATGATTCCACGCGGTCCTGATCCCCTGTTCATGCTGGCTATTTCCTCTTTGTGCTATTTTCCCTCTCTACTCTGATGCTGAGCCGGAAGCCAAATGTCAGCAATTCCTTTCGCCCTCCCAGATGCTGCACAACCAGCTGAGTTCATCCACCAGTTTGTTTTTTTTTTACACTCCAGATTCTGGAATCTACAGAATAGAGGGATAGAGTAGGGTGTCGCGGTAGCGTAGTAGTTAGTACAACGCTTTACAATACCAGTGGGTTCAATTCCCACAGCTGCCTGTGGGGAGTTTGTACATTCTCCCCGTGACCATGTGGGTTTCCTCCGGGTGCTCCGGTTTCCTCCCACAGTCCAAAGATCTACTGGTTGGTAGGTTAATTGGTTATTGTAAATTGTTCTGTGATCAGGCTAGGGACAAATCGGGGGTCACTAGGCGGCGTAGCTCAGAGGGCTGGAAGGGCCTATTCTGTGCTGTATCCCAATAAATAAATGAAGTATTCCAAAGATTCAGTATTTAGGAAATCTCACTAGCTTCCTGGTCAACAGTTCTCCCTAAATAACACTTTAAAAATAAATGATCTAAACATTTATCTAATTATACTTTGTGGGATTTTCCTGTGCAGATTGAAAAAAACAGCTTCCATGTTTACTGCGTTACATTAGTGGCAACACTTCAAATGTAATCGGCTGTAAAGCATTTTGGGAAAGGCTATCTTGACAAACACTTGGGAAATATATTTCTATTACATCTTAACGCAGCAGCTAATTCCCTAATCATTACTTACCGAATTCAGGAACCTGTTTAATATTTCAGGGAGGCTCGTGGTCTGGTTGCTTTTGAAAGTTTCTTCCTGTGTTTAATCGCTAGTTTAATAGCATTGCATAATTCTCCTGTTAAGTTTTGGGATGTTCTACATGGAAGAGTTTTTTACTTCAGGTTCCACAGGTATTCTCTACAGATTCAGATTATGATTCATTTATTTATCACATTTACATCGTATGCAGCCCAATTAATTGAGTTGCTGACAGATATATTCAACATCTTTCTGGAACAGTCTATTGCCCCCTTGGTTTTCAAGGCGGCAACCATCATTCCAGTGCCAAAGAAGGTGACAGTAACCTGCCTAAATGACTATTGTCCTGTGGCATTAACATCAGCCATTATGAAACGCGTTGAGTGGCTGGTCATGGAGCACATTAAAGCCCTTCTCCTGGCTACACTGAACCCTTTCCAGTTCACTTATTGCTTGAATGGATTCACTGACTGTGCCATAGCGTCTTCCTCCACTCTGCCCTGTCTCACCTGGAAAATGGCATCTCATATGCCAGGTTGCTGTCTATGGACTTCAATTCGGTGCTTAAGATCATCATACCTCAGAAACTTGCGGGAAACTGTCCTCGCTGGGTCTCAATGCCTCCCCCTGTAACGGGATCCTGGACTTCTTAACAGTAAGGCCACAGTCAGCCCGTGTGGGCAGCAACGTCTCTTGTCCCATTACACTGAGCACCGGCGCTCCCCGAGCCCACCGCTGTTCACACTGCTGACTCATGACCGTCACAGGATCCAGCTCAAACTCCATGTCATTGAGTCTGCCGAAGACACAACAGCGGTTGGCCTCATCAACAACGACGATGAGGCGGAGGCCAGGGAGGAAGTATAGCGGCTGGCAGACTGGTGTGAGAGTCACAACCCAAGTCTGAACATGGCCTTACAGGCAGCACAGGAACTGACCCTGGGTTGCTGAAGCTATAATAGCGTTACGCTAGCCACTAGACTATCTTGTTGCCCCCTTTCTGCTGGATGCCAAGTCATTTGTCCAGTGAAGTCGCTTGCAGTCGCTGTTGAAGTGCAGGAAGGAGGGAAGCCAAGTATCTTGCTGGGACCCTCTGAAGCACCATGTTATTTATTTATATAGAGGTACAAGGCAGAGCAGGTCCTTCTAGCTCACCGAGTCCATGCCACCCACCAACACTCACCTAATCACCAGACAGTTTGCTCTCCACATCGTATTGCCCTGGATTGCGCTCTGGCTTGTATATCTTGCCAGACAGCTGGGAGGGGGGCAATATCCATGGTAAACCCTGACTAACGGAGGCCTCAGGAATCACACTGAACCTCAGGAATCACAACTGACCTACCAAATGGTACGCCCTTGGTGTGAGGACACCAGAGCACTCGGAGGAAACCATGCACTCACGGGAAAGGCATACAAAGTCTGGCAGGGGACGTTGGAATTGAACTCTGAACTCCGGTGCCCTGAGCTGTGATAGTGTCGCGCTAATTGCTATGTTACCATGGCAACCCATGTGTGAAGGTCACCTGATCGTTTGGGAGGCAGACATTGGTCGGGCACTGTGGAAGCAGCCTGAAGTGAAACCGAGGCAGTGATACCTTTAGAATCCTGAGGATTGTCACCTTGTTGTCGTGGAGAAGATGTGAATTGCCAAGATCCCGAGAGCAATGCCCCATGGCGTTTAGCTCCTGGTGGGATCACTTGTGGTTGTTAAGGCCAAGGGGGAGGTTCCAGACAAAGGGGGATCCAACTTAGACCTCGGTGGTGGAGCTGGCAGAAGATGATAACACATCCCAATGGCAGTGAAGGTAGAGGAAGGCAGCAGCAGTGAAAGGCCCCTAATCATCTTGCACTCCATCCACTGAACCCTGACCCCGATCTGACAGGGACGGTGTGGTGGCTGCTCGTGCATCAGCCTCCCCACGTTAAACAAAGTCACGCACAGGCGTTCACCATTAAGAGAATAGCCCCTTGGGAGAACATCATACTCAACTTGAGGAATTGCACGACTACTACCTTTAGGAAGGGAATTGGATCAATAGTTTAAAGAAAATACTTAATAGAGCCTGGGAGGAATAGAAGTGAATAGAACTATCCACAACATGGGCTTGCTGGGGCAAATAATCTCTTTTCCTGCCATAATGCATTTAAAATTCTATGATAATATGAGAGAAATGTGAGGAGAAAAGCATTTAGGAATGCTGAGGTGTGATAGGTGGATTGGTTAGTGCTACAAACGAATGTCACACGGATCCCAGGGGTTCAAGTTGGCAGGCACTGAGGAGACCAGTGAATCCCAACTACACGGGCAGGAGTCATGAGGGCCTGCGTCTCTCAGGTCACTGAGTTCTGGAGGTCTGTGTGGGTCGGAAACTAGAGGCCTGCGACGCACTGTGGTTGAAGGTCAGTGATCCTGGAGGTCAGGCCAGCGGGTGCTGAGGAAACCAGTGACCCACAGGTCAGTGAGTTCCAGGTTGCACGTCCCTATGGGTGGGAGTCATCTCCCCACGTCACCGAAGGTCAAAGCCGCGATTGGCGAGTCCTGGAGTTGGTACCCAGAGGTCGGAGAAGTCAGGAAGGCAAAGGCAGAGATGGACGTTCAGAGCTTAGTGCGTCCTGAGGTAGAAAGCCCAAAGGTTGAAGACCGAAGTCACCAGTTCCCGAGATAGAGGCCTGAAGGTCAAGGCTATGAATGCGAGATGGTCAGAAGCCTTATGTCTGCGAGTCTGAGAATCTGGGGCCAGGGAATGGAGGCCTGGAGGTGGTCCGTCTTGGGGCTGGAGTGTGTGAAAGGGTGGGTGGGTGGGTGGGAAAATGGCTTGTTGTTGTGACTGTTGGTGCCTGTGTTGCTCTGTTGAACATTGTGGGCATGGTATGTTGACACTGGAATGGGTGGTGACACTCGTGGGCTGCTCCTTAGGCGTGTTGGTTGAAAACGCAAATGATGCATTTCATTGTATGTTTCAATGTGCATGCAAATCTGAATCCCAGCTCTTGCAGAATAGCTGCAAAGTTCATTCAGAATACACTTTTTCATAAGGGGTGACTTGGCAAGTTCAACTTAGGTCCTCGCAAAAGCCAAAAGGGAAACTTCAGAATGTCTGAATCGGGATCTGAATCTGCCTGCACTGATTATTTAGCGAAATGGCTGTTTCTATGTGTAAATTCACTGTCATTAATTTGGTTTTCCTCCCACAGTCCAAAGACGTAGCAGTTGGTAGGTTAATTGGTCATTGTAAAGTGTCCCGTGATTAGGCTAGGGTTAAATCGGGGGATTATTGGCAGCATGGCTCAAAGGGCCGGAAGGGCCTATTCTGCGCTGTATCCCTAAATAAAATAAAATAAAATAAAATAAATAAAATGAAACTGCTTGAGCAAGAGCCCTTTCCGGTTGGTCACCGAGCTAATCTGTTTTCTTTTCAAATGGCATACAATTTCTGTTTGTATTTCCGATTTCAACAATTTGTTGTTAAATCTTTTCAATCTCAAAAGTCACAATGAATTCCTAATCAGCTTAAATGAAACAATATAGACATGGCCATGATAAGGAAATAAGAAATTAGTCATAAGTCTGAAGTTTCCCTTTTGGCACTTGTAAGGACTAGAGTTAAACTTATAAACATCACCCTTTATGAGGTCCCATTTTGAAAAAGTGTATAACGGGACAAATCTTTCTGCTGTTCAGCAGCCGATAGGATTTTCCATTCAGATTTAGATTCAGGTTCATTCAGATAAATCAGATTCAGATTTAGGTTAATTGCCACAGCCCGGTCCATCTCAGACAAAGCCCTCTCTACCACTGAGCACATTTACAAGGAGCAGCATCCATCATCAAAGACCTCCACCATCCAGGCCAGGCTCTCTCCTCACTGCAGCCATCGGGAAGGAGGTACAGGACCCTCAGGTCCCACGCCACCAGGTTAAGGAAGAGTTACTACCCCTCAACCATCAGGCTCTTGAACCAAAGGGGATAACTTCACCCACCTCACTGATTCCACACCTATGGAATCACTTTTAGGGACTCTACAACTCATGATCTCAATATTATTTATTCCCTTAGTTATTTACTATTATTTATTTTGTTTTGTTTTATATTGGAGTTTGTCTTTTGCACATTGATTGTTAGTGTTTGTGCATAGCTTTTCATTGGTTCTATTGGTGTTTCTTTGTATTGATTGTGAATGCCTGCAAGAAGATTAATCCCAGGGTTGTATATGGTGACATACGCGTACTTTGAAAATAAACTTACTTTGAACTTTGATTTTTTACATGTAATTGAAACATACAGTGAAATCTAACGAACAACACAACATAAAGATGTACTGGGGACAGCCCATGAGCATTGCCACACATTCCGCACTAACAAAGCATGCCTGCAATGTTCAGCAGAACAACACAAACAACAATAACAATACAACACTTTCAGTACGCTGGATGAACTCAGCAGGTCGGGCAGCATCAGTTAGAAACAACGAATCGACGTTTCTGGCCGGAACCCTTTGTCAGGACTTAATTAATGGGAGTCAACCCTTCGGGTTCCGGCCTGAAATGTCGACTCATCGTTTCTAACTGATGCTGCCCGACCTGCTGTGTTCATCCAGCGTACTAGAAGTGTTGCTTTGATCACAGCATCTGCAGATTATTTTGTGTTAACAATAACAATACAACAACAGCAATTGAACCACAGAAGGATACAGCACGACACATGACATATAGGCCTTTGTGTCTATCCTTCATGCTGGTGTTCGATGGTGGAACTATTCGATAAACCCGATCTCTGCAAATGGATCACCTTGAACTCATAATGGTATTTCACGATGAGTAACAGCATGAGTAACAGCCACCCTACTATGGATTGCTTGTCCCACTCCCATCAGGGAGGAGGCTACGTAGCATCCACACCAGGACTACCACACTCAAAATCAGTTACTTCCCCCAAGCAGTAAGGCTGATCAACACCTCCACCCACCAACTCCACCACTACTTTATTACTTCCTGTCACTGACTTATGTTCAGCCTAGTGTTACTATATGGACATACAATCAATCCATCTATGTATACAGGCTATCTTATGTACAGCACTGTGAAAAAGTCTTTGGCACATATTTATAGCTAGGGTGCCTAAGATATTTGCACAGTACTGTATTTAACAACGCGGAGTGGAGAGCTAATTTGTAAATCTGGGGGGAGCAGAGGACGTTGTGAATGGCGAGGGTGGTGTGCCGCGGGAGGGGTGTGGGACAAATGACAGAGAAGGGGTGCTGGGGTGGGGTGGGAGGCACGGGTGCAGACACCAGGCAAGGCCATTTGATTCCAAACAATTGGTTTATTGATCATTACAGAATGTCTCTCTGCCTCCCCTCTCCCTTCCCGTTTTCCCAAACATGATTCCCCTCTCCCTGCCCTCTTCCCACTCTCAGTCCACAATAGGGACCCATATCAGAATCAGGTTTATCATCACTCACATATGTCATGATTTTTGTTTTATTTGCAGCTGTACAGAGCAATACATAAAATTACTATGATACTGTGTAAAAGTCTTAGGCTCTCTAGCTATAAATGTACATATGCCTAAGACTTTTACACAGTATTGTATTTATACTTATTATATATTTTCTAGAATTATTATTATAGTGTTCTTTATCTTATTGTGTGTGTGTTTTTTGCGCTGCATTGAATCCAGATTAACATTATTCCATTCTCCTGTACACTTGGGTACAGGAAATGACATTAAACAATCTTGAATTTTGATAAGCATGTTAACCTTGCTTTATAACAGAGCAGCCTTGCTGTATCTCTGTGCATTCACCTTTAGTAAATGATTGTCTTTTCGTTGCTTTTTATTTGAATCTATTCATGGAAGCTTCAGCCAATTAAAAGTGTACTGCAGCCCATTAGTCTGGGCTGTGTGGCAGAAATGTTCATGTTGTACGTTACGTTAATCTGGGCTGTGTGGCGGAAACATTCACGCTTTATGTAACATCACTCCCATTAATTAAATTCCTTCAGGCCTGGTTTAGCTTGCCCCATTTTTCTCAGATTTGCGTAAAGCACAAATCTGCGGTCAGCTGAAGCCCAGGGTATAACTCTCCTACCCCTGAGACTGTTGGCTCTCATCTCAGTGACTTGAGTGTGGAAGTTTAGGTTGGGACGCTCTGTAGTGGTGCTCTTGGTTGCAATATTAAACTTAGCTTCCTGCTGCTCTTATAAAGATTCAGATCCAAACTGAGATTCAAATTGGGATTGAGATTAAGGTTCATTTTTTTAATCACATATACATTGAAATATTGTGCGAAATACACCCAGATTCAATATTCAAGTTTATTTATTATGTGTACTTCAAACCATACAGTGAAATGCGTCATTTGCTTTAACAAGCAACACACCTGAGTGAGAGCTGGGGGCAGCTCGCAAGTACCACCTTACATTCTGACACCATCACAGCAGGCCCACAATGCTCTGCAGAGCAACAAAACCAGCAACAACAGTAGCAAACAAAAACAAATGCTCATTTCTGGTGGCTTCATTATAGGAAGAAGAAGGAAGCTTTAGCGAGGGCACAGAGATTTGCAAGGATGCTGCCTGGTTTGGAAAGCATGTCTTATGAGGATAGATTGAGCAAGCTAGGATTTTTCTCTTTGGGGAGAAGGGGAATGAGGGTTGACTGGATAAAGGTATACCAGATGATACGAGGTATCGATTGAGAAAGCCAGAGACTTTGTCCCAGGGTGGAAATGGCAATTATGAGGGTCATAACTTTAAGGTGGTTGGAGGAAAGTATAGGAGGGATGTCAGAGTTAAGTTATTTTTTACACAGAGAGTGGTGAGTGCTTGGAATATACTGACAAAGGTGGTGATAGAGGCAGATGCATTGCGGGCATTTAAAAGGCTCTTAAAAAGGTCCACGTATGAGAGAAGAATGGAGGGTTATAAGGGAGGGAAGGGGTAGAATGACTTCAGAGTGTGATGGATATTTACTTTCCAGGGCTCAGGAGGCTAATTGCTAAACTCAGCTTTCTAGCACAGCAGCATGACCTTTCCAAAGTTGTTGATGATAAACTTAAACTGTTAACAAATACTCTTTGCTCAGCTTTTTGTTGTAAACGTGAACCAGTCTCCAGTTCTTAATGTAAATTTTAAGCAGTAGTCAGTTTGAAGTTGAATACAGAGCATTGCAAACAGTGTTACAGAATACAGATTGCTAGCCCACAGCAGACGGCTGCATGCTAAGAGGTCTGGTTTGCAAAGTGAAGTGACCAGGAAACCTCTTGTCTGCAATAGCCATACACAGGACAACGGAATTATGCCACTTTGCACATCAAACATGGTTACAAGCTTGGGACATTTGTGTACTCAGAGGGACAGCCCTCACAGGATTAATTGTGAATGTTCAGAAACTCTGTCTGCAGAAGCTTTTAAGACCATCTTCGTGAGTTACTTTGTCCCAGCAAATGTATCTGAAAAACATCCTTTTCAGATGACGTCATCTAGTAGAGACATTGAGTATATAAATTTTAAGAAGCATTGAGGATTGTTAGGAATGGCAGAAAGACAGGGTTACAGAGAGAAGAACTAGAATTCATTCCTCAATCTTCAGTTTCTGTGACGGACGACTTGTTTACCTGCAACTCATTGATACGTTCTTTTAATCGGTGAGAATTGTACCTATGCTTGGAAATCCTTTGTAGTTTGTAAATCTATTGTGATATGGAAATCTTTTATAAATTAGAAATCCTCTGTAAGTGTTAATTGTTTGTTAAGAACAATTTGTACAAATTTTAAACATATATCATTAAAATAAAATAAACTGTGTTTAAACTACTCTGTCAGCTGGAAGCAGCTCCTACTTGGTAGGGAGGGGGTCCCACTACTGAAATAGTGGGCACTGGAAGTTTATCCTCACTGTAGATGCTAGCAAGTAAGTAATTTAGTCCTTGAAGAGTAGGTGGATACAGTATAAATTACACTGAGGGTACAGGTAGACACCTATATTGGCTGGGGTTTAAAATCTTCTTTTAAATTCAGGGCTTTATAGATAGGGAGCCCAAAACCATCACAGGAGTAGGTTAAAGGGTTAGTAAGTCATCATGGGCTGAAGGTCCTATACTGAGCTGTGCTATTCTATATTCTACGTTAAAACAACAAGGCCGTCTCCTCCCTCCCACCCATCCACTCACTCACATGCACAGACAGGACTCTAACCCCTGGACAGGCCATCTCTGAGCCGCCAACTCCTGGTTCCCAGCCCAGATTCACAATAATTTGGCAGAGAACTGTTATCCACTTGCCAACACTTAATCCCCCTACTCAACATCACCAAAGAAAACTAGACGATTCAGTTGCATCTCCAGCGTCCCTGCACTGAGGGAGTCAATGTCAATTTTTGTGCTTAAACTGTGGAATGGAAGTTGGACACTCTGATTCAGAGGGAGTGTTCTTGAACACCGAGGCACACGAGGTATTGCACGTAAGCATTTGTGATCTGCGAGTGAAGAGTCCTGTCTTGGAGCATGGTATCTACTAAGGAGATTGGGAGTGGGTGTGTCAGTTGTTTGCACAAGATAACTGAGATCTGGGCAGCCCACACCTTCTGAGGCATGTGCTATAGCCCAAGTACCGAGAGAAAGAGAGAGAGAGAGAGAGAGAGAAACTGAAGCCAATCAACAATTCACTGACTTGAATAAGAATTGTACAGAAATAAAGGAAAAACAATAAACGCTAGGCCAACAGGGCCGTTAACTAGAACTTTCTAACTAAACCCGGTCTAAACAGTGGTCTTCTTCCTGCAACCAGGACAACGGTAAGCAGGGAGCATTGACATTGCTCCATTTTGGGTCAAGTCTCAACAAGACTGGAACGAGAGGAAGGGAGTTAAATACCACCACAATGAAACACTCTAATTGGCTAGAACATGCATACTCAGGAGCATGATTGCTGCACCTATTCCGCTGCCCGCCTGCAGACCCCACAGCAGAGTCTGTGACTGTGACACCTTCAACTTTAGCTACGCCCCCGGCTCATTATAGCTTCATTGTTCTTCCAAGCTGTTTCACGGGTGTACTGTCAAATCAGACTTATTACAGAGTGACATCCACACAAAAAGCTGGAGGAACTCAGCAAGTCAAGCGGCATCTATGGAGAGGAATAACAGTCAATGCTTCAGGCCAAGACCCTTCACCAGGATTGGAAAGAAAGGGGGAAGAAGCCAGAATAAAGATTCAAAGATTCAAAGTACATTTATTACCAAAGTAAAGTAAAGGCATCCGTTAGTCTTGCAAGACCATGGATCTGCGCCTGGAAAGTCTTCACTCTCCAGGGCGCAGGCCTGGGCAAGGTTGTATGGAAGACCAGCAGTTGCCCATGCTACAAGTCTCCCCTCTCCACGCCACCGATGTTGTCCAAGGGAAGGGCATTAGGACCCATACAGCTTGGCACCAGTGTCATCGCAGAGCAATGTGTGGTTAAGTGCCTTGCTCAAGGACACAACACGTTGCCTCGGCTGGGGCTCGAACTCACGACCTTCAGGTCGCTGGTCCAATGCCTTAACCACTTGGCCACGTGCCCACACTATTACCAAAGAATGAATAAATTATATAACCTTGAGATTTGTTTGCTTACAGGCAGCCATGAAACAAGAAACCCAAAAGAACCCAATTTAAAAAAAGTGAAAAAACAACACTGAATACGTAAGAAAAGTAAAAATAAAACACAAATCACGCAAACAAGAAGAAGAATAAATCAGAATAAGAAGGTGGGGAGAGGAGAACGAATACAACCTGGTAGGTGATAGGTGAAGCCAGATGAGGGGGAAAGTTGGTCTGGTGGGGGGGGGATGAAGTGAGAAGCTGGGAGGTGGAAAAAGAAGTAGGAATCTGATAGGAAAGGAGCATGGAGAATGGAAGGAGGAGGAGAACCAGAGGGAGGTGAGGAGAAGAGAAGGGTTGGAGGCTTCCCTAGATGGAATGTGAGGTGTTACTCCTCCAACCTGAGAGTGGCCTCTTCGTGGTAGTACAGACTGACATATTGGAATGGGAATGGATAATATCAAGCTTAATATCGATATTGAACCAACTGACCACAAGCTTTGTCAAAGCGGTGGGTGTAAAAGGAAGGCTAGAAAGGAGGTGAGCTGGAAAGACTTTCCAGAGCTGGCAAACACAACAATGGTAGCGTGAATCAATTCACAGCTGAAGATAGTAACTAAAGACTATGGGAAAGTAATTTAGAAGTTCATCCACGATTAAATTAAATGGGATAATAAGCTTGAGAGGCTGTTGATTCAGCTCCTGTCTCTGGTTCTAATGTTCTTGGGTGAAAGACCAGAACTGGAGGGGTGGAAAAGGAAGAAGAGAAGGAAATGTATGAGTGACAGTAGAAGTCTTGGTAGCACAAAGTAGAGAGCGGAGGTTCCAGTGCCAAACTGAATGCGAATGCTTGGCTTTTATTGGCAGGGACATTGAAGTACTATTGCAAATCTGGTTCTTGCGTTCAATAATAAACACTCGCTGTGCTTGAGTGTTCCAGCTTCAATCTTGGACCATAACAAATGCTCAATAATTGCTTATATTAAGTGTATATTTTTGCAGAGTTCCTGCATAATTGGAAACAGTCACATCCCAGTGCTTGGAGCAGAAAGCTACTCTGTCCCTAAGTCTAGTGCTACTTGCTAGTGCCTACTTAGAAGAGGACACAATTATCAGATTGCAAAGGATTTTGGATTGACTGAGGAGCCTTGTTGAAAGACTAACCGCACCTTAGACAAAATATTCAGTATTATTGTGCTAAGTCTAGGCAGTGAATGACATTTGCTACTGGACTGTGGAGACATAACAAGGGTGATCAAGCCATACTGACACAGAAAGCATATGCTTTCCCCCTCTCCCAGAAATGAGAAGGAATTTCTTTAGCCAGAGGGTGGTGAATCTGTGGAATTCACTGCTACAGACGGCTGTGGAGGTCAAGTCATTAGGGATTTAAAGTAGAAGTTGATAGATTCTTGATTAGTAACGACATCAAAGGTTACGGAGAGAAGGCAGGAGAATGGGGTTGAGATGGATAATAAATCAGCCATGATGAATAGCGGATGGTTTGATGGGCCGAATGGTCATATTCTGCTCCTGTGTCTCCTATGGAGATATTGGAAATCTGTAATAAAATGTTGGATATGCTCAGTGATTCAGGCAGTATATGTTGAAAGGGAAACAGTTAACGTTTTGGGCCAAAGACCCTACGTTGTCAATCTGCAGCATTACGTCTGTTTCTCTTTCCACAGATGCTGCCTGACCTGCTGAGCACTTCCAGCCATTTTTGATCTTGTTTCCCAGCAAGGTCTGAACCAGGAATGGATGATCTTTTGAGAAACAAAAATTCTGCTTATCTCAATTTTAAATGGTCATTGCTTTATCCTGAGACAATGCCCCTCAATCTTAAATCCCCTCACCAGGGAAAACATCATCTCAGCATCTTCCCTATGCAAGGCCTCTAAGAATCATAAATATTTCAAAAAGGACAACTCGCTTTCTTCAGAATTCCAGAAGTTAGGCCAAGTGTGTTTAGTCTTCCCTCAGTGAGCAACACATTCATTGTACCAACGAACACTCTCTGAAATGCCTCAAAGTTCAGTAACGCTCGTCTTAAAGAACATATGGACTCATTTTCAAAGACTCTGCAACTCATGCTCTCAGTATTACTTATTTATTTGTTTGTTTGTATGTTTATTTATTTACTTACTTATTAGTATTTTTATTTGCCCAGATTGTTTTCTTTTTCATATTGGTTGTTTGCCAGTCTTTGTGTGTGGTTTTTCATTGATTCTATGACGTTTTTCCTCTGTTCTACTGTGAATGCCAACAAGAAAATGAATCTCGGAGTAGTATATGGTGATATATATATACTTTGGTAACAAATTTACTTTGATCTTTGAATTTGACTGGAAAGGAAGAGCAGAAGTCAGAGGAAGAAGGTGGGGGGAGGGGAGGAAGAAGTACGAGGTGGCAGGTGATAGGTGAAACTGGGAGAGAGGGAGGGGGTGAAGTAAAAAGCTGGGAAGTTAATAGGTGAAAGGGATAAAGGGCTGGAGAAGGGGGAATCTGATAAAAGAGGACAGAAGGCCAGGGAAGAAAGGGAAGGGGGAGGAGCACCAGAGGGAGGCGATGGGCGGGTAAGGAGATAATATGAGAGAGGGAAATGGGAATGGGAAACAGTGAAAGGTGGGGGTGGGAGCATTACCAGAAGTTTGAGAAGTTGATGTTCATGACATCAGGTTGGAGGCTACCCAGACGGAATGTAAGGTGTTGCCACTCCAACCTGAAAATGGTCTCATTGCGACAGTAGAGGAGGCCATGGACTGACATGTCAGAATGGGAATGGGAAGTAGAATTGAAATGGGAGGCTACAGGGAGATCCCACTTTTTCTGGTGGATGGAGTGTAGGTGCTGAGCAAAGTGGTGTCCCAGTCTACGTCGGCACTCACGGATATGCAGGAGGCCACACCGGAAGCACCGGACACCGTATATAACCCCAACAGACTCGCAGCTGAAGTGTTGCCTCACCTGGAAGGACTGTTTGGGTCCCTGAAAGGTAGTGAGGGAGGAGGTGTAGGGGCAGGTGTCGTTCTTATTCTGCTTGCAAGGGTAAGTGCCAGGAGGGAGACCAGTGGGGAGAGACGAATGAACAAGGGAGTCGCGAAGAGAGCAGTCCCTGTGGAAAATGGACCCGTGCATCTTTGGAATGTAGGAGGAAACTGGAGCACCTCGAGGAAAACCATGCGGTCACGGGAAGAACGTATAAACTCCTTACAGACAGTGGTAAGAATTGAACCCAGACCGCTGGCACTGTAACAGCGTAATGCTAACCACTACACTACCATACCACGCATTCCACCCCCCCCAACCCAAGCACAGAAAGCACTTGCTCTTCTCTTCACAGATGCTGGCTGACCTCCTAAGCAGTTCTAAGCATTTTTATTTTATTTTAACTTCTCAGATTCTTTCCACTCTGCTTAGCTATATGCACCTTAACCTAAGGGCTTTGCGGTCAAATGGATTGAGTCTAACCACTGGCTACTCAGGTAGGCAGACTTGGTAAGGATTGAGATCTGATTATTCTCCAAATAATGGAGCAATCTTTTAATTCTATCCTGAAGTTGTAGGTGATGATGGACTTTGTGGGAAAGCCTGTGAAACTCACTACTAATGATGTGTTTTCTTTCTCTAACCAGTTGCGTGCGATGGTAGAGAACAGAACTGAATATTGGAATCAGTAGACAGCCGTTATATCTAATCTACAGCAAAAAGCCTGCAGGCACCAGGGAGCTCATCTCCACCACGACAATGTCTCAGGCTGCTAAAAGGGGGGAAACAAAGGAAACAGTAAAGAAAAATCAGCAAATGACTTTAAACGGGAAAAGCATGGAGACAGGAGAGGGATGAGATAACAGACTGTGGTACAGAACACAAACACAGGCCAGTCGAGGCTGAGGCAATATCTCTCCCCATTGGAGTCTCACTGACGCTGGCTCTGTGTGAGGATAGCAGTTAAAAAAAGAGTTATTCCAAAACAACATCCTTTAAAGTTCACTGAACGTTTTCCAGAATTTTATAAAGAAAAGATAAGCAAGGCCCAGGAGATTTCTACCAGCCAGTGGCTAATGCGTAGTCAATCACTTTTGCTGTCGTTTCCTGAAATGCTGACTTTCTTTAAGTGCTAATTAAACCTTATTGGTTGCAGTAACCAGTCACCAGAGTCAGAATCAGGTTCAATATCACAGACATATGTCATGAAACTTGTTAGCTTAGTGGCAGCAGTACAATGCAATACATGATAAATAGCGAAAAAAATAGATAAATGAATTATAGTGTTTATATAAGTATGTTAAATAGTTAAATTAAAAATAGTGCAAAAACAGAAATAATAAAGAAGTGAGGCAGTGGTCATGGGTTCCATGCCCATTTGGAAATCGGATGGCAGAGGGGAAGAAGCTCTTCCTGAATCATTGACTGTGTGTCTTCAGGCTTCTCTGACTCCTGCCTGATGGTAACAATAAGAAGAGGGCATGTCCTGAAAGATGGGGGTCTTTAGCAGCGGGCGCTGCCATAATAATAGATGTAATACAATCAGCCTCTACCCTGTCAAAATTCTTCAGTAAATTAGACCCCTTCCCAAACCCTGTGCTGGAGCACGTTGAACGGTCTGAGAAATTTTTGTTAATTCTTTCCAGTGATGTTTGGCCACATCCGCTACAATCCAGAATCAAAACCAAGTTTATTGTCACTGAAATACACACAGTGGCCACT
Source organism: Mobula hypostoma (assembly GCF_963921235.1). Lineage (NCBI taxonomy): Eukaryota > Metazoa > Chordata > Chondrichthyes > Myliobatiformes > Myliobatidae > Mobula > Mobula hypostoma. The sequence continues at coordinate 91,934,163 of NC_086109.1, forward strand.
TTATTAGGTACATCCTGTCCCAAATCAAGTGGCCACTGAATGAATACTTATGGTCTTCTGCTGCTGCAGCCCACCCAATTCGAGGTTCGATGTTTTGTGCATTCAGAGATGCTCTTCTGCACATCACCGTTGTAATGCCTGGTTATTTGAGTTACTGTCCCCCTCCTGTCAGCTTGAACCAATCTGGCCATTCTTCACTGACCTCTCTCATTAACAAGCCATTCTTACCCTCAGAACTGCCACCCACTGGATGATTTTGGTTTCTCGCACCATTCTTTGTAAACTCTAGACACTGCCGTGTGTTAAGTCCCAGGATATCAACAGTTTCTGAGATACTCAAACCACCCTGTCTGGCACCAACAATCAAAGTCACTTAGATCACATTTCTTCCCAATTCTGATGTTTGGTCAGAGCAACGAATGAGTCTCTTGACCAAGTCTGGATGCTTTTATATGTTGAGCTGTTGCCACATAATTGGCTGATTAGGTATTTGCATTAACAAGCTGTTGTACAGGCGTACCTAATAAACTGGCCACTGATTGTGTGTAAAAAATAAACGAGTGGTGCTAAAGGAGAGCAAAACACTGAGGTAGTGTTCATGGGTTCATGGACCGTTCAGAAATCTGATGCTGGAGGGGAAGAAGCTGTTCCTAAAACACTGAGTGTGTGTCTTCAGGCTCCCGTACTTTTACCCTGATGGTAGTAATAAAAACATAGAGACATAGAAAATAGGTGCAGGAGTAGGCCATTCGGCCCTTCGAGCCTGCACCGCCATTCAGTATGATCATGGCTGTTCATCCAACTCAGAACCCTGTACCTGCCTTCTCTCCATACCCCCTGATCCCTTTAGCCACAAGGGCCATATCTAACTCCCTCTTAAATATAGCCAATGAACTGGCCTCAACTATTTCCTGTGGCAGAGAATTCCACAGATTCACCACTCTCTGTGTGACGAAGTTTTTCCCAATCTCAGTCCTAAAAGGCTTCCCCTTTATCCTCAAACTGTGACCCCTTGTTCTGGACTTCCCCAACATCGGGAACAATCTTCCTGCATCTAGCCTGTCCAATCCCTTTAGGATTTTATACTCTTCAATAAGATCCCCCTCAATCTTCTAAATTCCAACGAGTATAAGCCTAGTCGATCCAGTCTTTGATCTTATGAAAGTCCTGCCATCCCAGGAATCAATCTGGTGAACCTTCTTTGTACTCCCTCTATGGCAAGAATGTCTTTCCTCAGATTAGGGGACCAAAACTGCACACAATACTCCAGGTGTGGTCTCACCATGGTCTTGTACAACTGCAGTAGTACCTCCCTGCTCCTGTACTCGAATCCTCTTGCTATGAATGCCAGCGTACCATTCGCCTTTTTCACCGCCTGCTGCATGAGAAGAGGGCATGTCCCCAATGGTGAGGATTCTTCATGATGGGGGCCGCCTTTTGAGACATCTCCTTTTGAAGATGTCCTCAATGCTGGGGAGTCTGTTTCCTGTGATGGAGCTGGCTGAGTTTACAATCCTCTGTAGCTCTTTTTGATCCTGTGCTGTGGAATCTCCATACCAAGCAGTGATACAAATCCAACTGAACACTCTCCACAGTACATCTGTAGAAACTTCCTATAGTCTTTGGTGATGTACCAAATTTCCTCAACCTCCGAGTGAAATCTAGCCTGTAAAGCTATCCCTCGTTAAACTTCAGCACCTTTCCTGTTAGAGGGTAATCTTTATTTTTGATAGAGTAATGTTGATGCCAGGATGGTGAAGTGGAGATACATCTCCACCAATGGAGGCATAAGGTGCTCCTTCCCTCCTCTAGCCTGCAGGTCACCCTTGGGCAAGGTGTGGCACCTGTTTAGCCCCCAATCAGGGTCACGTGAAGCCACGGGAGCAGGTGGTGGATGGTCATACGAGCAGCCGGTGCACGTCACAAGTCCTGGTTATGCGACCACTGACACCAGGCAGACAATCTCTGAAGAGTATTGATAATGGCTGGGGTCTCCCCTCTTGTAAAGGGGAGCAATGGCAAACCACTTCTGTAGAAAATGTGCACAGAATGTACGAACGACGAGTGCTGATGCCCACAGTTCATTTAAAGAAACGCCCTTCAACTGAGACAAAGCAGAATCTGTAACTGAACCCTAACCTCTTGTTAATGTTTGGTGATAGCTCTTCACTTAAACTCTGCCACCGCTATCCAGAATGAAGTCATTTGAAGTTTATGTCCTACTTTATGATATATTGTGATATTCCTCTTTAAATTTCTGGTCATCTTTCAGGTTCATGTTTCAACAAATCAAGGAACCGGAATAAGTGGGTTATTTTCAGGTTGACATTCGTAACTTCAGCCGCCAGTGACCAGGTTGAAGGGGGAATGAATGTATTGTAGCCGAAGTTGCTGTCAATACAAAGATAAGTATGATTCCAATTGACTTATTTATCACATTACATTGACACATACAATGAAATGCATGGTTTGCGTTAACAAACATAACTTACAGGGAGAAGGAAGGAGAAATGGGAAAATAAGGCAGCCAAGTTGGAGTAGATTGTGGATGGTGTCATCTAAGTTTCAGTGCGGAGTCCTTGGCCAATTAATCACTTTTCACTCTGGCCACCCCTGCCTAGCTCAAAAATAAATTGAATTTATAAAGCTTGACTGTGAGACTCATGTGCAGGTCCTAGGATCAGTGGCCAAAAGCTTGGTCAGAGAATTTGCTTTCCACTGAGCCCAAGAAATTTAATGCACAAATCGGGGCTGTTTATCCCATCATGTCTATGCCAGCTGAAAGTTCCTCCACCCTAATCTTAACACACATCCATAGACCATGATGCACTAAGTACTCATCCAAGCCTTTTTAAAAATTAAACTGATGCGTTTCTGCTTTGACTAGCTTTGCGGGCAATAAACTTCTGGGTGAAAGGACATTCCTACAACATGCCTCTGAACTTTCCACTACTTACTTAAATCTATGGCCCCGATTATTAACCTAGCATGAGGGGAAACAGAGCATAGTGCAGCATAGTGCAATACAGGTCTTTCGGCCCACAATGTTATGCTGACCCTTTTCTATTGAAGATCTTATTTTCTATTGAAGACATTATTTCACAACCCGTGTTCTCAGTATTATTAACTTTTCTTTGCACAATTTGTCTTCTTTTGCACATTGGTTGTTTGCTAACAGTACTGTGCACAAGTCTTAGGCACATATAGTTAGGGTGTCCAAGACATTTGCACGGTACTGTATTTGTTAACGTGGAGAGCAAGTTTGTAAATGTGGAGGGAGCAAAGGATGTTGAGAATGATGAAGGTGGAACACTGTGGGGGGGGGTGACACGGGTGGCAGCACGGGTGTTGCAGGGGCAGGGGTTGGTGTGGGGAGCAGACACCCCCAGCCCTGAGACACCAGGCAAAGTCATTTGATTCCAAACAATTGGTTTATTGATCACTACAGAATGTCTCTCTGGTGCTTCCCACTCCCATCCCTCTCCCTTCCCCTTTTCCCAACCATGATTCCCTTCTCCCTGATCCCTTCCCACTCTCAGTCCACAACAAAGTCCCATGTCAGAATTGTGTTTATCATCACTGATACTTGTCATGAAATTTGTTGTTTTTTGCAGCAGCAGTACAGTGCAATACATAAAATTACTACAGCACTGTACAAAAGTCTGAGGCACTCTAGCTATACTTATGTGCCTAAAAGTTTTACACAGTATTGCCTATATAGTTTTCATAAATCCTGTTGCATTTCTTCATTTTCCTGTAAATTCCTGCAAGAAAATAAATCTCGACTTAGCACATGGTGATATACGCGTACTTTGATAATAAACTTATTTTCACTTTGACTTATACTCAGTTAGTTTTCCACTCAGTCATCTCCACTCTAAGGTTGGCCAGTCATTTCTGAGTCTGAAATCCTGACAATAGAAGTATCTCTGTCCTCACTCTAGTTCTACTGGGTGTCTCAGAGGAGGGGTAAAATAGCAACAAAGCTTAGGGTGCATATCTCCAAGTCTCAGAACCTGTTCATCTGAGGACGTGGCCACTAATATTGGAGAAATTGAAATATCTCTTTTATTTAGAGATCGAGCATGGTAACTGGTCTGGATACTGCCGAGGCTAGTGTGCATGATGGAGATGACTGATTTTACAACTCTCTGCAGTTTACTTTGATCCTGCTGGATGAAGTATCGAGGACATCTTCAAGGAGTGATGCCTCAAAAAGGCGGGGCTCATCATTAAGGATCCCCATCACTCAGGGCACGCCCTCGTCTCACTGCTAGCATCAGGAAGGAGGTACAGGAGTCCGAAGACATACACTCAACACTTCAGGAACAGTTTCTTTCCATATTAACCATAACCATATAACAATTTCAGCACAGAAACAGGCTATCTGCTACTGGATTTCTGAATGGATATTCACCCCATGAACACTACTTCACTACTTTAAAAAAGTTATTTTTGCACTACTTATTTAATTTAATTATTTAATATTTCTATACTTACTGTAATTCTCATTTTTTGTCCTATTATTATGCATTGAATTGCACTGCTGCCGAAAAGACAACAAATTTCACAACACATGCCAGTGATATTAAACCCAACTCGATTGGGATTATACTCATTGCAGCAGCTGAGTTGAGAAGGAAAAGTCTCAGAGACCCCACCTTATCGAAGAAAAACTTTGCAATTCCATCGTGTCCTTCATGACTTTGGAAGATGCAAGTATTATAAACTAACCAAGTACTTTAGAAGGATAGTCACCGCAGGAACCATTTTGCCTCCTCACAAGTTCCACAGTGCACAGTGATAGTGATTAGAGAGTCTGCTTTTGATAAGCAAGGTCGATAGAAAGATAAACATTGGCCTGGAGTCTGGAGATAATCCTCTGGTTTACTCCAGCATATTCCTGTGGGGCATTTAACATCCACTGAGAGAGAGAGGGCTAAAGAGGCCAAATAACAACTCTTTTGCCTTAAAGATATTGTTGGCAGGGGTGTGTTTACAAAGAAGTTGATTCCAAGAACTAAACTTAGTCAGAGACTTCCCAATGAGATAAAGAGATTTGGAGTTAGACCATAAGACCATCAGGAAAAGGAGAAGCATCAGGCCATTCAATCCATCGAGTTTGCTCTGCCATTCCATCATGGCTGATTCATTATCCCTCACAATCCCATCCTTCTGCCTTCTCCCCATAACCTTTGACACCCTTACTAATTAAGAGACTATAAGACTGTACGACATAGGAGCAGAATTAGGCCACCTGGCCCATCGAACTCTGCTTTAAATATACCCAGTGACTTGGCCTTCACAGCTATCTTTGGCAATGAGTTCTACAGATTCTCCACCCTCTGGCTACAGAAATTCCTCCTCCTCTCTGTTCTAAAGGGACATCCTAAAATTCCGAGGTTGTGCCCTCTAGTCTGAATCTCCCCCCTTTAGGATACTTTCTGTCCATATCCACTCTGTTTAGGCCGTTCAATATCCTGCAGGTTTCAAAAAGACCCTGCGAGCATTGTACATAGTGGTGAGTGTAACGCACCTGACCGTGCCAGCAATGGGTAATCAGGGTTCAGTTCCTGCCGCTGTCTATAAGGAGCTTGTACATTCTCCCTGTGACGGCATGGGCTTCCTCTGGTGCTCTAGTTTCCTCCCACAGTCCAGTGATGTATGGTACATGTTAGGTTAGTAAGCTGTGAGCATGGAGGGATAGAGTTTAAGAGTCGCGATGTAATGATGCAGCTCTATAAAACTCTGGTTAGGCCACACTTGGAGTACTGTGTCCAGTTCTGGTCGCCTCACTATAGGAAGGATGTGGAAGCATTGGAAAGGGTACAGAGGAGATTTACCACGATGCTGCCTGGTTTAGAGAGTATGCATTATGATCAGAGATTAAGGGAGCTAGGGCTTTACTCTTTGGAGAGAAGGAGGACGAGAGGAGACATGATAGAGGTGTACAAGATAATAAGAGGAATAGATAGAGTGGATAGCCAGCGCCTTTTCCCCAGGGCACCACTGCTCAATACAAGAGGACATGGCTTTAAGATAAGGGGTGGGAAGTTCAAGGGGGATATCAGAGGAAGGTTTTTTACTCAGAGAGTGGTTGGTGCGTGGAATGCACTGCCTGAGTCAGTGGTGGAGGCAGATACACTAGTGAAGTTTAAGAGACTACTAGACAGGTATATGGAGGAATTTAAGGTGGGGGCTTATATGGGAGGCAGGGTTTGAGGGTCGGCACAACATTGTGGGCCGAAGGGCCTGTACTGTGCTGTACTATTCTATGTTCTATGTTCTATGCTATCTTTGTGTTGGCACCAGAAGCATGACAACGCCTACAGGCTGCCCCCAGCACATGCTTGGACTGTGTTGGTTGTTGACACTATCAACACATTTTATTGTCTGTTTTGACAAATCAAATTTTTAATCTTTAGAACTAAACCACTCAGACACTAAGTGCCACTACGTACGGAGATTCCCACTGCCACCCACGTACAGTACTATGCAAAACTCTTAGGCACCAAGCAACACACATCAACTTTCTGGTGAACGCAGCAGGCCAGGCAGCATCTCTAGGAAGAGGTACAGTCGACGTTTCGGGCCGAGACCTTCGTCAGGACTAACTGAAAGAAGAGCTAGTAAGAGATTTGAAAGTGGGAGGGGGAGGGGGAGATCCAAAATGATAGGAGAAGACAGGAGGGAGAGTGATGGAGCCAAGAGCTGGACAGTTGATTGGCAAAAGGGATATGAGAGGATCATGGGACAGGAGGCCCAGGGAGAAGGAAAAGTGGGGCGGGGGGGAACCTAGAGGATGGGCAAGGGGAATAGTGAGAGGGACAGAGGGAGAAAAAGGAGAGTGAGAAAAAGAATGTGTGCATATAAATAATGGATGGGGTAGGAGGGGGAGGTGGGGCATTAGCGGAAGTTAGAGAAGTCAATGTTCATGCCATCAGGTTGGAGGCTACCCAGACGGAATATAAGGTGTTGTTCCTCCAACCTGAGAGTGGCTTCATCTTTACAGTAGAGGAGGCCGTGGATAGACATGTCAGAATGGGAATGGGATGTGGAATTAAAATGTGTGGCCACTGGGAGATCCTGCTTTCTCTGGCAGACAGAGCTTAGGCACCAATATAGCTAGGATGCCTGAGACTCTTGCACAGTGCTGTATTTGTCAACATGGAGCAGAGAGCGAATTTGTAAACCTGGCGGGAACAAAGGATGTTGGGAATAGTGAGGGGGAGCGTCACGGGAGGGGGGTGGGACAGGTGGCAGAGAAGGAGTGCCGGGGGGGGCGGTTGGTGTGGGTGCAGACACACCCAGCCCTGAGACACCAGGCAGGGTTATTTGATTCCAAACAATTGATTTATTGATCATTACACAATATCTCTCTGAAAAGAAGGGAGTAGAAGCCAGAATAAGATTGTGGGGGGAGGGAAAGGATTATGAATGGACAGGTGACAGGTGAGACCAGGTGAGGGGGATGGTAGACAGGTGGTGCAGGGGTGAAGAAGGAAGAAGCAGGGAGGTGGTAGCCAAGAAGCTGGGAAGAGTTAAAGCGTTGACAAAGATGGGATCTGATTGGAGATGAGAGTGGACCATGGGATAAATGGAAAGGGGGGGGGGGTACCTAGGAGGAGTTCAAAAGGTTCCAGGAGTTCAAAGTCTCATTTATTGTCAAAGTATGTATGTAATATACAACTCTGGGATTCATCTTCTCCAGATAGCCACGAAAATAAGAAAACCATGGAAGTTGTTCAAAGAAAGACGACAGCACCCCCCCACCCATATAAAAAAATAAACAAAAACTCATGAACCCCTAACAGATCATTCCACGTGGAAAACAACAACAAGGACATCAAACGGCAAACCCCCAACCCCCCAACACACTAAGCGGCAACAAGAAAGAATGTGCAAAGGAGACCAATATGAACTACTGTCCAATCCATAAATTTCAGAATTTCAGAAACATCCTCAACAGCTTTGAGGAGAGTGAACACTCGACCACTCGCTCTCCTCTGCATTTGCTTTGATGTTCCAATCTTCCTTGACGCTTAAATTAGTGAGAAATGGAGTTGATCATGGTCCGGCGTCCTTTCTCTAAGCTTCTTCTCAGAAACTCCAGAGCACTAGATCATTGAATCGATCTCCAAACTGTAAGTTGTCACAGCTTGATGGGGGTTGATGGGTGGGTGAGGAGAAGAGAAGGGGTGAAAGGGTCACTTATGAGGAATAGTAAAAGGGAGAAGGGGAAGAGGGGAGAATGTTAGAGAAATCAATGTTTATGCCATCACTTTGGAGGCTACCCAGACAGAAGATGAGGTGTTGCTTCTCCATCCTGAGTTTGACCTCATTGTCACCCCCTCTCTTCTCCTCAAGTAGAGAAGGCCACATCATGAGTGAATGCAGGAGTCCTGGTTTGAGGTGAATCTCTGCCTCTCCTGGAACGGCTTTTTAATCTTCTGCATGGAGGTGAGGGAGGTGGTGTAGGGACAGCATTACACTTCCAATGGTTGCAGGAGAAAGTACAAGGAAAGAGAGATGGTAGGCGGCGGGTGAGTGACTGAACCAGGGAAATAGAGAGAATGGTCTGCTCCAGGCTACCTGGCAGTCTATTTCTGAATGACTTTAAAGGAAAAATATTGTCAAAGTCTTCTCTTACACCTCCTGGCCTTTAAGCATTCTCTTGAGCAGGCTGATGTATCCTTGAATCACACTGTTGGATTTTTCTGCTTCATGAAAATCATACATAAGTGGTGGGATTTTGCTTCCAGTATTTAATGACTGCATTCATTTTATTGATTCACTAAGAAAATAGTGTAAGAAAACCAAAATATGCTTTTGATTATAGGCAATTGGACTAAGCTCTTGAATAATGAAGCCTTCCTTGTTTAAAGAGATGGTTCTTCACATTCCCTATGGGTTGTTATATTGAAACTGTATAAGATGTTGGTGAGGCCTAATTTAGAGTATTGTGTGCATTTCTGGTCAGCAACCTACCGGAAAGACAACAATAAAGTTGAAAGAGTAAAGAGAAAACTTATAAGGATTTTGCCAGCATGTAAGATCCTGAGATATAGGGAAAGGTCGAATAGGTTAGTACTTTATTCCCTGGAGTGTGGGAGAATGAGGGGAGCTTTGATAGAGGTGTACAAAATTAAGAGGGTTAGAGATAAGATGCAGTACTGTGCAAAAATCTTTAACATGCAGTTATATAGTTAGGGTGCCTCGGACTTTTGCACAGTACCATAGTAATTTTATGTCCTGCACTGTACTGCTGCCGCAAAAAAAAAATCAAATTTCATGACGGACGTGAGTGATGATAAACCTGATCATGATATTGGTCTGTATTGAGAACTGAAAGTGGGAAGGCAGATGGGAGAGTGGAGGGGGCAGGAAACACCAGAGAGACATTCTGTAATAATCAATAAACAATTGTTTGGAATCAAATGACCTTGCCTGGTGTCTCAGGGCTGGGTGTGTGGGTACCCACACCACCCCCTGCCCTTGGCATTCCTTCTCTGCCACCCATCCCTCGTTCCTCTGTGGCGTTCCACCTTCACCATTCCCAACATCCTTTGCTCCTGCCAGATTTACAACTTCACTCTCCGCCCACATTGACAAATACAGTTCTGTGCAAAAGTCTTGAGCACTTTCGCAATATATATATGCGTAAGACTTTTCCACAGTGCTATAAGCACAAGTAGGCTTTTTTCCACTGAGGTCGGGTGAGTCTAGAACTAGAGTTCCTAGGTTAAAGGTGAAAGGTGAAATATTTAAGGGGAATCTGAGGGGGATCTTCTTCACTCAGAGGGTGGTGTGAGTGGGGAATAAGCTGCCAGTGGAAGTGGTAGATGTGGTTTTGAATTCAATATATTTGAGAGAAGTTGAGATAAGTACATGGATGGGAGGTGTATGGTGGGCTATGGTCCAGGTACAGATCAATGGGAATAGATTAGAAGGGCTGAAGGGCCTGTTACTTTGCAGTGGTGTTCAGTGACTCGAATGAGCTCAGAGCAGTGAGTTCAAACTGTGTGCTGGAAATCTGAAATGCTCGCCATAACTGACTGGTCGGACAGCATCTGTGGAGAGAAGAAAAGAATCAACATTTCAGGTTGATGATCTTTCTTCAAAACCTGTTCTTCCCTTCACAGACACTGCCTGACCTGCCACGAATTTCCACCATTCAGGACTGAGCCCCCAAGAAGGGTCTCAGCCTTTTGACTGTTCATTGATTTCTTTGGATGCTGCCTGACCTGCTGAGTTCCTCCAGCACTTTGTGTGTGTTGCTTTGGTTTTCCAGCATCTGTAGAACCTCATGTGTTTATGATTTCCTTTATTCCGTTTCCTGGCATTTTTCTTTCTATTTATGCACTTAACGAAACAGTGCAAGATTGGCCTTTCCGGCCCTTTGAGCCATGCTGCCATAGAAACCACCAAGAACCCCTACTGAATACCAACCTAATCACAGGACAGTTTACAGTGACCAGTTAATCTGCCAGGTACACCTTTGGACTGTGGGAGGAAACTGGCGCACCCGGAGAAAACCTACGCGATCACGGGGAGAACGGATAAGCGCCTTACAGGCAGCGGCGGGATCAGGTGTACATTGAAACATACAGTGAAACCGGAACATCCGGGGAAAACCCACACATTCCGCCAGGATTGCGTACAGAGACTCCTTCCAGAGCACGTCAGGACTGAACTCTGAACTCCAGCACCCTGAGCTGCAATAGCCTCATCCTCATAGAATTTTTTGAGGATGTAACTAGTAGAGTGGATAGGGGAGAACCAGTGGATGTGGTATATTTGGATTTTCAAAAGGCTTTTGACAAGGTCCCACACAGGAGATTAGTGTGCAAACTTAAAGCACACGGTATTGGGGATAAGGTATTGGTGTGGGTGGAGAATTGGTTAGCAGACAGGAAGCAAAGAGTGGGAATAAACGGGACTTTTTCAGAATGGCAGACGGTGACTAGTGGGGTACCGCAAGGCTCAGTGCTGGGACCCCAGTTGTTTACAATATATATTAATGACTTGGATGAGGGAATTAAATGCAGCATCTCCAAGTTTGCGGATGACACGAAGCTGGATGGCAGTGTTAGCAGTGAGGAGGATGCTAAGAGGATGCAGAGTGACTTGGATAGGTTGGGTGAGTGGGCAAACTCATGGCAGATGCAACTTAATGTGGATAAATGTGAAGTTATCCACTTTGGTGGCAAAAATAGGAAAACAGATTATTATCTGAATGGTGGCCGATTAGGAAAAGGGGAGGTGCAACGAGACCTGGGTGTCATTATACACCAGTCATTGAAAGTGGGCATGCAGGTACAGCAGGCGGTGAAAAAGGCGAATGGTATGCTGGCATTTATAGCGAGAGGATTCGAGTACAGGAGCAGGGAGGTACTACTGCAGTTGTACAAGGCCTTGGTGAGACCACACCTGGAGTATTGTGTGCAGTTTTGGTCCCCTAATCTGAGGAAAGACATCTTTGCCATAGAGGGAGTACAAAGAAGGTTCACCAGATTGATTCTTGGGATGGCAGGACTTTCATATGAAGAAAGACTGGATGAACTGGGCTTGTACTCGTTGGAATTTAGAAGATTGAGGGGGGATCTGATTGAAACGTATAAGATCCTAAAGGGATTGGACAGGCTAGATGCAGGAAGATTGTTCCCGATGTTGGGGAAGTCCAGAACGAGGGGTCACAGTTTGAGGATAGAGGGGAAGCCTTTTAGGATCGAGATTAGGAAAAACTTCTTCACACAGAGAGTGGTGAATCTGTGGAATTCTCTGCCACAGGAAACTGTTGAGGCCAGTTCATTGGCTATGTTTAAGAGGGAGTTAGATATGGCCCTTGTGGCTACAGGGGTCAGGGGGTATGGAGGGAAGACTGGGGCGGGGTTCTGAGTTGGATGATCAGCCACGATCATAATAAATGGCGGTGCAGGCTCGAAGGGCCGAATGGCCTACTCCTGCACCTATTTTCTATGTTAACCATTAACATGGCGCCCTCCCATATCTGTGATCCATATCGCCTATTCTGTGGGATACTGGGACTTTAGGGGAGCAGGGAAGAAAACTGACCTGAGAATGTGTGGGAGATGAATCACATCGGCAGCAAATATGGTCCTCTAATGAACATTCTTATTAAGAGAGACCCTGGTAACGAGTAGCTGGTGTGTAATGTAGGACCCAAGTCCTCGAGGCCCCATAAAAATTTAAAAATAGCAATCGACAAAGCTGTACAGACTTCAGAACCACAGAGGAGACTGTACCATGTGTATAATCAGTCTCCTGGTTACAGGATTAGTGTAGAGTACTGTGACACTAACAAGAAGGAGGCGTAATTATAGCTCAGTCAATGAGAAGGCCTCATATTTTTTTTTACTACTGTGTAACTAAGGATTTACACGATCCGGCAGAGGTCACAGCTACTAATCTTTAGGTGTGGGTCCAAAGAAAGTGGCTTATAGTTTTGGCATATTTTGTTTTGCTGAATAGAGATGTTTTACTGCTAAAGGACACAGGGAAAAATATCTGGAAGTCACTTGCCTTTCCATTGTTATGTGAAAGCTTAATCAATACCCTAACGTCTGCTTTTTAATCACCTCATATTGATTGCGTTAAAATAAAGTTGCTGGCTTCAGGTCCCGGATTTGTGTAGGTTATTGAAATGCTCAAGAACAAAAAGTAATTTATTTTGTTCTTGTTTGCTTGCTACTTTCTAGTCCGCTGTCTGTAAGAGGTTTGACGCTCACTTCGTGACCATGTGGGTTTCCTCCGGGAGTTCCTGTTTCTTCCCACATTCCAAAGACACGTGGTTGGGTTTAGTGAGCTGTGGGCACGCGATGTTGGCGCCAGAAGTGTGGAAACCCTTGTGGGCTGCCCCCAGCAGAACCCTTGCCGACTTGGTTTGACGTAAATGACAACATTTCACTGTACAGTATGTTCCGATGTTTCAATGTACACGTGACAAATAAAGCTAATATAATTTCTCTGTTTCTTTCTTAGTATCTTCTGCCACAATCCTTACGCACTCACTCAGCCTTTTTATGTCCCTGTGTCCATTTCCCTGCCACCACAATCTTAGTTTTGGATCATCAGTAAACTTGGATATAAGTATATATACAGTATATCTCTATCTATATATTACTATGTCTGGTTGGTTGGCCAGTACCTACTTATCAGTCTGTCTATATACTGTATATAGATATATAGAAGGTACTGGCCAACCAACCAGACAAAGTAATAGTGGACAAGGAACAGAAGATAGATAGATAGATACATACCAGATGCACAGGACAGCTACAAATACCTGGGGATCCTGCAGGCTCATGGAAGCCACAATGAGGACATAAGGAAGACTGCAATATTCAAGTACCTCCAAAGAGTGAGACTGGTCCTAAAAAGCCAGCTGAATGGGGAGAACAAGTTCAGAGCCATCGACACAATTGTCCTACCAGTCATCAGATACTCGGCAGCAATAGCGTGCTGGCCAGGGAACGAGCTGGAGGCCACTAACATCAAGACATGGAAATTACTAATAATACATGGAGGATCCCATACAAGGTCCAATATCGGCGATTGTTCTCCTGCTGGAATAAAGGAGGACGGGGGCTTGGAAGTGTCAAGGCTACAGTCCTGGAAGAAGTGCGAAACATCGATGAGTTTGTCAGGAAGAGGCCCTAAGCATGAGCTGCTCCAAGAAAACCTTAGACAGCAGGCAGGAGATATGGAACTGGAAGTGGGTGAAGCAGAGCCAGAGGACCAAAGGCCATGGCAGGACAAGCCCCTGCATGAGATGTACCATCGCCAGATATCAGAGGTGGCTGACACAAGAGAGTCCTACCACTAACTGGAAATGACAGTGCTGAGGGACGGCACAGAGGTACTGCTCACGGCTGCACAAGAACAGATGCTGAGCACAGGAACAATAGAAGCAGTGGTCAATCACACCAGATGAGACCCAAGATGCAGACCGTGCAAGGAATCTGCTGAAGCCATCCAGCGCATAGAAACACGGTGGAAGACGCAGGCAGACACAGCACACAATGAATGGCACAATCAAGTTGCAGGAATCGTGTACAGGAACATTTGCTCCGAGTATGGATTGGACACTCCCCGGTCCAAATGGGAAACACCCGAGAAGATAGTGGAGAATAACAAAGCAAAGATCCTGTGGAAAAGATCGATCGACGAAGGGTTCCGGCCTGAAACGTCAAACGGGTTCGTTTCCACGGATGCTGCCCGACCTGCTGAGTTCCTCCAGCGTGTTGTGAGTGTTGCTTTGACCCCAGCATCTGCAGATTATTTTGTGTTTAAGATCCTGTGGGACTTCCAAATAGTGACTGACAAGCAGGTACTGGCCAACCAACCAGACAGATTAATACTGGACAAGGAACAGAAGAGAGCAATAGTCGTAGATGTGGCAATCCCAAATGACAGTAACAGGAGGAAGAAAGAATATGAGAAGTCTGGAAAAATACCAGGGCTTGAAAGAGCAGGTAGCAAAGATATGGAAGGTGAAAGCCAGAGTAATCGCAGTGGTGATGGGAGCACTTGGAGCTGTGACACCTGGACTGGGAGAGTGGCTCCAACAAATCCCGGGAACAACATCTGAGATCTCAGTTCAGGAGAGCACACTACTAGGAAGAGCAAGGGTACTGCGCCAAACCCTCAACCTCTCAGGCTTCTGGTAGTGGACCCGAGACTGAGAGAAAAATACACATACACACCACCCATAAGGGGTGAGGAAAAACAAATATACGTAAAATATTTAGATTAAATAAGTAGTGCAAAAAGAGAAAAAAAAGTAGTGAGGTGGTGTTCATGGGTTCAATGACCATTCAGAAAGCTGACGGCAGAGGGGGAGAAGCTGTTCCTGAAGATTCCTGTACCTCTTTCCTGTGGTAGCAATGGGAACAGGGCATGTCCTGGGTGCTGGGGCCTTTTTGAGGAATCACTGCTTGAAGATTTTCTGGACACTACGGAGGCTAGTGTCCTTGATGGAGCTAAGTTTACAACTCTCTGTAGCTTGTTTGGATTCTGTGCAGTTATCTCCTCCTACTTACCAAACGGTGATGCAGCTAGTTAAAATGCTGACAACAGTAAATCTGTAGAAATTTGCGAGTGTCTTTGGTGACATACCAAGTCTCCTCAAACTCCTAATGAAATATAGCCACTGTTGTGCCTTCTTTGTGATTGCATCAGTATGTCGGGTCCAGGTTAGATCCTCAGAGATGTTGCTGAACAGGAGCTTGAAACTGTTCAGGCAACATCTACGGAGGAGAATAAAGAGTTGACATTTCGGACCAAGACTCTTCATCAGGGCAGGAAAGGAAGAGGGCATAAGCCAGGATAAAAGGGTGGGGGGGAGGGTGTGCAAGGAGCATGAGATGGCAGGTGATGGGAGAATCCAGTTGAGGGGGGAGGAGGCAAGAAGATGGGGGGCGCGAAGTTTCCCCGTTCGGCTCATCCCTAACAATCCACCCGCCCCTCCTTCCTTGCACTTACCCCTGCCCCCAGACCTCCATCCAGAGACCTCGAAAGCCCTTCCAGGAGAGACAGAGATCCACTTCCAACCAGGTCCACCACATTTGCTGCTCGTGACGTGGCCTTGTCTACTTGAAGGGACGAGAAGCGGTGATGATGAGGTCAGAATCAAATTAGAGGAGCAACACCTCATATTCTGTCTGGGTAGTCTCCA
Source organism: Mobula hypostoma (assembly GCF_963921235.1). NCBI lineage: Eukaryota > Metazoa > Chordata > Chondrichthyes > Myliobatiformes > Myliobatidae > Mobula > Mobula hypostoma. The sequence continues at coordinate 91,949,860 of NC_086109.1, forward strand.
ACCTGATGACATGGACGTCGATTTCTCAAACTTCTGGCGATGACTTGCCCCTCACCCCTCCCCTCTTTTTCCATTCCCATTTTGGTTGTGCTCTCTCTGTTTCCCTTCTCCTCACCTTCCCATCACCTCCCTCTGGTTTCCTTGTTCCTTCCCTTTCTTCCATGGTCCCCTGTCCCCTCCTGTTGGATTCCTTCTTTTTCTTCAGCCCTTTAACTCTTTCACCGATCACCTCCCAGGTTTCTACTTCCTTCCCCCTTCCCCCCACCCAACCATCTTCTCCCTCACCTGGTCTCACCTGTCACCTCCTTCCCCCTCCCTTCCCACCTTCTTGTTTGGGCATCTGCCCCCCTCCTTTCCAGTCCTGAGAAAGGGTCTCTGCCTGAAACATCGACTCTATATTCCTCTCCATAGATGTTGCCTGACTTGCAGTGTTCCTACCAAATGAGGGTCCAGAGACATCCTGAATAATCTTGTGTCCTTAGTACCAAAAGCCTTTGTCCTGACTGTGAGTGTTTTCCCAGTGTCACGTGTGTGTTCCAGGCTGAATCCTGATGAAGGGTATCGGCCCGAAATGTTGACCGTTTTTCCCCTTCCATGGATGAGAAATCAGGACCAGAATCAGGTTTAGTATCACTGGCATATGTTGACAAGTTTATTGTCATGTGCCAGCACTGTATTGCAATACATAACGAAAAAAGCTGTAAACTTCAATAAGAAATATATATTTGTAAAAAGTTAAATTAAGTAAGTGGTGTAAAAAGAGAAAAAGAAGCAGTGAGCTGGTGTTCATGGTTCAGTGTCCATTCAGAAATCGGATGGCATTGCTCAGGGTATACACATTACTATTCTATACAATAGTGTGGCCGGCCAATTTGGTCTCAGTTGTTCCTTGTCATGAGCAGTCTCAGTGCCTTTTCTATTAATATTTTAATGCTGGTCTGTTATTTTTAGAGGGGAAAAGACTGCGACCAAAAACACATGGCTGCCACTGTGTCTGCCTTGCTGCATCTGACAGTATCCAACTACTTGTGTTATCGGGCTTGACTTGGCTCTATCAGCAGACGTAATTAAACAGGACTGTGCTTATCTGAGGAGAGGGCGTGTGTGGAAACTGTATTAATTGCTTCAATTGGGAAGAGAGCGGCAGAATGATGTTTGGCTTGGGTAAGTGACACCAGTCAGCAACAGGCAGTCCGATTCTGGTGATGAATGATCTCGGCCCCAGACATGGCAGCGTCGTGAGTGGCCACATACCAAACCAGATGGCGAGCCTCTGGCTCCTGCTGCTCAGAGCGTACCTCTCTGGACGTAAGATGGATTGTCCCCGGAGGGAGAGTCGTGAGCTTCCATAAAGACAAGGGATCCTGCAGATTCTGAAAATCCAGAGCAAATCGTGGGCACTAGCCCCCCCAGCAAATAGGACAGCATGCCTACACTGAAGAAGTTTAAATCTTCTCTTCGACGGGAATTCAGTGAAACCATCTCTCACTGCTCCCCATCTGTAATTTCTTCAGCTCTTCAACTTTTTGACCACATTTTGACTCAGACTCTCTTGGCTCCTTCCCTCCCCCTCCTATCATTTTGGATCTCTCCCTCCCCCTCCCACTTTCAAATCTCTTACTAGCTCTTCTTTCAGTTAGCCCTGACGAAGGGTCTCGGCCCGAAACGTCGACTGTACCTCTTCCTATACATGCAACCTGGCCTGCTGCGTTCACCAGCAACTTTTGTGTGTGTAGCTTCAAGAACTAATGCCTCAAAGAGGTATGATGATGATGCCCCATCATCCAGGACATGCCCTCTTCTCATTGACACTGTCAGGGAGGAGGTGCAGGAGCCAAGGCACACACTCAATGATTCAGCAATAGTTCCTTCTCCTCCTAGCAGTACAAATTTCATGACATATGCCAGTGATATTAAACCTGATTCTGATTTTCATCCATGGAAAGGGAAAGACAGTCAACATTTCAGGCAGAGATCCTTTATCGGAAGTCATGAAGGGTCTCAGACCAAAACATGTATGTGACACTAGGGAAACGCTCGCAGTCAGGATAAGAAGTTTTGGTACAAAGGACACAGGGTTACTCAGGACGTCTCTGGACCAGCACTTTGTAGGCTGTAATATTGAATATTGTTGGAGGTATAATGCTGAGGCTTTATTGGTCAGGCCTCACTTGGAGGTATTGTGAGCAGTTTTCGGCCCCGTATCTCAGAAAGGATGTGCTGGCATTGCAGAGGGTTCAGAGGAGATTCATGAGAATGATTACAAAATGCAAAGGTTATCTATGAGGAGAGTTTGATGGCTGTGCTCGCTGGAGTTGAGAAGAATGGGGAAGTGGGGCAGATGTCATTGAAACCTATCAAATATTGAAAGGCTTGGATATAGAGGACCTGGGGGTAGATGTTCCCAAAAGTGGGAAAGTCTAGGACCAGAGGGTACAGACTTGGAATAGAAGGACATCCTTTAGAACAGAGATGAGGAGGAATTTCTTCAGCCAGAGGGTGGTGAATCTGTGGAATTCATTGCCACGGGTGGCTGTAGAGGCCAGGCCATTAGATGGGGCAGCAGGCTGAGGGTAGCAGACACCAACAGAATCAACAAACTCATTCGTAAGGCCAGTGATGTTGTGGGGATGGAACTGGACTCTCTCACGGTGGTGTCTGAAAAGAGGATGCTGTCCAAGTTGCATGCCATCTTGGACAATGTCTCCCATCCACTACATAATGTACTGGGTGGGCACAGGAGCACATTCAGCCAGAGACTCATTCCACCGAGATGCAACACTGAGCGTCCTAGGAAGTCATTCCTGCCCGTGGCCATCAAACTTTACAATTCCTCCCTTGGAGGGTCAGACACCCTGAGCCAATAGGCTGGTCCTGGACTTATTTTCTGGCATAATTTACATATTACTATTTAACTATTTATGGTTTTATTACTATTTAATTATTTATGGTGCAACTGTAATGAAAACCAATTTCCCCGGGATCAATAAAGTATGACTATGACTATAACTATGATTATATACACTGAGTGGCCATTTGATTAGGGTTGGGGGCGGGTGGGAGTTACTGGCCCTTGTGCCTCCTGCCTGCTTGGACCAGGACCTGCCGATAAGGGAACTTCCTGGCGTGAAGGGTCACCAGCCCTTCACTGCATGCCCCACTGACCTCAGTCATTGACCATGGGGATTGTGGGTGCTTGTCTAGAGAACATGCTGATCTGACATCTGTGCTCAGGCATTGCTGACTTTTGACCATGGAGCACTCCGACCGGGTCTCCAGCCTGATCCTCAGCTCTCCCGCATCCACGTCCCTCAGTCCTAACCTGACTGCTCACACCCCGCACTGTCCTCAGAACTTACAAAACAACTAGGTCTTAACCGTGACCTCAATGGCCATTGCAGCTCGCCGCCATCTTGACCGGTATAAATAGTCAACACTTCGAGCTGAGACCCTTCATCAAGACACTCCTACACAGTGTAATAAATGCTTCTGATTATAGCAAACGGGTCTAAGCTCTTTAATAATAAAGCCTTCCTTGTTTAAAGAGATGGTTCCTTGCATTCTCAACGGGATGCTTGTATATTGAATTTGTATAAGACATTAATGAGGCCTCCTTTGGAGTAGTGTGTGTATGTATTGCCGGGAAAAAATATCAGTAAGATTAAAAAGGTACAGAGAAAATTTTGAAGGATGTTGCCAGGACTTGAAGACTTGATTTCTAGGGAAAGGTTGCATAAGTTAGGGCTTCATTCTTTGGAGCATTGAAGATTGAGAGGAGATTTGATAGAGGTATATAAAGTTATGAGGGGTATAGATAAGACTAATGCAAGCGGGCTTTTTCCACTGAGGTTGAGTGAGACTGGAACTAGAGATCATAGGTTAAGGGTGAAAGGTGAAATATTTAAGGGAAACCTGAAGGGGAACTTCTTCACTCAGAGGGTGGAGCAAGTGTGGAACACGCTGGCAGCAGAAGTGGTGGATACAGGCTCGATTTTAACATTTCAGAGAAGTTATGGTAAGCACGTGGATGGGAGGTGAATGGAGGACTATGGTTCAGATGCAGGTCGATGGAACTAGGCAAAATAACTGTTTGGCACATACTACATTGGCTGAAGGGACTATTTCTGTGCTGTAGGGCTCTAAGGCTCTATGACGCGATGATTCTTCCTGCTGCTGTGGTTTGGTTCTCATAGCTCCAGCCTATCTATTAACTCTATTGCCACTACTCATCTCCCTCTCTTTACAGCCAGCCAGACAGTCCAGCTATGATTTACAAGCATGCATCATGGCTTCCTAAGTGATACCAACAGGATTTCTGTCTCCTAGACAATTCTGGTCTCCACCCCATCGCAGACATTTCCTCTGTTCTCTCACCCTCGCTCTTTCTGTGGTTTAAAATATGCTTGTTTTCTCCCGTTTCCAATACTGTTGAAAGATTGTCAGTGTGAAAAGTTGACTGCTTCTCGCTCCCTGCCTGAATGCTCCACCATTTTCTGGTTTAATACTAAACCAATAATTTGAAGCTCAGCATCTCCCAAGGATCAAGGGTCAACTTTATTCGCCATATGCTGTTCACTTTGATTCTTCCTGCACCTAATAAAGTGACCACTGTGTTTGCTTGTGGTCTTCTGCTGCTGTAGCCCATCCACTTCAAGGTTCATCGTGTTGTGTGTTCAAAGATGCTCTTCTGCATACCACTGTTGTAATACGTGGTTATTTGAGTTCCTGTCACCTTCTTGTCAATTTAAACCAGCCTGGCCATTCTCCTCTGACCTCTCTCATTAGCGAGATATTTTTGCCTACAGAACTGCTACTCACAAGATTTTTTTTATTGCTTTTTGTAAACTCTAGAGACTGCTGTGCATGAAAATACCAGGAGAGCAGCAGTTTCTGAGATACTCCATCCACCCCATCTAGCACCAACAATCATTCCACAGTCAGAGTCACTTAGATGTATTTTCTTCCCAATTCTGATGTTTGATCTGAACAACAACTGAATCTCTTGACCATGTCTGCATGCTCCTATGCATTGAGTTGCTGGTACATGATTGGCTGAATAGATATTTGCATTACCGAGCAGGTGTATGGGTCTGTCTAATACAGTGGCCACTGAGTGTACATTTACAAGTATTAGGAATTTGCTGTGGTGTGTTGCTCAGGGTACAAAATGCAACAAAAAACAACATTCAGCAATTATAAGGAATAAGTAATTACATTAAAAAGGTAGGGTTTAAAGGATGGATATGGGATAAATGTGCATAAACGCACAAATACTTCACCAGGACTAAATTAAATACCAGAATACTTTGCAGTTTCTTTCATATCCCACCACCAGCCATATCTTTCCCTCTCTTCCCCTTTCGGTATTTTGTAGGGATGACTCAGTTTGTGATTCCCAAGGCCACCTTTCCATTGTCACCCACCACTCGGTGTGCAGCAACATCTTCCTATGCTACACAAGGAGGTGCAGAATCTATTTATTTCTTCCTTTTCCACCATCCGGGGGCAAGCTATCATTCCAGGTCATAGAGTCATAAAACACTACAGCATAGAAACTGGCCCTTCAGCCCATCTTGTCTATGCTAAACTGTTATTCTGCCTAGTCCCATGGACCTGCACCTGGTCCAGATCCCCTGCCATCCATGTATCTATCCAAATATCTTTTAAACATTACAATCAAACCCACATTCACCACTTCTGCTGGCAGCTTGTTCCAAGATCTGAGTGAAGAAGTTCCCCACAGGTTTCCCTTAAATATTTCACCTTTCACCCTTAGTCTATGACCTCTTTTCTAGTCTTATCCAATCTCAGTGGTAAAAAAAAAGTCTGCTTGCATTTATTCAACTAAGTGAAGCAGTCATTTACAGAAATTTTTTGCAGACTAATTTACTGCTTCCAGTGTTCACAATGTGATGCCCTCTACATTAGATAAACCAAACGCAGACTCAGTCAGCGCACCTCTACTTTCTGAGAAGTTTGCAAAGATTCAGCATGTAAACTAAAACTTTGACAAGCTTCTATAGATCTGTGGTGGAGAGTATAGTGACTGGTTGCATTATGGCCTGGTATGGAAGCACCAATGCCCTTGAATAGATACAGTCCAGTCCATCACGGGTAAAACCCTCCCCACATTGAGCATATCTACTTGGAGCACTGTCGCAGCAAAGGAGTATCCATCAACTATGTCATGCTCTCTTCTCACTGCTGCCATCAGGAAGAAGGTACAGGAGCATCAGGACTCACACCACCAGGTTCAGGAACAGTTATTAACTCTCAACCATCAGGTCCCACACCACCAGGTTCAGAAATAGTTATTACCCCTCAAACATCAGGTCCCACATCACCAGGTTCAGGAACAGTTATTACCCCTCAACCATCAGGTCCCACACCACCAGGTTCAGGAACAGTTATTACCCTACAACCATCAGGTCCCACATCACCAGGTTCAGGAACAGTTATTACCCCTCAACCATCAGGTCCCACACCACCAGGTTCAGGAACAGTTATTACCCCTCAACCATCAGGTCCCACACCACCAGGTTCAGGAACAGTTATTACCCCTCAACCATCAGGTCCCACACCACCAGGTTCAGGAACAGTTATTACCCCTCAACCATCAGGTCCCACACCACCAGGTTCAGGAACAGTTATTACCCCTCAACCATCAGGTCCCACACCACCAGGTTCAGGAACAGTTATTACCCCTCAACCATCAGGTCCCACACCACCAGGTTCAGGAACAGTTATTACCCCTCAACCATCAGGTTCCACACCACCAGGTTCAGGAACAGTTATTACCCCTCAACCATCAGGTCCCACACCACCAGGTTCAGGAACAGTTATTACCCCTCGACCATCAGGTCCCACACCTCCAGGTTCAGGAACAGTTATTACCCTTCAACCGTCAGGTCCCACACCACCAGGTTCAGGAACAGTTATTACCCCTCAACCATCAGGTCCCACACCACCAGGTTCAGAAACAGTTATTACCCTACAACCATCAGGTCCCACACCACCAGGTTCAAGAACAGTTATTACCCCTCAACCATCAGGTCCCACACCACCAGGTTCAGGAACAGCTATTACCCCTCAACCATCAGGTCCCACACCACCAGGTTCAGGAACAGTTATTACCCCTCAACCATCAGGACCCACACCACCAGGTTCAGGAACAGTTATTACCCCTCAACCATCAGGTTCCACACCACCAGGTTCAGGAACAGTTATTATTCCTCAACCATCAGGTCCCACACCACCAGGTTCAGGAACAGTTATTACTGCTCAACCATCAGGTCTCACACCACCAGGTTCAGGAACAGTTATTACCCTACAACCATCAGGTCCCACACCACCAGGTTCAGGAACAGTTATTACCCCTCAACCATCAGGTCCCACACCACCAGGTTCAGGAACAGTTATTACCCCTCAACCATCAGGTCCCACACCACCAGGTTCAGGAACAGTTATTACCCCTCAACCATCAGGTCCCACACCACCAGGTTCAGGAACAGTTATTACCCCTCAACCATCAGGTCCCACACCACCAGGTTCAGGAACAGTTATTACCCCTCAACCATCAGGTCCCACACCACCAGGTTCAGGAACAGTTATTACCCCTCAACCATCAGGTTCCACACCACCAGGTTCAGGAACAGTTATTATCCCTCAACCATCAGGTCCCACACCACCAGGTTCAGGAACAGTTATTACCCCTCAACCATCAGGTCCCACACCACCAGGTTCAGGAACAGTTATTACCCCTCAACCATCAGGTCCCACACCACCAGGTTCAGGAACAGTTATTACCCCTCAACCATCAGGTTCCACACCACCAGGTTCAGGAACAGTTATTATCCCTCAACCATCAGGTCCCACACCACCAGGTTCAGGAACAGTTATTACCCCTCGACCATCAGGTCCCACACCTCCAGGTTCAGGAACAGTTATTACCCTTCAACCGTCAGGTCCCACACCACCAGGTTCAGGAACAGTTATTACCCCTCAACCATCAGGTCCCACACCACCAGGTTCAGAAACAGTTATTACCCTACAACCATCAGGTCCCACACCACCAGGTTCAAGAACAGTTATTACCCCTCAACCATCAGGTCCCACACCACCAGGTTCAGGAACAGCTATTACCCCTCAACCATCAGGTCCCACACCACCAGGTTCAGGAACAGTTATTACCCCTCAACCATCAGGACCCACACCACCAGGTTCAGGAACAGTTATTACCCCTCAACCATCAGGTTCCACACCACCAGGTTCAGGAACAGTTATTATTCCTCAACCATCAGGTCCCACACCACCAGGTTCAGGAACAGTTATTACTGCTCAACCATCAGGTCTCACACCACCAGGTTCAGGAACAGTTATTACCCTACAACCATCAGGTCCCACACCACCAGGTTCAGGAACAGTTATTACCCTACAACCATCAGGTCCCACACCACCAGGTCCAGGAACAGTTATTACTGCTCAACCATCAGGTCCCACACCACCAGGTTCAAGAACAGTTATTACCCTTCAACCGTCAGGTCCCACACCACCAGGTTCAGGAACAGTTATTACCCCTCAACCATCAGGTCCCACACCACCAGGTTCAGGAACAGTTATTACCCCTCGACCATCAGGTCCCACACCACCAGGTTCAGGAACAGTTATTACCCCTCAACCATCAGGTCTCACACCACCAGGTTCAGGAACAGTTATTACCCTACAACCATCAGGTCCCACACCACCAGGTTCAGGAACAGTTATTACCCCTCGACCATCAGGTCCCACACCACCAGGTTCAGGAACAGTTATTACCCCTCAACCATCAGGTCTCACACCACCAGGTTCAGGAACAGTTATCACCCTACAACCATCAGGTCCCACACCACCAGGTTCAGGAACAGTTATTACCCCTCAAACATCAGGTCCCACACCACCAGGTTCAGGAACAGTTATTACCCTACAACCATCAGGTCCCACACCACCAGGTTCAGGAACAGTTATTACTGCTCAACCATCAGGTCCCACACCACCAGGTTCAGGAACAGTTATTACCCCTCGACCATCAGGTCCCACACCACCAGGTTCAGGAACAGTTATTACCCCTCAACCATCAGGTCCCACACCACCAGGTTCAGGAACAGTTATTACCCCTCAACCATCAGGTCCCACACCACCAGGTTCAGGAACAGTTATTACCCCTGAACCATCGGGTCCCACACCACCAGGTTCAGGAACAGTTATTACCCCTCAACCATCAGGTCCCACACCACCAGGTTCAGGAACAGTTATTACCCCTCAACCATCAGGTCCTACACCACCAGGTTCAGGAACAGTTATTACCCCTCAACCATCAGGTCCCTCACCACCAGGTCCAGGAACAGTTATTACCCCTCGACCATCAGGTCCCACACCACCAGGTTCAGGAACAGTTATTACCCCTCGACCATCAGGTTCCACAACACTACGTTCAGGAACAGTTATTACCCCTCAACCATCAGGTCCCACACCACCAGGTTCAGGAACAGTTATTACCCCACAACCATCAGGTCCCACGCCACCAGGTTCAGGAACAGTTATTACCCCTCAATCATCAGGTCCCACACCACCAGGTTCAGGAACAGTTATTACCCCTCGACCATCAGGTCCCACGCCACCAGGTTCAGGAGCAGTTATTACCCCTCAACCATCAGGTCCCACACCACCAGGTTCAGGAACAGTTATTACCCCTCGACCATCAGGTTCCACAACACTACGTTCAGGAACAGTTATTACCCCTCAACCATCAGGTCCCACGCCACCAGGTTCAGGAACAGTTATTACCCCTCAACCATCAGGTCCCACACCACCAGGTTCAGGAACAGTTATTACCCCTGAACCATCGGGTCCCACACCACCAGGTTCAGGAACAGTTATTACCCCTCAACCATCAGGTCCCACACCACCAGGTTCAGGAACAGTTATTACCCCTCAACCATCAGGTCCTACACCACCAGGTTCAGGAACAGTTATTACCCCTCAGCCATCAGGTCCCACACCACCAGGTTCAGGAACAGTTATTACCCTTCAACCGTCAGGTCCCACACCACCAGGTTCAGGAACAGTTATCACCCTACAACCATCAGGTCCCACACCACCAGGTTCAGAAACAGTTATTACCCCTCAAACATCAGGTCCCACACCACCAGGTTCAGGAACAGTTATTACCCTACAACCATCAGGTCCCACACCACCAGGTTCAGGAACAGTTATTACCCCTCAACCATCAGGTCCCACACCACCAGGTTCAGGAACAGTTATTACCCTTCAACCGTCAGGTCCCACACCACCAGGTTCAGGAACAGTTATTACTGCTCAACCATCAGGTCCCACACCACCAGGTTCAGGAACAGTTATTACCCCTCGACCATCAGGTCCCACACCACCAGGTTCAGGAACAGTTATTACCCCTCAACCATCAGGTCCCACACCACCAGGTTCAGGAACAGTTATTACCCCTCAACCATCAGGTCCCACACCACCAGGTTCAGGAACAGTTATTACCCCTGAACCATCTGGTCCCACACCACCAGGTTCAGGAACAGTTATTACCCCTCAACCATCAGGTCCCACACCACCAGGTTCAGTAACAGTTATTACCCCTCAACCATCAGGTCCTACACCACCAGGTTCAGGAACAGTTATTACCCCTCAACCATCAGGTCCCTCACCACCAGGTCCAGGAACAGTTATTACCCCTCGACCATCAGGTCCCACACCACCAGGTTCAGGAACAGTTATTACCCCTCAACCATCAGGTCCCACACCACCAGGTTCAGGAACAGTTATTACCCCTCGACCATCAGGTTCCACAACACTACGTTCAGGAACAGTTATTACCCCTCAACCATCAGGTCCAACACCACCAGGTTCAGGAACAGTTATTACCCCACAACCATCAGGTCCCACGCCACCAGGTTCAGGAACAGTTATTACCCCTCAATCATCAGGTCCCACGCCACCAGGTTCAGGAACAGTTATTACCCCTCGACCATCAGGTCCCACGCCACCAGGTTCAGGAGCAGTTATTACCCCTCAACCATCAGGTCCCACACCACCAGGTTCAGGAACAGTTATTACCCCTCGACCATCAGGTTCCACAACACTACGTTCAGGAACAGTTATTACCCCTCAACCATCAGGTCCCACGCCACCAGGTTCAGGAACAGTTATTACCCCTCAACCATCAGGTCCCACACCACCAGGTTCAGGAACAGTTATTACCCCTGAACCATCGGGTCCCACACCACCAGGTTCAGGAACAGTTATTACCCCTCAACCATCAGGTCCCACACCACCAGGTTCAGGAACAGTTATTACCCCTCAACCATCAGGTCCTACACCACCAGGTTCAGGAACAGTTATTACCCCTCAACCATCAGGTCCCTCACCACCAGGTCCAGGAACAGTTATTACCCCTCGACCATCAGGTCCCACACCACCAGGTTCAGGAACAGTTATTACCCCTCAACCATCAGGTCCCTCACCACCAGGTCCAGGAACAGTTATTACCCCTCGACCATCAGGTCCCACACCACCAGGTTCAGGAACAGTTATTACCCTACAACCATCAGGTCCCACGCCACCAGGTTCAGGAACAGTTATTACCCCTCAATCATCAGGTCCCACGCCACCAGGTTCAGGAACAGTTATTACCCCTCGACCATCAGGTCCCACGCCACCAGGTTCAGGAGCAGTTATTACCCTTCAACCATCAGGTCCCACACCACCAGGTTCAGGAACAGTTATTACCCCTCGACCATCAGGTTCCACAACACTACGTTCAGGAACAGTTATTACCCCTCAACCATCAGGTCCCACACCACCAGGTTCAGGAACAGTTATTACCCCTCGACCATCAGGTTCCACAACACTACGTTCAGGAACAGTTATTACCCCTCAACCATCAGGTCCCACACCACCAGGTTCAGGAACAGTTATTACCCCACAACCATCAGGTCCCACGCCACCAGGTTCAGGAACAGTTATTACCCCTCAACCATCAGGTCCCACACCACCAGGTTCAGGAACAGTTATTACCCCTCAGCCATCAGGTCCCACACCACCAGGTTCAGGAACAGTTATTACCCCTCAACCATCAGGTCCCACACCACCAGGTTCAGGAACAGTTATTACCCCTCGACCATCAGGTCCCACACCACCAGGTTCAGGAACAGTTATTACCCCTCAACCATCAGGTCCCACACCACCAGGTTCAGGAACAGTTATTACCCCTCGACCATCAGGTCCCACACCACCAGGTTCAGGAACAGTTATTACCCCTCAACCATCAGGTCCCACACCACCAGGTTCAGGAACAGTTATTACCCCTCGACCATCAGGTCCCACACCACCAGGTTCAGGAACAGTTATTACCCCTCAGCCATCAGGTCCCACACCACCAGGTTCAGGAACAGTTATTACCCCTCGACCATCAGGTTCCACACCACCAGGTTCAGGAACAGTTATTACCCCTCAACCATCAGGTCCCACACCACCAGGTTCAGGAACAGTTATTACCCCTCGACCATCAGGTCCCACACCACCAGGTTCAGGAACAGTTATTACCCCTCAGCCATCAGGTCCCACACCACCAGGTTCAGGAACAGTTATTACCCCTCAACCATCAGGTCCCACACCACCAGGTTCAGGAACAGTTATTACCCCTCAACCATCAGGTCCCACACCACCAGGTTCAGGAACAGTTATTACCCTTCAACCGTCAGGTCCCACACCACCAGGTTCAGGAACAGTTATTACTGCTCAACCATCAGGTCCCACACCACCAGGTTCAGGAACAGTTATTACCCCTCAACCATCAGGTCCCACACCACCAGGTTCAGGAACAGTTATTACCCCTCGACCATCAGGTCCCACACCACCAGGTTCAGGAACAGTTATTACCCCTCAGCCATCAGGTCCCACACCACCAGGTTCAGGAACAGTTATTACCCCTCGACCATCAGGTTCCACACCACCAGGTTGAGGAACAGTTATTACCCCTCAACCATCAGGTCCCACACCACCAGGTTCAGGAACAGTTATTACCCCTCGACCATCAGGTCCCACACCACCAGGTTCAGGAACAGTTATTACCCCTCAGCCATCAGGTCCCACACCACCAGGTTCAGGAACAGTTATTACCCCTCAACCATCAGGTCACACACCACCAGGTTCAGGAACAGTTATTACCCCTCGACCATCAGGCTCTTGAACCAATGGGAATAACTTTACTCAACTTCACTTGTCCCATCACTGAAATTTTCCTTCAACCAATGGACTCACTTTCAAGGATTCTTCATCTCATGTTCTCGATATTTATTGCTTATGTATTTCTCCTTTTTGTATTTGCACGGTTTGTTGTTTTCTGCAGTCTGGTTGAATGCCTTAGTTGGGCGGTCTTTCATTGATCCTATTATGGCTATTATTCTATAGATTTACTGAGTATGCCCACAAGAAAATGTATATGGTGACATATACTGTATGTACTTTGATAATAAAATTTAGTTTAACGTGCTCCCACAACATATAGACTCACCTTTAAAGACTCTTCATCTCACATTCTTGGTATTTATTGCTTATTTATTTATCATTATTATTATTATTTCTTCTTTTTCTCTTTCTTGTTGTATTTCCAGTTTGCTGTCTTTTACACACTGGTTGAGAGCTCAAGTCGGTGTCGTCTTTCATTGATCGTATTATGGTTTTTATTCTATTATGGATTTATTGAATATACCCACAAGAAAATGAATCTCAGTATTATATATGATGATATATATGTATTTTGGTAATAAATTTACTTTGAACTTTGAACCTTAATACAAGCACATAACATACTGGTCTATATTTCCAGATGTATTATGGTGCTTAGCTGTCTGAAAATTAATTGAGAAAATCAATAACTTTCACATCCATAATATGCCTGATTCACATCATTCTGGAGACTGGAAGACGATCAAAGGCTAAGAAAGGATGTGCTGGCATTGGAGAGGGTCCAGGGTCCAGTGTCCAGAATAATCCCAGAATAATGTATGAGGAGTGTTTGATATCTCTGAGCCTGTACCTGCTGGAGTTTAGAAGAATGAAAAGGGATCTCATTGAAACCTACTGAATACTGAAAGGTAGAGTGGACGTGGAGAACCTGTTTCCTATAATGTGGGAGTCTAGAACCAATGGACAGAGCTTCAGAATAGAAGGACGTCCCTTTAGAGTAGGGATAAGGAGGAATGGTGGAGCAGAAATTTATTTTTATTTATTTATTGAGATACAGTGCGGAATAGTCCCTTCTGACCATTGGAGCCATTCCACCCAGCAACCCCTGACTTAACCATAGCCTAATCATGGGACAATTCACAATGACCTATGAACATACTAACTGGTACATCTTTGGATTGTGGGAGGAAACTGGAGCACCCGGAGGAAACCTGTACAGGTGTACAGATGACACATTTCTTTGATACTTTAAGCAAGAAAACTTTTTTATTCCCATCTTTTACAGTTTCAAAATAACAAAAAAGGAAAAGGACCCAAACCAAAAGTTTGGGCACCCTGCATGGCAGTACTTAGTAACACCCCCTTTGGCAAGTATCACAGCTTGTAAACACTTTCTGTAGCCAGCTACGAGTCTTTCAATTCTTGTTTGGGGGATTTTTGCCCATTCTTCCTTGCAAAAGGCTTCTAGTTCTGTGAGATTCTTGGGCTGTCTTGCATGCACTGCTCTTTTGAGGTCTATCCACAGACTCTCGATGAGGTTTAGGTCAAGGGACTGCGAGGGCCATGGCAAAATCTTCAGCTTGCGCCTCTTGAGGTAGTCCATTGTGGAATTTGAGGTGTGTTTAGGATAATCATCCTGTTGTAGAAGCTATCCTCTTTTCATCTTCAGCTTTTTTACAGACCGTGTGATGTTTGCTTCCAGAATTTGCTGGTATTTAATTGAATTCATTCTTCCCTCTACCAGTAAATGTTCCCCATGCCACAGGCTGCAATACAAGCCTAAAGCATGATCGATCCACCCCCGTGCTTAACAGTTGGAGAGGTGTTCTTCTCATGAAATTCTGCAGCCTTTTTTTCTCCAAACATACAGATGACATCGGAAATGCACTCCGAACTCTGATGCCCCAAGCCGTAAAATCTTCGTGGTAACCGCTACACTACTGTGACACCACAATGGGTCAGATGGCCTCATACTGCTCCTGCGTCTTGTGGACTTATGGTCTTATGATACATTTAAAGCAGAGCTTGATTGGTTCTTGATTAGGTAAGGGCATCAAAGGTTATGGGGAGAAGGCAGGAGCATGGAGTTGAGAGAGATAATCAGATCAGCCATGATCAGATTGTAGAGCAGATGAGGTGGAGTGAATGCCATGATTCCGTGAATCTTATGGTCTAAGGGAAGATAACAAGCAGGATATGCAAAGTAAATTTTTTTTAAATACAGTTGTTTCCAGTAATTGGGCCATTGGTTAATTGGAACAGTCGCTCATTTGGGACAACTCTTAAAGAACAAAAAGTAATCGAGAAAATTACCGGGATTCCCTTCATTTATTTGAGACACTATGCCACTTAATTGGGGGCAGGAGACTTACAAAATAGGTTCTAACTAGCGATAGTCATGTGCATTTGTGTGGTCATTAAATGCTACATCGTACACAGAGTGAACAGTTTTAAATACCGCCAGTTGCATGTTTTTGTGCTCAAAAAGCAGAGATTTTTGTCACTGATAGTTGGAGGCAAATAAGTAGCAAGACAATTCTGAACCATTTTCCTCACTGAAATTTCAAGCATTCAGACTTGGAGATGCCAGAAGAGGCCGGGAGTGAAAATGAAATCATTTCACTACTTCAACAAGTTAGGAACTTTGAAGATTTTGAAGGTATCAACAATCATCTTGAATGTTACAATGAAAATGAAGATTTGGAGGATGCAATCTTTGGTAGCATTATATGAAGGCAGTCCATTATCTGCACTAGGTGTCTGCGCTGATTTTGTTTATTGCGTACACTGGATGAATTCCCCTGTCAATAACTATTAGGAACCAATACACAGTTTTCTAGCAGTGCTATTGATAATGTTCTAATTTGTTCTGTATTTCATCTAAATACATAATTTGTTCCTCAGTTTGTGTTTTTATACCTCTTTAACTATTTCCATGAAACTTTGGCTAACTAGGGCAGCCGCTTAATTGGACCAAAATGTACTGGTCCAGATGTGTCCCAGTTAACTGGAATCCACTGTCTTTGCCTGAAAGTAATTCCTGTTTTAATAACAAAAAAGAAAATAAGTGTTTTTGACCATACATCAATGCCTTTTTATTGTTCTTGTAGCGCTTAGTACCAAGTAAATAATTCAGTCTACATCTGTATCTAACTTCAGTCTGCTCATAAAATACTGGAAAATGCTCGTTAATGCCTGGCCTCTCATAACTAAGGGAGTTTAGCAAGATGGTTTAAGGAAGATTCACAGACATAATGAGCTGGCTGTTCCATGCCTTCAGCCACATCAGAGAGAGAGAGAGAGAAAGAGAGAAGTCTGTACCATCGCAACTTTAATATTGGCCGAGCGGAGGCATTTGGGGAACTCTGTTCTGTGTCACAGGCCAATCAAGCTGACACGTATACAGAGGCCATCTTGAGTTTAAAGAATGCACTTGGGCCACTGCTGGGCTCCAGGTGTGGTGAGCTCAGAAGCTGGTTTATAAACAATGTCCCCCCCTAAACTTGTATAAGGGGAAAGCCTTCCCTGCAAGAGTTTAAAGTAACTTGTGGAGTTATGAATGGGCGCAGCCCAAAAGTGCAAACATATTTGAACAAGGTGAAATGTGATAATCTGTCCCATATGGAAGTGCTGAGCGTAAGCTCTTTCTCCCTTCTTTGGGTTAATCATTGGCCAGAACCGAGTATGCGAACCTCTGCAAGTCCAGTGGCAGGGTAGGCAGTGTCTGCAGGCCCAAGTCCGTGCCCAGTCTGAGTTCACTGAAAGCTGGAGGCTAGACGCCTGTCCTGGGGTTAAAGAACTGTGCATGTATGTGCTGGGAGGGAGAAACAGGGCTTGTTATTGCTGTTGTTGTTCAGTTGCCTTTTGTGTTCTGTGTTGTTCTGCTGAGCATTGTGGGTAAGCCATGTTGACGGTGGAATGTGTGGCGACACTTGCGGGCTGCCCCCAGCACCCTCTTGGGTGTGTTGGTTGTGAACGCAAATGACACGTTTCACTGTATATGCAATAAATAAACTTAAATCTTAAGTCTTGAATCTTGAAACTTTTCTCTTGAATATCTACTCATGTTTCCCTAAACAAGTACAGTTTGTGGGCTGAATATCTAACCATGTTTCCCTACACAAGTGCAGTTTGGAGGTAAGATGACGCAAGAGCTTTGTAGTTGGTTCCATTTTGATATCAAGGCTTTGGAAAAGATAGAGTGAAGACTCACATAATCAATATACAAGACTGTTATGGGGCTTGAGAGGGAAGATGAAGGATTGCTGTTTTCCCCTGGGTAGATATCACAGCCCCAAAATAATGGATTGGCCATTTCAGACAAAGTTGAAGAGAAATATTTGCACACTGATGGCAGTGAATCTTTGGAGTATTCTATTCAAAAGGTAGCGGCGGAGGCTTAATTGATGAGAACATTCAAGAAAGAAGTCAACAGGAACTTGGAAATTAAGAAATAAGGAACAATGGGGTTTGATATTGCTGAGGTAAAAGATCTCACTGAATGGTGCAGGAGGCATGAGGGGCTGAATGGCAAATTGTTTATTCAGCAAGATGCCATTGATTGGTGAATGCTGGTGTCAATACTGAGGATCGAGGCCTAGGGGGGCGGGGGTCGAATCGGAAGTCCAGAAGTGGAGGCCTGTTGGCCGGAACCCTGGATCTGTAAATCTCAGTGAGCCTGCTGGGGAAGTCGAAGACCCACTGTCTGCAAGCCTGAGGCTGAGGCCGAGGCTGTAGACCATAGAAAATGAACTGCCTTGGGGATTGAGGATTGTGTATGTGTGAGGGTGGGAGGAAGGAATGGAGCTTGCTTTTGCTATTGCTGTTTTGTTGCTTGTTATGTTCTGTTGACGATTGTGGACATCCTATACTGGCCCGGAATGTACAGTAACACTCACAGGCTGACCTCAGCACCCTCTTGAGTGTGTGGGTTGTTAACACAGATGACAACATTTCACAATATATTTCGATGTACGTGTGATCAATAAATTTGAATCTTGAATCTTACTTCTCTTTCTTATCTCTGTATTTTGGGTAGACCTTGAATCACACAGGTTCTTGTGGGCACGCTAGAGGCAGAAAACAAGTTCCCGATGTTGGGGGGAGTCCAGAACCAGAGGCCACAATTTGAGAATAAGGGGTAGGCCATTTAGAACGGAGTTGAGGAAAAACTTTTTCACACAGGGGGTTGTGTTTCTGTGGAATGCTCTGCCTTAGAAGGCAGTGGAGGCCAATTCTCTGGATGCTTTCAAGAAAGAGTTAGATAGAGCTCTTAAAGATAGCGGAGTGAAGGGATATGGGGAGAAGGCAGGAACGGGGTACTGATTGTGGATGATCAGCCATGATCACAGCGAATGGTGGTGCTGGCTCGAAGGACCGAATGGCCTACTCCTGCACCTATTATCTATTGTTTATTGTCAAGTCCAGCCACATTAATATCCACAGAACACCAGGAATACCTAGACAAAGGTTCAAAGTTCAAAGTAATTTTATTCTCAAAGTACAGTGTGTATACCACATACAACCATGAGGTTAATTTTCCTGCAACACCCACAGAATAGAATCAATGAAAAGCCACAAGTAACATAATCTGACAAACATTCAATGTGCAAAAGAGGACAAATTGTGAAAATATTTTTAAAAATGAATGAAGAATATTGAGAATGTGAGCTGCAGAGTCCGCAAAAGGGAGTCCACAGGCGGTGGAGCCAGTTCGGCGCTGAAGCAAGTGAAGCCACTCCAGGAGACCGATGGTTGCAGGGACAACAACTGCTCCTAGACCTGGTGGCATGGGAGCCAGGACTCCTGGTGTGGATATCTTCCTGCTTTAACCGCACCGAGCACCAATGCATGGTGATGTCATTAAGTTCTACACCCACATGACCAGCACATTATATAAAATCCACCAAATCCAAGTGGGAAAGGCTGCAGTTCCAGATGTAAACCCAAAACATCTGGAGGTCTTTTCACTAGAACAGTCAATTAAGATAAGAATTAATTAATTCTTTTCCAAGTTGTCAAATCTTTCAGTGAAAGATGACTCCATTGAATTTTTCAGAAAAGAAGATAAATGCTGCATTTCCTTCCGGATGTTTCAAATCGTTTACAGCCAATTAAGTACTTCAGAAAAGCCAACAGTTGCGATGCAGAGAAATGCAGCAGAGGAATTCTGCTCAGCAGGCTCAAGCAAACAACAACGTGGCAGTGGAAAACAAATTCAAGGGCAGATTCTGGAGGCTGAGACATAAATGGAATTGTTGGAAGAACTCAGCCTGTCAGGAAGTATCTGTGGAAAGGGAGACCAGTCAACATTCTGGGTCAATACCCTCTCAAAACTGGAAAAGAGTGGAGGGTTTACAGTTATAGGGAGTTACCTCATCCTCCTTTGCTCCAGCTCTATCAACTTGCGTGACAACTTTGTGGGGTCTATGGACGTGAATCCCAAGATCCTTCTGTTCCTCCACTCTACTAAGAATCCTGCCAATTGCCCTGTGCTGTGCCTTTAAGTTTGACCTTCCAAAGCAGATCATTTCACACTTTTCCAGATTGAACTCATCTGCCACCTGTCAGCCGAGGTCTGTACCCTATCAATGTCCCGTTGTAACTTACAACAATCTTCTACACTATCCACAACATCACCAACCTTGGTGTCAACTATAAACTTATTAACCCACCCTTCCACTTCCTCACCCAAGTTATTTACAAAAATCTCAAGGTCAATCGATTCCGGAACAGATACATTTTGAACACCACTGGTCACCGACCTCCAGGCAGAATATGCTCTGTCTAATACCATACTCTGCCTTCTGTAAGCAAGCCAATTCTGAATCCACACAGCCAAGATTTCCTGGATCCCATACCTCTGTATTTTCTGAATTAGCCTATCATGGGGAACTTTGTCAAACACCTTATTAAAATCTATATACACCACATCCACTGGTCTACCTTCATCAATCTGTGTTTTCACTTCCTCAAAGAATCCAGACTTGTGAGGCATGACCTGCCCCTCACAAAGCCATGTTACTATCCCTAATCAGGCTGTACTTCTCCAAATGCTCATGAATCTAGTCTCTGAGAATCCCCATCGACACACCAGTGATGTAAGACTTTTACTTACTTACTGCCTGCTATGCTGCTGGTGTTTAGGCCAGCCACGAAGGCCCTCCATCTTTGTCTGTATAGAAAGATTCTTCATTGCTGTTTCCATAACAACTATTTTTTGCTCATTCAGGGTTGTTAGCTCTGAGCTGAAACCCCGAACCTGGAGGACTGGTGGACCACTCTTAGTCTGGCCTCTACCCTTTGACCTGTTTGGTATGGGTGACCCTACCAAGAGCCAAAGCACAAGGCCCTGACTCCAGCCAACAAAGCTCTCCGGGTCATTGAGGCATGCAAGTCTCCAAACCCTACGACAAGGTTGTGGTCCTCTTGGAAGTGATGTAAGGCTCACTGCCCTATAATTCTCATGTCAGGAAATGTACAGGAGGCTTGACCCAAATGCAGAGCAGTGGAGATGATTCAAGGGTGAGCAATAATCTTATTGCAAAATAACAAGCCAGAATGGGCCATGAAGCAAAAGGTTCTAGATACTTAATACGACAAGAGAACAAGCTAACTGAAGGCTAGAGGCAACTAGTTGAGGCTGGCTGACTCGTATTGGTGAACAAGGGCTGTGGATGAAAGCTGGGTTTAAATAGGCTGCAGGTAATGAGTTGAAAACATGTGGCATGTGAGTCCTGTTAGATGGATGGTGACTAGGAGGTGTCTGCCACTGCAGGCCTGATATCCCAGGATTATCTCCATTACCTTTCTTGAACAAAGGAATGACATTTGCCATCTCTAATCTTCCTGTACTACTCCCGTGGCAAGTGAAAAATCAAAAGTCATCTCCAAAGGTGCAGCAATCTCTTTCCTCACTTCATGTAGTAACTTTGGGGTATATTCAGTCCAATCCCAAGGATGTATCTATCCTAATGTCCTGTTTATGACTTCTACCCTCTCTGACTTAGTAGACAATCCCTCCACAATGTCCTCCCTTTCTGCGACTATGATACTATCCTTGATTAGCAATCTCACTCCCCACCTCTTGCACCTCCAGCCTGACCTCTCTGAAACATCTAAACGTCAGAACGTTCAGGAGCCAGTCCTGCCTTTGTAAACCAAGTCTCTATAATGGCCATAATGTTGTAGTTCCATGTACCGACCCGTCATCCTTGTTCCTAATACTTCTCACATTAAAGTGGACACAGTTCAGCCCATCCACCTGACTGCATTTATGCCCTGTTCACTGCTTATGCTTATCACTGCTTATCTCTCTACATGATGCAACTACCTTTACACCAACTGCCCCATCTTCAGCCCTATCACAAAGTTTCCTATCCCCCTGGCAAATTAGTTTAAACCCTCCCCAATAGCTCTAGCAAACCTGCACATGAGGATATTGGTTCAAGTTCAAGTGTAACCCATCTTTTTTATACAGGCCATTCCTTCCCCAGAAGAGATCCCAATGATCCAGAAATCTGTTGAATTCTTTGAGGCAATGACAGGCAGAATAGACGAAGCAGAGTCAATGCAATGTTGTTTACCTGGATTTTCAGAAGGCCTTTGCCAAGGTGCTACAAATGAGGGTGCGAAACAAGATAAGATCCCATGGTATCACAGGAAGAATACTAGCATGGATAGAAAGTTGGCAGACTGGCAGGTGGCAAAGAGTGTGAATAAAGGGAGATTTTTCTGGTTGGCTGCTGGTGACGAGGGGTGTTCCACAGGGGTCTGTGTTGGAACTACTTCTTATCACGTTATATGTCAATTATTTGGATGTTGGGAGTTAACGGCTTTGTGGCCATGTCTGTGGGTGATACGAAGATAGGTGGAATGACAGGTAGTGATGAGGAATCAGGATGTCTTAGACAGATTGGC
Organism: Mobula hypostoma; assembly: GCF_963921235.1. Taxonomy (NCBI): domain Eukaryota; kingdom Metazoa; phylum Chordata; class Chondrichthyes; order Myliobatiformes; family Myliobatidae; genus Mobula; species Mobula hypostoma. The sequence goes on from NC_086109.1 coordinate 91,972,030, forward strand.
AGATGGAATATAAATGTACAGAAGTGTATGGTTATGCACTTTGGTATAAGGAATAAAAGCATAAACTATTTTCAAGATGGAGAAAAAATTCAAAAATCTGAGGTGCTAAGGGATTTGGGAGTCCTTGTGCAGGATTCCCTGAAGGCTAGCTTGCAGGCTGAGTCAGTGGTAAGAAAGGCAAATGCAATGTGAACATTCATTTCAAGAGGACTAGAATATAAGAGCAAGTAGGTAATGCTGAGGCTTTGTAAGACACTGGTGAGGCCTCACTTGGAATATTGTGAGCAGCTTCGGGCCCCTCATTTAAGAAAGGATGTGCTGGCATTGGAGAGGGTCCAGAGGAGGTTCACGCGTATGATTCTGGGAATGAAAGGGTTAACATATGAAGAGCGTTTGATGGCTCTTGGCCTGTACTCACTGGAGTTTAGAAGAATGAGGGACGATCTCATAGAAACCTATCAAATATTGAAAGGTCTGGACAGAGCACATGTGGGGAGGATGTTTCCTATGGTGGAGGTAGTCTAGGACCAGAGGGCACAGCCTCAGAATAGAGGGACTTCCCTTTTGAACAGAGATGAGGAGGAATTTCTTTAGCCAGGGAGTGGTGAATCTGTGGAATTCATTGCCACAGATGGCTGTGGAGGCCAAATCATTGGGTATATTTAAAGCAGAAGTTGATAGGTTCTTGATTAGTTAGGCCTCTAAGATTACAGTGAGAAGGCAGTAGAATGGGGTTAAGATGGATAATAAATCAGCCAGGATGGAACAGCATAGCACACTCGATTCTCTGGAATGGGATGGCATAATGCTTATCTTATGACTTATGGTCTTATATATCTAAAGCCCTGCCCCTTTCAGCAGTTTTTTAGACAACATTCATTTGCCAAATCATCCTATCCTTACCCTCAATGGTGCAAGACACAAGCAGCAATCCAGCGATGGCTACCCTGGAGAGTCTGCCATTTAGCTTCCTACCTACCTCTCTATATTGGCTCTTCAGGACCTCGTCCCTTGTCCTACCTATGCTGTTGGTAGCAATGTGTACCACAAATTCAGGATGCACACCCTCCCTCTTAAGAAAGCTGTGGACCCAGTCCAAAACATCTCTGACCCTGCCAGTTGGCATGCATCATATCTTCCGGGTGTGTCTTTCACATCCACAGAATTTCCTGACTGTTCCCCTAACTATTGAATCCTCTGTCACCACTACGCTCTTCATCTTCCCACTCCCTTCCCTTCTGAGCCACAGAGGAAGACTCATTGCCAGAGACCTGGTCGCGGGAGCTTTCCCTGGTTGGTCATTCCCCTCATACCCCTCCCTCCTCAACAATATCCAAAGTGGTAAACCTATCACTGAGAAGTCACAGTGGTATTCTGCATTTTTTCTGTATTCTATTTCCCTCTCCTGACTGTCACCCAGTTCTCTACCTTCTGCAGCATTGTTTTGCCTTTGTTGCAGTTGTTGTTGCTTGTGTGGCTCTGTTGAACATTGTGGCCATGCTACGTTTGGTGACTCTTGCGGGCTGCCCCCTGCACATACTTGGGTGTGCTGGTTGTTAGTACAAATGATGCATTTCACTGCATGTTTTGATGTACGTGTGCTAAGTAAACATGAATCTGAATCTAGTGCAGAGGTAGAATAGATTCAATGGGCAGAAAGGCCTTCTGTGCCGTAACGCTCCCGTGACAATGTTTCTGTGTCAGATAAGAATAAAAGGTTTTGTTCCAAATGTGAGACAAACTGAGCAAAGTTAGGACAAGATGAAATACCAACCAAATAGCACTTAATCTAGCACTCAACATCAGTCAGAACAAAGAATTGATTATGGGCTTCAGAAAGGGTAAGACGAGGGAACACACATCAGTACTCATTGAGGGATCAGAAATTAAAAGGATGAGCAGTTTCAAGCTCCCGGGTGTCAACATCTCTGAGGATCTACCCTGGGCCCAACGTATCACTGCAATTACAAGGAAGGCAAGACAGCAATGATATTTAATTAGGAGTTGAGTAGACTTGGTATGTCACCAAAGATGCTTGCAAATTTCTACAGAGGTACTGTGGAGAGCATTCTAACTGGCTGCATGGCTGCCTGGTATGGGAGTGGGGGTGGTGGGTAGCTACCGCACAGGATCAAAACAAGCTGCAGGAAGTTGTAAACTCAGTCAGCTCCATCATGGGCACTAGTCTCCCCAAGACATCTTCAAGGAGCAATGCCTCAGATGGGTGGTGTTCATCATTAAGGACCCCCATCACCCTTGACACGCTCTCTTCTCATTGCTACCATCAGGGAGGAGGTACAGGAGCCGGAAGAGCACACAGTCAATGATTCAGGAACAGTTTCTAACCCTCTGCCTACAGATTTCTGAATGGACATTGAACCCATGAGCACCACCTCACTACTTTTAGACCTCTTTTTGCACTACTTACTTAATTTAACTTTTTAAATATATGCAAGTATATACTGTATATTTGCAGTTACTGTAATTTGGTTTTATTATTATGAACTACAGTGCACTGCTGCTGCATAACAACAAATTTTACGAAGTATGCCAACGATATTAAACCTGATTCTGATTCTGAAATGCCCTTTGTTTTATGCTGTAAATTCTATTGTTGTGCACCTGGCCATTTTGGTGGAGTTTGCAACACTGCTGTCACACCTTTTAAATCTCAGCCTTGGGCTGTACCCTTCTGAGCAAGATCCAAGTGCATTACCAACTGACGTCTGGCACACACACCTTGGAACGCCACCAGAGAGACAGTGCGACGAGCTAAAGCCAACGTCAGCCATGGGAAATAATCCGGCTCCGCTTCTCAGCGGCGTGAAGCTAGTGCAGCCCTTGGCGGTGCAACCTCATTAATTGTTGTCTTAGCTGAAAAAGCACAGACTATGTGCGCAGACAGAACCAAACATTCAAACTAAGTTGCTTCTTATTTCAAAATATGTGAATCGGAATCAGGTTTAATAACACTGACATATATCATAAAGTTTGTCATTTTGGGGCAGTAGTGCAGTATAATACAAAAAAGAAAACTATAGATTACGATAAGAAATATACATATAAAAGTTAAATTAAATAATTAATGAAAAAACTAGAGGAAAAATAGTGAGGTAATGTTCATTGTCTGTTCAGAAATCTGACGGCAGAGGGGACGAAGCTATTCCTAAAATGTTCAGTCCGTCACAGGTAAACCCCTCGCTCACCACTGGGCACATCCACATGGAGTGCTGTCGCAGGAAAGTAGTGTGGATAACTTCACTCATTTTCACTTGCCCCCTCACTGAACTGTTCCCACAAACTATGGTCTCACTTTCAATAACTCTTCATCTTATGTTCTCAATATTTATTGCTTATTTATTTATTATTTATGTTTTTATTTACACAGTTCACTGTCTTTTGCACACTGGTTGTTTGTCTGTCCTGTTGGGTGTGGTCTTTAGTTGATTCTACCGTGTTTCTTGTATTTACTGTGAATGCCCACAAGGAAATGAATCTCAGGGTTGTATATGGTGACATGTATGTACTTTGATAATAAATTTACTTAGAATCTGAGTGTGTGTCTTCGGTCTTCTGCATTACCTACCCCCACAGACTAATTGTCGCAGTAATCCAATTTGTTGGCTACAGTCAGACTGTTTTTGGATTGCTTGTGATCCTGGTCAGATTGGTTTGCTCTTTGATCTTGGCAATGTACTTACAAATGTTTTGTTACCATGCATTGTTACCAGACAGTGCGCTGTTGGTTGTGGAGTATCCTCCGAATGCTTGGCCGTATGGTTTGAGATGTTCAGGCTTCTTTAATGTTTGGGCTTAGTCAATGTCCAGTCGTGCACTAGTCATTTCAGGTTGGGTTTGAATTAGTCAAGTCAGTTTTAGATCAGCCATCTTCTGGTAAGGCCAGGCTTCAGTTGGTTCATCTGGTTTGGACCTTAACTTCATACCTGAGAAAGTTTCTGTGGCAAAGGCACAAAGGACCCTGACTTACACCAACAGCACGAGGGAAGAAAGTCTTGTGTTTCACAGAAGCTGTGCTACAGACCACACTTGCCACTAATTTTCCTGTAATTTGAGGACAAATGTCAGTGATAACGACCTCATTCTGATTCTCATCTATTAACATAGAACATTACAGCACAGTACAGGTGCTTTAACCCGCATTGTTATGCTGACATTTTAATCTACTCCAAGATCAATCTAACCCTTCCCTCCCACAGAACCCTTCAAGTTTTCTCTCATCCGTGTGCTTTCCTAAGAGGTTCTTAAATACCCCTAATGAATCTGCCTCTACCACTACCCCTTACAGAGTGTTCCACTCACCCATCACACTCGATGTAAAGAACTTCTCTCTGACGTCCCCCTATACTTTCCTCCAATCACCTTAAAATTATGCCACCTTGTACATTCATTTCATATTTTTCCACAATTCCACAAACATCCCAATATTTTTTTCAATTATTTACACATGAGAGGCAATATACGATGGGAAGTTAATCTATCAATCTGCACATCTTTGGGATGAGGGAAGCCCACAAGCACTTGGGGAGTACAGAGTACAGACAGCAACAGAGCATTGAATGGCTCTGCTAATGGGGCACTTCCCTGAGGCTATTCAATTAGAAAGGTACAGATTTTGTCCAAATCTGTGAACAAACTATCTACTTAATACTCTATGGAAGGGAGATGAACAGGAAGCCGGTGAAATTAATTTTAACATCAGCTTCGAAGGAGAAGATGGAAGTGGAAGGAGAAGTGGGAGGAGAAGATGGCGGAGCGATGGCAGTCGTGGTGGTGATGTCTGTTATCCGTCAAGTAGGGGACCGTGCACAATTCTGATTTGATGGAGACAGACATGAGAGTACGGAGGAACATCTGGAAAACTTCTGAAATGCCCGCTTCGCTGCCACTGCTGCTGTGTGGTAACCGGAATCTCCAGAGCTGAAGGCCCCGAAATCCTTGGCTTTGCATGTTTCAGTGGCCGGGGTAGGTCGAAGGTGCTCGGCAGTGGATTGCGCTCGGGAGACTGTATCGGAGAGGCTGGTCGGAAGCTCGAAGTTTTCGGACAGATGGACTCAGTGTTGGCTGTGGTCGGCTGCTTCCAAGGCATCGGCAAGTTGACGGTGCCTGGAGGTTTATGGCAGGGAGTTTCTCCCTTTTGCCGCCTGCTATCGGGGACTCGGGGACTTTTGAGACTTTATTTACCATGCCCATGGTTTGTTCTTCATCAAATTATGGTATTGCTTTGCACTGCTGTAACTATATGTTATAATTATGTGGTTCTGTCAGTGTTAGTCTTTAGTTTGTCCTGTTTTCTGTGATATCACTCCAGAGAAACATTGTATCATTTCTTAATGCATGTATGCATTTCTAAATGACAATAAAAGAGGACTGAGTGTTCTCATAATCTAAAAAAAATCTCTGATAAAAGCTTTGGAAATATGCGATACCCAGCCACATGAAGTTATTAGGTGTCCAAGAGTTAACATTAAGGGAATTTCATAGTCATAGAGTAATACAGCTTAGAAAAAGACCCTTCGGCCCATTTGGCTCATGCAGGCAACAGCATCCTCCCTGCTACTCCCAGCTGTCTGTGCTCAGCCTGTAACCCTCCAAGCTCATCCTCCATCTACCTGCCCAAATGCCTCTTAAAAGTTGCAATTGTGCCTTCCTCTCCTCATCCACTATATTGAGACCTTTCAATATTGATAGGTTCCAATGAAGTCGCCCTTCATTCTTCTGAGTTCCAATTAGAAAAGGCCCAGAGCCATCAAACGCTCTTCATATGGCAAGCCTTTCAATCCCGAAATCATTTTCATGAAACTCTCCAAGGTCAGCACACCCTTTCTTAGATAAGGGGCCCAAAACTACTCACAATACTCCAAGTGAGGCCTCACCAGTGCTTTATAAAGCGTCAGCATTTCACAACCTACAGACTCAATTTCAAGAACTCTGCAACTCAGTATTACTTATTAATGTTTTAAAAAAATTATTTGCATGATTTGTCTTGCTGTGCACATTGGTTGTTTATCAGTATTTGTTATTTATAATTTTTCATAAATTTTATTGTAGTTCTTGTAACAAATCTCAAGGTAGTGTATGGTGTTGTACAGAGAATGTATTTTGATAATAAATTTACTTTGAACTTGGAACACATTTTCTTGTGCTTCACAGAGTAATGGCCCAGGATGTCTAACCTCATCCTGTAACCTGGCCCCTCTCGTCCAAGCACCCTCTCCAGCTTGACGATGTCCTTTCTATAAAAGGGTGACCGAAACCTCACACAGTACTCCCAGTGTGCTCTCAGTTACACTTATTAGACAGCAGTGGAATCCGATGTGGTCTTCTGCTGCTGTGGCCCATCCAATTCAAGGTTCAATGTCTTGTGCATTCAGAGACGCTCTTCTGCGCACCACTGTTGTAACACGGAGTTATTTGAGTTACTGTCACCTTCCTGTCTGCTCGAACCAAACAGCCATTCTCCTCTGACCTCCCTCATCAACGAGGTGTTTTCACCCACAGAACTGCCACTCGCTAGATGTGTTTTGTTTCTGACACCATTCTCTGTAAACTCTTTGAGGTTGATGTGCATGAAAATCCCAGGAGATCAGCAGTTCTGAGATACTCAAACCACCCCTTCTGGCACTAACAAGTCAAAGTCACTTAGATCACATTTCTGCAGCTGAAGGTATAAAGTTTTTAAAGCTGAAAGTTCAAAGTAAATTTATTATCAAATTATTATATGTCACCATACAAGACCATAAGACATAGGAACAGAATTAGGCCATTCAGTTCATTGGATCTGCTCCGCCATTCCATCATGGCTGATCCCGGACTCCACTCAAACCCATACACCTACCTGCCTTCTCGCCATATCCTTTGATGCCCTGACTGATCTGGAAACTATCAAGTTCTGCCTTAAATATACCCACGAACTTGGCCTCCACCGCAGTCTATGGCAGAGCATTCCACAGATTCACTACTCTCTGGCTAAAAAAATTCCACTTTACCTCTATTCTGAAAGGTAGCCCCTTAATTTTGCGACTGTGCCCTCTAGTTCTGGATACCCCCACCAGAGGAAACATCCTCTCCCCATCCACCCGATCTCGTCCTTTCAGCATTCGGTAGGTTTCAGTGAGATCCTCATGCACTCTTCTAAATTCCAGTGAATACAGGCCCAATGCTGCCAAATGCTCCTGACTGTACCTCTTCCTAGAGATGCTGCCTGGCCTGCTGTGTTCACCAGCAACTTTGATGTGTTGCTCCTCATATGTTGACACCTTCATTCCCGGAATCATGCTCGTGAACCTCCTCTGGACTCTCTCCAATGACAACGCATCCTTTCTGAGATTTGGAGCCCAAAACTGTTGACAATACTCCAAGTGTGGCCTGACTAGTGTCTTATAAAGACTTAGCATTATCTCCTTGCTTTTATATTCTATTCCCTTTGAAATAAATGCCAACATTGCATTTGCCTTCTTTACCACAGACTAAACCAGTAAATTAAACTTCTGGGAGTCTTGCACAAGGACTCCTAAGTCCCTCTGCACCACTGATGTTTGAACCTTTTCCCCATTTAGATAATAGTCCGCACTATTGTTCCTTTTACCAAATATGTATCATCGTACATTTCCCAACACTGTACTCCATCTGCTACTTTTTCATCTTTTCTTCCAATTTGTCTAAGTCCTGATGCAATTGCATTGCTTCCTTTCAAATCTTTTTATTATTATTATCATATTATTCAAAAATAACAAGAGTACATCGAAGTAGACAACACTTAATGTCTCAAGGAAAAAAAACATTATTTTAAGGATTGAAAAATTTTGGTGATAATAAAAAAACCCTACTAAGCAGAAAAAGTGGGAAAAGAAACCCATTAGGTGTACAACCCGGAGCCATGCGTCATACAAAAAGCTTCTAAAGATAAACATCAAACCGCCAGCAAGAAAACAAAATACCAAAAATTGGAAGAAATCTATCAATTAACTCAAATGATAATAATGAGCAAATGAACCCCATCTTTTCTCAAAATCAAACATAGATTCAAAGGTTCGACTTCTAATTTTCTCCAAACTAAGACATAGCATCACTTGAGAGAACCGTTGTGACAAAGTGGGAGCTGATGTATCCTTCCACTTCAACAAAATGGCCCTCCTAGCTATCAATGTAACAAATGCAATAACATGTTGGTCAGACACAGAAATACCACGGATGTTTTGAAGAATTATTCCAAAAAGCACAGTTAATTTGTTAGGTTGTAAATTAATTTTAAGTGCTTTAGAAATTGTCAAAAAAACTGACTTCCAGAACTTTTTTAGATTTATTTAAAGAAGATAAATTGATGTCTTTTGAACAATTTGTTGATAAATATTCTTTCATACTCACGCTTTTTACAATACCTTCAAGTTAGACATTTCTTACAAAAATATTTAAGTAATTTTCCTTATATATTGGAGGCTGACCTGTTGAGTATGAATCCTTCGATGAAGGGTTCCATTGGAAGAATTTATAATTTATTATTACAATGAAATAAGTGTCCTTTATTTAAGATTAAACAAGATTGGGAAAAGGAACTTAATTTGACTTTTGTGACAGGACTGGACGCAGATTCTGAAGCTGGTTAACTCTTCTTTGATCTGTACTAGTCATTCACTGATTCAGTTTAAAATTGTACATCGTTACCATTTGACAAAGGAGAGACTGTCTAAATTATTTCCTAATGTTGATAGTTATTGTGATAGATGTAAAACTGAGACAGCTACACTGACACACATGTTTTGGTCTTGTTCTATACTGGAACAGTCCTGGATTGTATTGCTTCCTCAGCCCTACCTACCCCTCCTTTGTATCATCCACAAACTTTTGCCACAAAGCTATCAATTCCATAATCCAAATCATTGACAAACAATGTGAAAAGTAGCAGTTCCAATACTGACCTTTGAGGAACACCACTATTCACTGGCAGCCAACCAGAAAATGTCTCCTTTATTCCCACTCTCAGCTTCCTGTCTGTCCGCCATTCCTCTATCCATACCAGTATATTTCCTGTAACACCATAGGATTTTATCTTGTTAAACAGTCTCATGTGTGGTACCTTATCTAATGCCTACGCTACCCTGAGATTCATTTTCTTGCAGGCATTCACAGTAGAACAAAGAAATACCATAGAGTCATTGAAAAACTGCACATAAACAACAACTGACAAACAACTAATGTGCAAAAGAAGACAAACTATGCAAATACAAAAAAGCAAAAAAAAATCACATAGATAATGAACTTTAGTTCTAATATCTGGTCAAACAGAGTGACGCATAATGAAGAAGCAAGCTGGATTAAGGAGGAAAAAGAGTGCACTCACACAATTGAAGACATGCAAACACCTGGAGATGCTAAAAGTGATTATAAAAAATACTCACAACTGGAAAAGCATTGGCAGTGATAATATTCATAGATTTTGGTCTAAAAAATTTACTTGTCTTCATCTGTACCTATTAATACATATCAACAATTTTCTTAAAAATCCTGAAAAAGTGCCCGAATTTTTGGCAGAGGGTAAACTATATCATATATATATACACTACACCCAATAATTGTGAAATTCAAACAACATCTGATGAAGTATTAGCATACTATAATCACCCTGTCTATTAACAATTAAATAAGAACAAACTCCATTATCAAAATAAACCAAGACATTTTCCAAGGCGACTCTCTAAGTCCACTATGGTTTTGTCTAGCTTTTTACCCACTCTCTAATTTATAGAATCGGACGAAAATAGTGTATCAAATCAGAGACAACCAAACAAATTATACCTTGACACACCTTCTACACGTGGGTGATTTGAAATTATACGCTCCTTTGTCAGTGAAGCTAAAGCAATTAATTTAAACAGTAGAACTATTTTCGAAAGATATGAACATGAACTTTGAACTGGATAATGCAGAACAATAAACATCAAGAAAGGTGCAAAAGAGCCAATAGAACAGAAAACAGAACAGAAGGAGACAATACAACCGATGTTTGAATATGAAACATTTAAGTATCTGGGATATCAACAAGTAGAGAAAATAGATCCTAGTGCGATAAAAGGAAAACTTATTTGACAGAATTTATTTCAAGGCTTAAGAAAATCAGCCACACAGAACTCAATAGTAAAAATATAACAAAGCCAATAAGTGCTTTCACTACACCCATATTACCGTTTTTTTTTGGCATAATATCTTGGTCTGAAATGGATTTGGAAAATTTACAAAGAAAAGTAAGAACAGAAATGACAAATTTTAGAAAACACTGTACACTCAACCACATGTAGATTAACACTACCTGGGACAGAAGGAGGAAATGAAATAACAGACAGAGAAAATTCACATGAAAGTCAGATAAAACTTCGAAGGATATACAGTATTTTCATCAACAAAAAAAGGATTCAGCCCCCCCACGTGAGCATATGCAATTCTGATAAGAAGTACACACCATTAAATTTAAATAAAGCACAACCCAGAAAAATGAGGACATTATCACTACAGTAGAAAACGTTAACCAATGGAAGATCATGACCCTTCATTGAAGATATCCCCATGATCTGAGCAGACTAGATGTCGGCAATGAAGCATTGAACGCCTGGCTCAGAGTTGGAGACCTCTTCCCAGAAACAGAGGGTTCCTTGTGACAATACCAGATCCAGTGGTTAACACAAAAATTATCAAAAATACATAATAAAAGACCAAAAAATTCAAGTTGATATGTACAGAAAATACCAAGAGAAACGAGAAACAATCCAATGCATTACAGGAGTTTAACTCGAACTGATTACTTTAACAGGCACAATCAAGTGGCAAAAACATCATTCATCAAAATCTTGCTTTAAATTATAAACTCATAAAAGAAACCATACAGTACTATAAATGCAGGTCTGGTCGAGTTGCAGAGTCGGAGTCCTACAAATTATATCATAACCGATCCGTTATTACAGATTGGACAATCCATAATAACCGCCCAGCTATAATATTACAGAATAAACATGCAAGAATAATTTAACTAATAGATATAGCTATTCCAAATACACACAACATACAGAAATCAATAAGTGAAAAACACCAAAAATATGCTGAGTTAAAAAAGGAAATTGAAAGACTATGGAACATGAGCAGGGTATACTTTGTCTCGATGGTAATATCCACAACTGGTATCATCCCAGAGCTGCTACATAACTGCAAAAACAATTAGACCATAAGACCATAAGATATAGGAGCAGAATTAGGCCATTTGATCCATCGAGTCTGCTCTACCATTTCATCATGGCTGATCCATTTTTCCTCTCAGCCCCCAACAAGAACATGAGAAATAGGAGCAAGAGTAGGCCATCCGGCCCATCGAGCCTGCCCTGCTATTCAATAAGATCATGGCTGATCTGTCCGTAAACTCAGCTCTATCTACCTGCCTTTTCCCCATAACCCTTAATTCCCTTACTACGTAAAAACCTTTCTAACTGTTTCTTAAATATATTTAGTGAAGAAGCCTCAACTGCTTCCCTGGGCAGAGAGTTCCACAAGATTCACCACTCTCTGGGAAAAACAGTTTCTCCTCATCTCCGTCCTAAATCTTCTCCCCTGAATCTTGAGGCAATGTCCCCTAGTTCTAGTCTCACTTACCAATGGAAACAACTTTTTGACCTGCCTTCTCCATGTATCCCTTCATGCCCTGACAAATAAAGAATCTATCAACCTCTGCCTTAAATATACAAAAAGACTTGGTCTTCACAGCTGCCTGTGGGAATGAATTCCACAGGTTCACCACTCACTGGTTGAAGAAATTCCTCCTCATCTCTGTTCAAAAAGGGCTGGCCTCTATTCTGAGGCTGTGTCTGTCCTCTGATCTTAGACTCTCCCGCCATAGGAAATACCATCTCCACATCCACTCTGTCAAGGCCTTTCACCATTCGATAATTTTCAATGAGGTCACCCCTCATTCTTCTGAATCCCAGTGAATACAGTCCCAGTGCCATCAAACGCTTTTCATATGACAGGCCATTTGAACCTGGAATCAATTTTGTGAACCCACTTTGAAGCCACTCCAGTTCAGCACACTCTTTCTAAGATAAGGGACCCAAACCTGCTCATAATACGCAACGTGAGGCCTCACCAGTACTTCAAAAAGTCTCAACATTACATCTTTGCCTTTATACTCTAGTCCTCTTGAAATGAATGCTAACATTTAATTTGCCTTCCTCACCACAGACTCAAACTGCAAATTAACCTTTTGGGAATTGCGCACAAGTACTCCCAAGTTCCTTTGCGCCTCAGTCTTTACCTTCTTAATGACTTTTTCGTTGCCTTCTGTTGGAATTTGAAAGCTTCCCAATCCTGTAACTTGCAACTAATTTTTGCTCTATTGTATGCCCTCTCCTTGGCTTTTATGTTGGCTTTAACTTCTCTTATTAGCCAAGGTTGTGTTACCTTGCCTTTAGAATCCTCTTTGGGATGTATATATTCTGTTCCTTCCAATTTGCTTCCAGAAATTCCAGCCATTGCTGCTCTGCTGTCATCCCTGCCAGTATCTTTTCCAATCAATTCTGGCCAGCTCCTCTCGCATGCCTCTGTAATTGCCTTTACTTCACTGTGATATTGATACATCTGACTTTATCTTCTCCTTCTCAAAATACAGGATGAACTCAATCATATTATGCAAACACGAGGAAATCTGCAGATGCTGGAATTTCAAGCAACACACATAAAAGTTGCTGGTGAACGCAACAGGCCAGGCAGCATATCTAGGGAGAGGTACAATCGACGTTTTGGGCCGAGACCCTTCATCAGGACTAACTGAAAGAAGAGGATCGCTTATTTCAGTTAGTCCTGACAAAGGGTCTCGGTCCGAAACGTCGACTGTACCTCTTCCTAGAGATGCTGCCTGGCCTGCTGCATTCACCAGCAACTTTTATGTGTGTTGCTCAATCATATTATGATCATTTTTCCCCTAAGGCAGGGGTGGCCAACCTTTTATATTCCATGTGTCAATTTTTTCACGCATGAGTTCAGATGCGGTTTTTTTCATGCACGAGTTCTATATTAACATATTTTTACAAGAATTGAATAGAGGTACAAGAGTTGTATGGCGCATCTGAACTCGTGCGTGAAAAAATTGACGCATGGAATGTAAAAGGTTGGCCACCCCTGTCCCAAGGGTTCCTTTACCTTAAGTTCTCTAATCAATTCCAGATCATTGTACAGCACCCAATCCAAAATAGCTGATCCCCTAATGGGCTGAACCATGAGCCGCTCTATAAAGCCATCTTGCAGGCATTCTAGAAATTCCCCCCTCAGGAATTCAGGACAAACCTGATTTTCAGAATCTACCTGCATATTGAAATCCCCCATAACTATTATAACATTGCTCTTTAGGCATGCATTTTCTATCTCCCTTTGTAATTTGTAGACAAAACCCTTGTAGATTTGTAATTTGTAGACCCCTACTGTTTGGGGGTCTGCATATACTTTAACTCCCATCAGTGCCTTTTTACCTTTGCATTTCCTTAGCTCTATCCACAATGATTCAACACTTCCTGACCCCATTTTTTACCAACAGAGCAATGCCACCCCCTCTTGTCTTCCTTCCCATTCTTTTGATACAGTGTGAATCCTTGGACATTAAGCTCCCAGCTATAATCTACTTACAGTCATGAATCAGTGATGCCTACAACACCATACATGCCAATCTGTAACTGTGCTACAAGTTCATCTACCTTATTCTGTATACTGGTCGCATTGAAATATAGCACCTTCAGTCCTGTATACACCTTTTTAGATTTTGTCTACCTTTTACATTGCAACTCATCCTGTTGACTGCAATTTTGCCCTATCATCAGCCCCTTTGCTAGGAGCCTCTGTTTGTAAACCAACAACCTCAACTTCAGCACTATCACTCTGGTTCCCAGTCCCTGCCAAATCATTTTAAGAACACCCAAACAACTCTAGCCAACCTGGCTGCAAGGATATTGGACCCCTCTGATTCAGGTGTAACCCATCCCTTTTGTACAGATCATAACTTCACCAGAGGAGATCCCAATGATCCATAAATCTGAATCCCTTCCACCTGCACCAGTTCCTCTGCAATGCATTCACCTGCCAAACCAGTCCATTCTTACCTTCACTGGCATGTGACACGGGGAGCAATCCAGAGATTACTACTCTGTTTCTTAGCTGCCTAAAATCTCTCTTCAGGACCCCTTCACCTTGTCTACCTATGTCTTTGGTGCCAATATGCACCAAGACTTCTGGCTGCCCTTGAGAATGCCATAGACTTGATCTGAGACATCCCTGATCCTGATACCATTAAGGCAACATACCCACAGAACCTCAACCTCTGACTAAGCAATCTCCTATCAACGCTGCAGTCTGCTTCACCTCTGCTCTTTTGAGCCGCAGTACCAGACTCAGTGGCAGAGACCCTGGTAGATCATCTCCCTAATAATCACTTACTGCAATCTTTGGATTACCAATGATTGATTCTAATTATTTATCATCTTCAGCCTGCTGTTTGATAGCATTTGTTACGCTGATGGCCAGAAGATCCATTTTATATAAATGGAAAGATTTTGATCCCGCTACTACGCTTCAATGGTTTTCTCAAACTATAGCCTGTTTAAACCTAGAAAAAAATCAGGAGTAGCACGGTTAATTCCTTGATTAAATTTGAGGAAATTTGGAAGTCCTTTATTCAACACTTCCATACATATGACTTAAGTTGATTTTTTTTTGAATCCTTTTTCCTAATATTTAATTGTTTATGGAAGGAGGAACGGAGTCAAGGACAAAATAATTATAATTGACAAATTATGACAGCCCAGTTTTTTTTTCTGTTTTGTTTTCTGTTTAGTTTAGGGGGTTTTTGTTTTTTTTTGTTTTTTTTTCTTGAACAAATCTTTTGAACTTTTTTTCGGTTTCAATTATCAAGAGATCGGGAGGACCTGTCTGGATATGGTATTTGAAACTAATGTTTGTATATATAATTGGTATTGTTGTAATACTGTTCTCTTGGTATTGTTATTATTGATATGTTCATTTAACTGATTATAATGCAATAAGAAGATTTGAAAAGAAAAGTATTGAGGGGAACAGCCACAGGTGCACTCTGCACAGTGCATTTCCCCTCCTTCTCCTGACAGTCACCCGGTTACCTGCCTCCTGCAAGCCATGGGTAACTACCTCCCTGTAACTCCTGTCTATCACCAAATCATTCTCCTGTATGAGTTGAAGTTCATCAAGATGCAACTCCAGTTCCTTAATACATTCACTCAGGAGCTGCAACTCAGCGCACCTGGTGCAGATACGTTTTTCTGGGAGATCGGAACAGCAGAGACCGATACGGTTTGGTACCAGCAGAATTGCAGAAGTTGCCAGTCAGCATTGAACTCAATGTAGGACTGCCTTAGGGATCCCAGCTCAGGATTCTTCCCCCTGGGATTCACTCCCGAAGCCTTCTGCCACCAGTGCGTATAGCCGCAAGGTAGCGGAGGTTTGAGATCAGCGTTTTCCTTCTCTGAGATGAGTTGCCAACCACAGCTGACGAGCCCCATCTACCTGGAGCGACTGGTTTTAAGGCACCTGTAACCCGCCTTTTCCCCTTCTGTCAGTGGAAACAGTTCTACTGGGCTTAGTAGTGAAGACCAGGAGCTGGATTTGGTTGTCAGAGGCTACTTGAGAAGCACGCCATTGGGAGCATTTAATAGGCAGTAGGAGCTTGTCCCCATTACCAAATGACCACAACAACCTTTCTGGATGTAAATCTCCAGAAAGACACAATACTAAACACCACTAGAATAGTCCAAAAGTTCCTATCAATTGTGAAATAAAAAAGTGTGTTTGGCTATGCCCGTACATGGCTTTACCAGACGGAGCTGAGAAATAATAAAAATACAGTAATAATAACAATAATAGATAAATGAATGAATGAATGAATGAATAAATAAATAAATACTGAGAATGTGAGTTATAGAGTTCTTGAAAGTGAGTCCATATGGGTGTGGAATCAGTTCCGAGTTGAGGAGAGTGAATTATCCACGCTGGTTCAGGGGGCTGATGGTTAAAGAGTGATAACTGTTCCAGAACCTGGTGCTGTGGGACCTAAGGCTTCTGTACCTCCTTCATGATGGCAGGAGTGAGAGGGGACCATGACCTGGATACTGATTTGTAACAACACTCCATTGCATAAGTGCTCAATGGTGTGGAGGGCTTTTTCCTGTGATGGCTGTGTCCACAATCTTTTGTATACAAAATGTTTCCTATATAGTTGCCAGTAGCAGAGCAATGAATCGGGAGGTCAGAATGGGAGAAGTGCAGAGATCTTGGAGGGTTTTAGATATACCACAGAAGGCTTTCAACATAAAAAAGAGAGTTAAATTCAAGGCATTCATGAATCAGGAGGCATAGTGTGCTCTGCCCAGACTAGTAAAGCACTGTGTGAAGCCTTTCAGTACTGGCGGGTGTTACAGCAACTACAGCTTTTATTAACGAATTTATACTTGAACTTTGCTCGTTGGGGAAAAAAGCATTTAAACATAACTCAAACTAATTTGCAAAATAAATAATTAAACTTGCATTAATTGTGATCAATAATCACACAAATGTTTGCAATGATCACGCATCAGTTCAAATTTTAATTGCAATATGATAAATGCTATTTATTTAACACCATTTTGATCTGTCTCTCAGATACTGTTTTTCCTCACTGCATCGTTATTTTCCTTTCACTGTCTTCCTGTCCATTACTCTGTCTCTTTTCCTGTTTTTTATTATTCTCTCTGTTTCGCCCTCTCACTGCCATTTTCTGCTCTGCCTTTCCTTTCTACTCCCTCTCCCTTTCTCTGTGACTGCATCCTCTCCCCGTTTCTTTGTCCAAGATTCACTTTTATTTGCCACCTGTACATTGAAAAGTACAGTGAAGTGTGCCACTTGGTTAACAGTCAACACAACCGAAGGATGCGCTGGGGGCCGCCCGCAAGTGTTGCCGCACATTCCGGTGCCACCACAGCGTGCCCACAACGTTTGGCACAGTAACCCAGAACTCAACAAGCAACAAAACAGCAACTGCAAAAACAACCCCCGTTCCTCCCTCTCACACACACACACACACACACACACGGATCTTTGACTCCACTGTAATTCCAGAAACCAATGAAAAGAAAAACACGGGCGATCGGAGATATTCATGCACTTAGTTTTACTTCAATTAAGGCACTCAATTATGACATGATGGTGTAATGATGTATGCCAGTCACAAACTTCTTACGTATAACCCATAATGCGTTATGTAAACAACAAAGAATGCTTAATCAAACAATATATTTACAATATTACTCAAATATTGCCGAAATATCCAATACATTATACATCTGACTACTTAGCTATAAACTACAACTCAATATCTAAAGTATCTCGACTCAAATATGTAACATATTGCTCTGTGTCTCTATATATAATAAATACACAATATAATACAACTACTATATAGACATCCTTAGCATAGTAAATTTTAAACTGTCCCATTCAAACTTAAACATTTAATCACTATGGAGTATTTCTTACTCTTCTAGTATAATATTCTCCAAATATCCGGACCTGCCTCTCGGTTTTTTTTGTACCAGCTTACTTTCTCTTTTCTATTTTCTATTTGTGATAAATAATTTAAATTTTTAATACTTACTATCGATTTGTACTCGAGGGAGCGCAAAGCGCAGAATCAAATATCGCTGTGATAATTGTTTGGCGACAATAAAGTAATGTCTTTCCCGATGGGGTTGTGGGTGGGGGGTGGTGTTCTCCGCTTGGCAGGTGAGAGTTGTGGCTGTGAGACTCTCTCAGGTTCGGGGGCCTCCTCCGTGGTGGTTGTAGGAGTTGACTCTGGGTCTGGAGGAAGAAGCTCTGACAGCTCTGGCCGCCTTTCTTCTCTAACAGTTGACTCTGCTCTCCTCCACTGATTGATGTGTCGTCTCCAGCTGACATCAGACGCAGTCTCCTCTGTGTAGGAGAGTGGTCCAATTAGGCCCTCGATCTTCTCACCTTAATCTTTAATCTTCCTTTACCTTTTGGAAGGCCACCTCATAATGCCATTTGTTCTCGATCTGTAATAATGAGTTCAAGGGCTGGAACACAGTAGCCAGGTTTGGCAGGAACCTGTTATAGTAATTGACAAACCCTAAAAAGGACCACAACCATGACACGCCGTTTGGCCTTAGGTATCCACCACTGCTTGCATTTTCTCAGCACACTTGTGTAACTTCTCCGGTTTCAGGTGGCGCTACTGAAGATGTGCGACGGCTTACTCGTAAATTATAAGGCAGGAGAATCACCTAAAAACATTACTTATAACATCTTGTGGTGAACTATCGCTGCAGACAGTGAGGAGGCAGGCGGAGGCGAGGCTGATCTGGGGAATGAGCCGTGCTGGGGTATTGCCATGCACAATGTGTTTGGGCTGCTGGGTTCACAGACAGAGCTGGCGGTATCGCTGTCAGGGATGGAGTGAGCATTTTAGAGAGGAGTCGACGTGGAGGAGTTTCGATGTCCATCCATCTAACCGGGGTGCAAGGTTGGATTGCTCCAAGCCCTGATCCGATTTGGTTAGATCAAGAACGGCTTCTGGCAGGGCCTGCAGGCATATCGGGATGCCTGGATTTGGGTCCCAGAACGTGGCACGACTTGGTGCTTGGACCATTTAAAAGTAGGCACAGATAGACTGGAAGTCCAAGGGTCAGGTATGGAGGTGAGGGTCAGGCTGATTTTGTTCGCTGTCCCGTGAAATGTTCATTCCCTTCTCCGTGGTGAAGAGGCTGTGAACTGATTCAGCTGCTTGGCGTTTTTGCCTTGCTGGTGTGAAAACTGGGGACCAAGGCTTGGCTTGGGCCTGCTCTGGCTGTTCCAGGAGCAGACCTAGGACTCATTCTGGTTCAGAATGCTATTAGCTTGCTCCTACTGTTTTCACAATGGTGTTTTTTTCCTTTCTGTCTTTCTCTGTGCAGTGGTTTTTGTTTTTTTAATTGGGTTATTTGAGTTCCTTGCTTTGTGACTGCCTATAACCAGACAAATTTCAAGGTATATAATTTATACATTCTTTGATAATAAATCTGTTTTGAATCTTTAAACTTTTGAATCTTTTGGATCTAAAACTTATGTGTCAATGGTGTGACCACAGTAAGTGATGGTTGGTTTAAAGAATTCACACTTGTTGCGTCATGCTCTGAGCCCATAATCTTCCAATCTTTTTAACACAATGTCTTGAGGTTTTGCAGACATTCCTTGTCATCCTCACCAGTAACAATGATGTCATCCAGGTTATACTGAGAGCCTGGTCAGCCTTGCAGTACCTGGTCCAAAGCCTTCTGCCAGAGTGCAGGTACAGATGCTACTCCAAAAATCCTGTTTTAGCGATAAAGCCCTTTGAGAGTGTTTATGATGAGAAATACTTTGGCTTTTTTCCCATCTTCATCTGTACTTAGGTCTTAGCTAAGTCCACTTTGCTGAAGTGTTTCCCTCCAGAAAGGCTTGCAAAGATCTCCTCTATCCTGGGCAGAGTGTATTGATCTATATTCAGTATTGAGTTGATGGTGACCTTAAAGTCATCGCATATCCTGACAGACACTTCCTTCATTCCCACAGAAGTTATCTTTTCTTAGTATAAGTTCTTAGCTGGATATCTGTAGGCTTCAGTTCAGTATCTTTAAAATGTCATTCAAGCTCTTTTTGTAGAATGACTGAAACAGCAGAGCCAGTATCCAATTCCATTTTAATTAGTTTGTCGTTCACTTCTAGTGTAAATCATTTTGCTTGTCTATTGTTAGTTTTCATATTGTAAATCTCAAGGTCACTCAGATCTGCATCTCTCTTATCATGATCAGATTTTTCATCAATTGCGTGCAGATTAGTGCGCTTTCTGAAACTGCAACTTGACTTTTTATTTTTATCTCTTCCTTGTGCAGTACATTAATTTTTATCTACCCAGCATGATCTTTGTATGTATGCTATGAAACATTTTCTGCAAGTTTCACCTTTAAAGCTACATTGGTCTGGTGCATATGAGCCTTTGCTACAATGGTAACACAATTATTTTGGCCAGGCAGGTTCCTGTTTAGCGGTTGTAATTTTGTTCACGCTCACTTTTGTTCCTAACTGCCATTCTGGCTGTAGTTTCCATTGATACTGTCATTTCAAACGCCCTTTTAAATGTGAGTTGTACTTCAGTTAGGAGCCATTTTTGAATGCTTTCTTGTAAGATTCCACAAACTAAACAATCTCTCAGAGCATCATTAAGTCCATCACTAAAATCTTGTTGCTCTCTTCTATTGTTCGCATGAATTGTTGTTTTTTTTTTCCTTTCTCTTGCGCATTGGGTGTCGTTCTTTTTTTTGTTTTTCAAATGGATTCTCTCGAGTTTCTTCCTTTGTGGGTACCTGTAAGCAAATAATTCTCAAGGCTGTATAATTTATACATTCTTTGATAATAAATGTACTGTGAACTTTGAACAGTGCTCGGACGATTTCTTCAGTTTGGCCATGTAAGCTGAAATTGAATCCTCTTCCTTTTAATTTCATTTATGAAATCTAAAGTGTTCTGCAATCAACAATGGTTTTGAATCTAAGTGTTCCTGCATTACGTTCATGATATCAGGTCACTTTGGCTCATTTGGTTGGAGCAGTTAAATGTCCAAACCAGCTGTATGCCTTTCCACCTATTGCACTCAGTAACACTGGCACGCACTTTTCATCAGCTATTTCAAAATACACCTTAATTTATTCAGTATACATCATCCAGTTATCTATTGAGCAATCAAACACATCTATCTTTCTGATGTAGCCAACCATTTCTTCTTTTTAAAAATTTATTATTATTACCACTGTTTATTACCCCATGAATTTCAGTCACTTTCTGTCTTTTTTTAAAACTCAAGCATTTCTTTCCCCTTGCAAGCTTTTTTAAAAAAATTCAAATGGCTATCTCTCTCCTCGCAAAGAAAAATAAATATGCTGCACTTCAACATGTAGGTCGTCATCTCGGGTCCATTTTAAAACTACATCATCACCACTGTTATGTTTTGTAACTACAAATACTAACAGAAAGAAAAACACGGGAGCTCGGGAATAACTTGGGTACTTAGTGAGGTGCTCACATATAACATGGTGGTGTAATGATGTAGGTCATTCATGTACTTCTTACATATAATCCAAAATGAATTACGTAAACATCAAAGAATGCTCAATCAGGCACATGGGAAGAATGATATGTTTTGTAACTCCAGAAATTAATCAAGAGAAAAACACAAGAGCTCAGAAATATCTTAGTTTTACTTCAGCGAGGCGCTCACATATAACATGGCGGTGTAATGATGTAGGTCATTCATGTACTTCTTACATATAACTAATAATGAATTATGTAAACAACAAAGAATGCCTTTCTGTTTCTGTCATTTTCTCTCTCTCTCTCTCACTCCCTCCTCTTTCCCCTCCCTCCCCTCTCTCTCTATCACATCCTCTCTCCCCCACTTTTTCTCTCTCTATCTATCTATCTATCTGTCTCCATCCTTCTCTCTCTCTGTCTCCCTCTCTCCCTCTTCTTCGCATGCATTCTACTTCCAATCTCCCTCAAAAGCCGAAGCAAGCCCAGAAACAACTTAGGGAACGGGTTGGGGGAGGCAGTAATGCATCTGGATTTAATAAACTAGGGCGTACACTTTACATCCCTTTGGTGATTGTGGACCAAATGCGTTTATCCCGACCTCAAGACTAAACACGGGAAGGGAAATAAACAGTGTCCCTGCCTCCAAAATCAATGGCCATTTGCTTTAAGCTGAGATGCTGGAATTAAAGATGATTACTTTACTGAAAGATCAGTGCTTAATCTTAAAGAAGGAAAAGAGATATGTATTAAGAGTGGGAACTGTCAGTTTAAATTATCCAGATTTAGACAGATCAAAGGGACTGTATCCTACTGTTGTCAGAGCCGCAGTCCCAGTTATCACTACTCACTAACTTTATAGTATGTTTCTTCTTTGATGAATTAATATTTAAATAAAAAACATACTTCAGACTGTGAAGGGATGAGATCAAAAGGCCATGCTACTGGGAGAAATAATGTCACTTTATCCCTTGGAATTCAGACTGAGGATCGTGATTCAGGAACTGTCAATGATGGGGAAACTGCTCCACATTCACCAAGCAGATGAATTTACAGTCCTGAAGAAGGGATTTTACATGAAACGTCGACTGTTTATTCTCTCCATAGGTGCTGCCTGACCTGCTGTGTTCCTCTGGCATTTTGTGTGTGTTACTCCGGATTTCCAGAACCTGCAGAACCTCTTGTGTGTAGGTGAATTTACCTTCTAATGTCCATCAGGATCGATCATACAAGTTTGCAGTGTTTCTCACTGATAGAAGCCAGTGTATTTCAACAAGATCATAGCCCCTCCAAGATCCAAAGGCATGATGGCATAATGGTTAAATCACTGAATTAACATTCAGAGATCTGGGCCATGAGTGAGTTCAAATCCAGGAAGGTTCGGAAGGGAAGTTAGGCAGTTATACCTGGTGTGATCAATATGTGAGTCCCTACTCGCCAGTGTTTTGTCTCTTAACTCCGCTCAGTTCGGAAGAGTCTTAGAGATGAACAATAAATGCGAAGGATATCCACATTGTGTGAATGAAAATACCTGTACATTTAACAAAGAATTCTAATCATAATCAGGTTTAATATCACAAAAACAGTAAGTTCTGATGAAGGATAGAGACGAGGAAGAGTTGGTCACACCGCTTTACAGCCAGTTGAAATTCATGGATCCTAGTGGATAGTTTCTCCCGGTTTGGCTGACGTAGTATTTGGTGCAGATCCCGCACTGGATTTTGTAGACCACATTGTTCTTGTCCAATAGCTTGGTTCGTTCTTTTGGTCTGCAAAGTACTCTCCTCAACATTGCAGTAGGCTTGTGCACAACTGAAATTCTGTGCTCTTGGAGCAGGCGGGCTGTCATTTCCAAGTGGCATGACCAACCCTCCTTAGTCTCTACCAATGAAGATTGAGAGGGGCACATATTTGACTGGGCATGAGTAAAAGTCATGGCGCAAGCAAACCTGTGGCATGCAAGGGAACTCTTAGAAGCATGGTTTTTCTGAGAAATTCTGTAAACAAACACGTAGACCTCAATCTTATGAGCTGATACGAGCAAAATTCCAGACCTCAATGCATGAAGTTCACCACACAGCCAATCAGTGACGAGTATTCCTCCCCACATCGCAACTGAGTTTCCAAAATGACATCCAATTAACTGATTGAAAAGTATATAAAGGCCAAGCATTTGGAGGACACACCACAATTAAAAGCGCACTGACGATATCTCTTTGCATGGCGGCAAAACGTTTGGATGAAAATTGCCAACATTAGAGAACAACACCAATGACGTATTATGTAGTCAATCAAGCATTCATGGTCTTTGACCATGATCGTTCTTGGCAAATGTTTCTACAAAAGTGGTTTGCCATTGCCTTCTTCTGGGCAGTGTCTTTACAAGATGGGTGACCCCCAGCCATGATCAATACTCTTCAGAGATTGTCTGCCTGGTATCAGCGGTCGCATAACCAAGACTTAGAACATAGAACATAGAATAGTACAGCACAGTACAGGCCCTTCGGCCCACAACGTTGTGCCGACCCTCAAACCCTGCCTCCCATGTAAGCCCCCACCTTAGATTCCTCCATATACCTTGTGATATGCACCAGCTACATATATATATATATATATATCAAAGTTTCAAAGGTATACTTATTATCAAAGCATATATCCATATACAACTCTGAAATTTGTCTTCTCCAGATACCCACAAAACAAAGAAAGAACACAAAAGTCATTCAGTGACAAACTTCAAACCCAGCCCCCCCCCATACAAACGGGAACGGCATCCCAATCATCAAACCCCTAACCAACCCCATTGCACAAAATGGAATAGGAATATTGACCCCCAAAAAACAACCCCTCCCCTGCACAAAAAACTAACAGAACATCAACACCCAGCACTCTTCCCTCGCAAAACAAAATGGAAAAGGGAGAGCAGATGATAAAAAAAACACACAATATAAGACCAAAACTTTGAAAAAAGTCCACAGCGCATAAACGCAATAGTCCAATCCATAAACACAGAACCATGATGCCATCCTATGACATCCCCAATATTCATCGAAAGAGAGAGACTCCATTCGAGGCAGAGGAGCCTACCCAGCTGCCACAGTGAGCCTCACAGCAATATGCTGCTCACTCACTCCTTCTCCAGCAGCGATCAAAAGGCAGGTCGTCGGTGCTGACACTCGCTCACCTTCTGCTTTTGCCTCAATATTTCAATCTTCCTCGATGGTTTAATTGGCAAAATGGAATCGAATGTCTTGAAGTTTCAAGGCCGTCTGGCTTCCCGGAATCTTCCTGAAGACAGCAAAGCACTGTATCACTCAAACGATCTCCAAACTGTAAATTGCTGGCTCTAACAGTCCCAGAAACAGACTTAAGGTGAAAAACAGACGTTCAAGAGGTAAAAAAGATACCTTCATTTGCTGTCTGGAAAATGTCATTAAGGCATTGATTGTGTGGATAATCAGAGGCTTTTTCCCAAGGCTGAAATGGCTAACATGAGGGGGCATAGTTTTAAGGTGCTTGGGAGTGGGTACAACAGGGATGTCAGAGGTAAGTTTTTCATACACAGAGTGGTGGGTGCATGGAATACACTGCCAGCAACGCTGGTAGAGGCAGATACAATAGAGTCTTATAAGAGATTCTTAGATAGGTACATGGAGCTTAGGAAAATAGTGGGCTATGTGGTTAGGAAATTCTAGGCAGTTTCTCGTGTAGGTTACATGGTCGGCACAGTATACTGTAAATCTATTGTATAAATACTACATTTATATAGAATAAATTGTACACAAAAAGAGAAAACATTGTGTTCAAGGGTTAATAGACCGTTCAGAAATCTGATAGCGGAGGGGAAGAAGCTGTTCCTAAAATGTTGAATGTGTGTCTTCTTGCTCTTGTACTTAATATGGTGGAATTCTTCATTAAGATGGAGAGTGACATAGTTAATTCAGAAACAAAGGTTCTGAACTTAAAGAGGGGTAACTTTGAAGGTATGAGACGTGAATTAGCTAAGATAGACTGGCAAATGACACTTAAAGGATTAACGGTGGATATGCAATGGCAAGCATTTAAAGGTTGCATGGATGAACTACAACAATTGTTCATCCCAGTTTGGCAAAAGAATAAATCAAGGAAGGTAGTGCACCCGTGGCTGACAAGAGAAATTAGGGGTAGTATCAATTCCAAAGAAGAAGCATACAAATTAGCCAGAGAAAGTGGCTCACCTGAGGACTGGGAGAAATTCAGAGTTCAGCAGAGGAGGACAAAGGGCTTAATTAGGAAGGGGAAGAAAGATTATGAGAGAAAACTGGCGGGGAACATAAAAACTGACTGTAAAAGCTTTATAGATATGTAAAAAGGAAAAGACTGGTAAAGACAAATGTAGGTCCCCTGCAGACAGAAACAGGTGAATTGATTATGGGGAGCAAGGACATGGCAGACCAATTGAATAATTACTTTGGTTCTGTCTTCACTAAGGAGGACATAAATAATCTTCCAGAAATAGTAGGGGACAGAGGGTCCAGTGAGATGGAGGAACTGAGCGAAATACATGTTAGTAGGGAAGTGGTGTTAGGTAAATTGAAGGGATTGAAGGCAGATAAATCCCCAGGGCCAGATGGTCTGCATCCTAGAGTGCTTAAGGAAGTAGCCCAAGAAATAGTGGATGCATTAGTGATAATTTTTCAAAACTCGTTAGATTCTGGACTAGTTCCTGAGGATTGGAGGGTGGCTAATGTAACCCCACTTTTTAAAAAAGGAGGGAGAGAGAAACCGGGGAATTATAGACCGGTTAGCCTAACGTCGGTGGTGGGGAAACTGCTGGAGTCAGTTATCAAAGATGTGATAACAGCACATTTGGAAAGCAGTGAAATGATCGGACAAAGTCAGCATGGATTTGTGAAAGGAAAATCATGTCTGACGAATCTCATAGAATTTTTTGAGGATGTAACTGGTAGAATGGATAGGGGAGAACCAGTGGATGTGGTATATTTGGATTTTCAAAAGGCTTTTGACAAGGTCCCACACAGGAGATTAGTGTGCAAACTTAAAGCACACGGTATTGGGGGTAAGGTATTGGTGTGGGTGGAGAATTGGTTAGCAGACAGGAAGCAAAGAGTGGGAATAAACGGGACCTTTTCAGAATGGCAGGCGGTGACTAGTGGGGTACCGCAAGGCTCAGTGCTGGGACCCCAGTTGTTTACAATATATATTAATGACTTGGATGAGGGAATTAAATGCAGCATCTCCAAGTTTGCGGATGACACGAAGCTGGGTGGCAGTGTTAACTGTGAGGAGGATGCTAAGAGGATGCAGAGTGACTTGGATAGGTTGGGTGAGTGGGCAAATTCATGGCAGATGCAATTTAATGTGGATAAATGTGAAATTATCCACTTTGGTAGCAAAAATAGGAAAACAGATTATTATCTGAATGGTGGCCGATTAGGAAAAGGGGAGGTGCAACGAGACCTGGGTGTCATTATACACCAGTCATTGAAAGTGGGCATGCAGGTACAGCAGGCGGTGAAAAAGACGAATGGTATGCTGGCATTTATAGCAAGAGGATTCGAGTACAGGAGCAGGGAGGTACTACTGCAGTTGTACAAGGCCTTGGTGAGACCACACCTGGGGTATTGCGTGCAGTTTTGGTCCCCTAATCTGAGGAAGGACATCTTTGCCATAGAGGGAGTACAAAGAAGGTTCACCAGATTGATTCCTGGGATGGCAGGACTTTCATATGAAGAAAGACTGGATGAACTGGGTTTGTACTCGTTGGAATTTAGAAGATTGAGGGGGGATCTGATTGAAACGTATAAAATCCTAAAGGGATTGGACAGGCTAGATGCAGGAAGATTGTTCCCGATGTTGGGGAAGTCCAGAACGAGGGGCCACAGTTTGAGGATAAAGGGGAAGCCTTTTAGGACCGAGATTAGGAAAAACTTCTTCACACAGAGAGTGGTGAATCTGTGGAATTCTCTGCCACAGGAAATAGTTGAGGCCAGTTCATTGGCTATATTTAAGAGGGAGTTAGATATGGCCCTTGTAGCTACGGGGATCAGGGGGTATGGATGGAAGGCTGGGGCGGGGTTCTGAGTTGGATGATCAGCCATGATCATAATAAATGGCGGTGCAGGCTAGAAGGGCCGAATGGCCTACTCCTGCACCTATTTTCTATGTTTCTATGTTTCTATGTTAATCTCTGATGGCAGCAATGAAAAGAGGGAAAGTCCTGGGTGATGGGGCGCCAGTGATTGATGTTGTGTTTTTGAGGCTGCATCTTTTGAAGATGTCTTTGGTGCTGAGGAGTCTACTGGCCATGATGGAGCTGCCTGAGTTTTCAGACCTCTACAGTTTTTTGTCAAGTCCTGTGCAGTGACCCCCCCCCCACCACCGCTACCTTCATACCAGACAGTTATGCAACCAGTCAGAATGCTCTCCACTATATATTTGTAGAAATTTGCAAGGGTCTTCGATGACATACCAAGTCTCTTCAAACTCCTAATGAAATATGAATAGCCGTTGATGTTCCTTCTTTGTAATTGGATCGGTATGTTGGGCCCAGGATAGGTCTAGAGAAATGTTGACACCTAGGGACATGAAAATGAAAAGTGAGATTGAAGCAAAGTAGAAGAAAATTCATCTGGAGCTAAACTTCTATCAAGGGCCTGATGACCCAAATGGCCTCTGTCTGTGCTGTAAATTTCTGTAAATCTTCTGTGATAAGAGTGGTTGCTGGGCAGAGTTTTTATTGCTTGAGACATTTGGTGAGCTAATTGAAAGACTGAGCAGATTGTTTAGAAAATCAGTTTTTTTATTACTTGAACGGTTACGAGAATGTTAATCGCAGGCTCTTAAATTCAGAATAAAGTTAGAGAGAGCAAAATAGATCCATAAAAACCCCTTTCAAACATCTGGTATCCTTTAATGACAGGGTATTACAGTGAAAGCAGAACAGCAAACACAATCTTATGGAGATAGGCAGGAAAGACAGGCACCACAATTCTGAATGCCACAGACATCTACTGCATCTCTATGGAAATTGTGAGCTCAAAGTGTCTCGTCCCTTAACTCTTAAAGAGAGTTCAGACAAAACTTGACCAATTTTCAGATGTTGGAATTTAGTGTTAAATTCGAGATTTCTGACCTTTTAACCTAATCCAAGATCAATGTGATGCTTTATCTGCATAGCCCTCCATTTTTCTATCGTCGTCGTCGTCGTGGCTATCCCTCGAGGTCGAGGATGATGGTCTTCGTTCTGAAGAAGTGGCCCACAGAGCAAAGATGCCTGTGCGTGTATTTGTTTAACGTGTACTTGATGTTGCACTCCAAGAAGCACACGATACTTCACAAATCAACCAACTGATTCCAATGGCATGGAAACCACGACGATTGGAGCTGATGGATTTGTTGCAGCCTTCATCCGCCTTCACAGCCGTTGAGTTCAAAGTAACTTGGTCCGCCTGTTCCACCGTTGAGGTCTTGGTTAGATTGTTCTTTGTCAGGGACCTCACCCTTGACCTTACCACCATGGGTGACCCTACCAGGAGCATAGCTCCAGATGGCATCGCTCTCGGGATCACAGGACCACACAAGCTTCTCCACCACGACAAGGTGACAATCCACAGAGAAGATTTTTCTATCATCCATGTGCCTATCTAATGTATCTGCCTCTACCATCATCCCTGGCAGCAAGTTCCACACACTCGCCACTCTCTGGAAAAACATACATCTGACCTCTTCCCCTACACTTTCCTCAAATCACCTTAAAATTATGCCACTCTTTCTGGCATCTCCCCTAACCTTTCCTCCACTCAGCTGAAAAGGATGTCCTTTGGTACTGGCCATTGCTGTCCTGGGCAAAAGGTGCTGGCTGTTCGCTTTGTATGTGCCTCTTAATATCTTATACATCTCTATCTCATCCTCATTCAGTCCAAAGAAAAAAGCCCTAGCTCAACAAATCTCTCCTAATAAGCCATGCTTTCTAATCCAGACAGCAACAGACAATAGGTGCAGGAGTAGGCCATTTGGCCCTTCAAGCCAGCACCACCATTCACTGTGATCATGGCTGATCATTCACAATCAGTACCCCGTTCCTGCCTTCTCCCCATATCCCATTGACTCCGCTATCTTTAAGAGCTCTATCTAACTCTTTCTTGAAGGCATCCAGAGAATTGGCCTCCACTGCCTTCTGAGGCAGAGCATTCCACAGATCCACAACTCTCTGTGTGAAAAAGTTTTTCCTCAACTCCGTTCTAAATGGTCTACCCCTTATTCTTTAACTGTGGCCTCTAGTTCTGAACTTCACCAACATTGGGAACATGTTTCCTGCCTCTAGCGTGTCCAATCCCTTAATAATCTTATATGTTTCAATCAGATCCCCTCTCATCCTTCTAAATTCCAGTGTTTACAAGCCCAGTCGCTACAATCTTTCAACATATGACATTCCCGCCATCCCTGGAATTAACCCAGTGAACCTACGCTGCATTCCCTCCATAGCAAGGATGTCCTTCCTCAAATTTGGAGACCAAAACTGCACACAATACTCCAGGTGTGGTCTCACCAGGGCCCTGTACAACTGCAGAAGGACCTCTTTGCTCCTATACTCAACTCCCCTTGTTATGAAGGCCAACATGCCATTAGCTTTCTTTACTGCCTGCTGTACCTGTTTGCTTACTTTCAGTGACTGATGAACAAGGACACCCAGATCTCGTTGTACTTCCCTTTTTCCTAACTTGACACCATTCAGGTAGTAATCTGCCTTCCTGTTCTTGCTATCAAAGTGGGTAACCTCACATTTATCCACATTAAACTTCATTTGCCATGCATCTGCTCACTCACCCAACCAGTCCAAGTCACCCTGTATTCTCATAACATCCTCCTCACATTTCACACTGTCACCCAGCTTTGTGTCATCTGCAAATTTGCTAATGTTACTTTTAATCCCTTCATCTAAATCATTAATGTATATTGTAAATAGCTGCGGTCCCAGCACCGAGCCTTGTGGTACCTCACTAGTCACTGCCTGCCGTTCTGAAAAGGACCCCTTAATCCCGACTCTTTGTTTCCTGTCTGCCAACCAATTTTCTATCCATGTCAGTACCCTACCCCCAATACCATGTGCTCTAATTTTCTCCACTAACCTCCTATGTGGGACCTTATCAAAGGCTTTCTGAAAGTCCAGGTACACGACATCCACTGGCTTTCCCATGTCCATTTTCATAGTTACATCCTCAAAAAATTCCAGAAGATTAGTCAAGCATGATCTCCCCTTCGTAAATCCATGCTGACTCAGACCTATCCTGCTACTGCTATCCAAATATGCCGCTATTTCATCTTTTATAGTTGATGCGAGCATCTTCACCACCACTGATGTCAGACTAATTGGTCTATAATTGCCTGTTTTCTCTCTCCCTCCTTTCTTAAAAAGTGGGATAACATTAGCTACCCTCCAATCCGCAGGAACTGATCCTGAATCTATAGGACATTGGAAAATGATTACCAATGCGTCCACGATTTCTAGAGCCAACTCCTTAAGTACCCTGGGATGCAGACCATCAGGCCCTGGGGATTTATCAACCTTCAGTCCCATCAGTCTATCCAACGCCATTTTCTGCCTAATGCAAATTTCCTTCAGTTCCTCCGTTACCCTAGGTCCTCTGGCCACTATTACACCTGGGAGATTGTTTGTGTCTTCCCTAGTGAAGACAGATCCAAAGTACCTGTTCAGCCGTCTGTCACTTCCTTATTCCCCATAATAATTTCACCCGTTTCTGTCTTCAAGGGCCCAACTTTGGTCTTAAGTAATTTTTTCCTCTTCACATACCTAAAGAAGCTTTTACTATCCTCCATTATATTCTTGGCTAGCTTACCT
Organism: Mobula hypostoma; assembly: GCF_963921235.1. Lineage (NCBI taxonomy): Eukaryota > Metazoa > Chordata > Chondrichthyes > Myliobatiformes > Myliobatidae > Mobula > Mobula hypostoma. The sequence goes on from NC_086109.1 coordinate 92,003,057, forward strand.
TCGTATCTCATCTTTTCCTCCAGTATTGCCTTTTTAGTTATCTTCTGTTGCTCCTTAAAAGTCTCCCAATCCTCTAGCTTCCCGTTCATCCTTGTTATGTTATACTTCCTCTCTTTTAATTTTATACTGTCCTTGACTTCCCTTGTCATCCACAATCGCCCCTTACTCCCCTTAGAATCTTTCTTCCTCTTTGGAATGAACTGATCCTGCACCTTCTGTATTATTCCCAGAAATACCTGCCATTGTTGTTCCACTGACATCCCTGCTAGGATATCTTTCCAGTCAACTTTGTCCAGCTCCTCCCTCATAGGTCCATAGTCCCCTTTGTTCAACTGTAATACTGACACTTCCGATTTTCCGTTCTCCCTCTCAAATTGTAGATTAAAACATCATATTATGGTCACTACCTCCTAATGGCTCCTTTACCTCGAGTTCCCTTATCAAATCTGGCTCATTACACAACGCTAAATCCAGAATTGCCTTCTCCCTGGTAGGCTCTAATACAAGCTGCTCTAAGAATCCATCTCTGAGGCACTCCACAAACTCCCTTTCTTGGGGTCCAGTACCAACCTGATTTTCCCAGTCTACCCGCATGTTGATATCCCCTATAACAACCGTAGTATTACCTTTGTGACATGCCAATTTTAACTCTTGATTTAACTTGCACCCTATATCCAGGCTACTGTATGGGGGCCTGTAGATAACTCCCAGCAGCAGTCAGGCAAATCTCCTCTGCACCCTCTCTAAAGCTTCCTCATCCAAGTGTGCTGTAACCAGGGTTTTATAGAGCTGCAACATTACCTCATGGCTCTTGAACTCAATCCCCCGATTAGTGAAGGCCAACACTCCTTACACCTTCTTCACCATCCTATTAATTGCATGGCAACTTTGAGGTATCTATGGACTTGGAGCCCAAGATCTCTCTGTTCTTCCACACTATTAAGAATCCTGCCATTAGTGCTGTACTTTGCCTTCAAGTTTTACCTACCCAAGTGAATCACTTCACACTTTTCTGAATTCAACTCCATTTGCCATTTCTCAGCCAAGTTCTGCATCCTATCAATGTCCAGTTGTAACCTATGACAACCTTCTACACTATCCATAACACCACCAACCTTTGTCTCATCTGCAAAAACACTAACCCACCCTTCCATTTTCTTATCTAAGTCATTTATAAAATTTACGATGAGCATGGGTCCCACAAACAGGTCCCTGCGGAACATCACCTGTCAATGACCTCCAGACAGAATACAATCTGTCTCCTACCACCCTCTGCCTTCTCAGGGCAAGTCAGTTCTGAATCCATGTAGCCAAGGATCGCATGTCTCCTGATTTTCTGAATGAGCCAATTGTCTATATTCTTTGAGAATGTTCTTGCAGGCAGATGCCCTTGAACATACACTACTGTGTGTAAGACTTATGCACATATATACCGTATATGTAGCTAGGGTGCTTAAAACATTTGCAGAGTACTGTAGTAATTCAGTAATTTTATATATTGCACTGTACAGCTGCCGCAAAACAAAAACAAATATAATGACGTACGTGAGTGATGATAAACCTGATTCTGCTCTGGGTCTCTATTGTGGACTGAGAGTGGGAAGGGGGCAGGGAGAGGGGAATCACGGTTGGGAAAAGGGGAAGGGAGAAGGGGAGGGAGTGGGAAGTACCAGAGAGACATTCTGTAATGACCAATAAACCAGTTGTTTAGAATCGAATGCCTGGTGTCTCAAGGCTGGGTGTGCCTGCACCCAACCCTCACCCTGCCCCTGGCACTCCTCTGCCATCTGATCCATACCCCTCCCATGGCACTCAACCCTCAACATTATCTTCCTTTGCTCCTGCCGGATTTACAAACTCACTCTCTGCTCCACAGTGACTGTGTAAAAGTCTTATTACCCTGGCTATATATATATATGCCTAAGACTTTTGCCCAATACCGTAGATGATGTTCAAGAAGATGGCTCAGCATCACTTTCTCAAGAACAAACATTTAAGGCCAATAGACATTGCACTACCCTAAGTAAAATGTTAATATTGCAAACTAATTTACCTAAGTTGAATGTGTTTTAGAAACAATAAGTTGCTAAGCGGTACTTGTTACCGGTTGGACTTTCAAGGCTCGTGGTGGAACTGCCTTTTGAAGAGATAAGAAGCACCAATTACACCAAGGGACAAGGGGGAAGACCAAGAGCTAAGATAGTTCCTGGTCTCTCCTGACCTGCCCGTGCACTGCACCAGAACAGGGAAAACCCTACAGAATTGGCAGAAGCTTGGGAAATCCCTGCTGACATGGAAGGCAGAGGAATACAGGAAAGACAAAGGAAGCAGGGCTGGCTTCAAAGTGCAAAACACAAGACATTTGAAATAAAACTTAATTACCCTTTGCGATGCAGTTATTATTGTCAGGTGGGCGAATGTGGTACAAATAAATTTATACCACAATCAGCCAGGAGGTGGCCTGTTAATTGGCTAGCTGTGTACTGGCAGGTTTTAATTGGGTTGTTATTTTGCCAACAATTTTGTTGGTATATAACCAAAATGAGTCACTTTAATTGGTTTTAATTAAATACTGTTTTTAAAAAAAGAAGAATTAATAAAAACATTAGAGATATTGATTTCTTCTAAAACTGGAGCAAACAACAAGAGACAGAGGAATTTCAGGGAAATTTATCCACTATTGTAAATGTATGAACGGCCTTATTCTGCTCCTATGGTCTTATGGTCTTCTGATTGGTCAGATGGAGGTGGCATAGGGTGCATGACTCCCAGCAAACAAGCCATAGAAAAACAAAGAATTATAGCCCAAGTGACAACTGGTTTGAAGAATGGAGAGGGCAGAATTGGTGAAAGTTCTCCTAATGAAAGCAAAACAATTTACATGGATCATTCCAGCACAGTACAGTCCCTTCAGCTCACAATGTTGTTCTGATCTTTTAACCCACTCTAAGATCAAGCTAACCCTGCCCTCCTACATTGGCCCTCCATTTTATCATCTATTTCTCTAGAAAAATCGAGAAAGTGGAGGGTAAGAAAACAAACTCAATCCATTACTTGCATCGGTGTGGTCCAGTTGGATTGAAGAGAGGCTACACATTCTCCACTCTGGCTAGTTTGTTGATTATGTGTCGTGTTGCATGACGTGGGCAGTCATGGTCTTTCCATGACTACGATTGTTCTTGGTAAATTTTTCTGGGGGAGGATGATGAAGTAAGAAGCTGGGAGGTGATAGGTGGAAGAGGTGAAGAGCTGAAGAAGAAGGAATGTGATAGGAGAGGACAATGGAGAGAAGGGGAAAAGAAGGGGCACCAAAGGGAGAGTGATAGACAGATGAGGAGAATAGAAGAGGTGAGCCAGTAGCCTTCAGGAGTAGTCTAAAACATCATCTGTTTATTTCTTTCCATAGATGTTGCCTGACCTTCTGAGCTCTTCCAGCCTTACGTGTGTGTTTAATCTGGATTTCCGGCATCTGCAGAATCTCTTGGGTTTATCAATTGTTCAGAAGTTGTCCATCCCAGGTTTGTGGTACTAATTCAATGAAGCAGTAGTACGTGCTCAGCCTCTGCCATAAATGTGTTTAACACTGCCAATAGGGAATGACTTTCAAGGCAAACGTTCGCTCTCTCTGAGGCTGAGCAGAGCTTCTGAGGCCTACCTAGTGAACAATGCTGGGAGCCAAGCCCAAGTGACTTCTGAGCTTGACAAGGATCTGTGCAGTTACGACATGCCCCCTCACCCTCTCCACTCGAAACACACAATCCAGAACTTCAGGCCATTCATACAGATGGATGATGACAACTTGGGTGAGATACCTTGGTGGAATATGGCAGGTTCTGAGGCGGCAAGAATCTAGAACTAGGAGGATAAAGTGCGGCATGTTTCCACTCAGTCAGAAATTACTTCACTTAGAAGGTTGCAGAGCAGTGGAAGCTGCCATTCTTACTCATTTGTGGAGCATATTCAGGACTAAAGGTTTCCCAGTGGCCCCCCAGTTTAATTCTACAACCCATTCCCATTCTGACATTTTGGTCTACAGCCTCTTCCGTGGTCATGATAAGGCCACTCTCAGGTTGGAGAAGCAACATCTCATATTCTGTTTGGGTAGCCCCCAACCTGATGGCATAAACATCAATTTCTTTAACTTCTGGCAATTTCTCTCCCTCTCCTCTCTTTCCATTCCTCATTTTGGCTTCCCTCTCATCCCTTCTCTTCAGCTGCCCATCACCTCCCTCTGGTGCCCTTCCTCATTTGCTGTCACCCATGACTGCATTTTCCTATCAGATTCCTTCTTCTTCAGCACTTCCGCCCATCCCCTGTCAGCTTTGTACTCGATCCACCCCCCCCACTTCCCCAACCACCTAGCTTCTTAATCTGGCTTCCTCCCCCTTCCTTTCCAGTCCTGATGAAGGGTCTCCGCCCAAAATATCGACTGTTTATTCCCCTCCATGGATGCTGCCTGACCTGTTGAGTTCCTCCAGCATTTTGTGTGTTTTGCTCAGGTGAGTAGTTTTATAGACACAAAGGGAATGGAGGGATACGGGGATCAGAAGGGAAGGTGGAGCCTGGATCAGCAGTGACATCATTACTAACTTACTGCCCATAACGCTGTATGCCATTAGGGCAGCAATGAGGGTCCTCCATCTCTGTCTGTATAGAAGGATTCTTCATTGATGTTTCCATAACAATTGTTTTTTGACCAGTCAGAGTCATTAGCCCTGAGCTGAAATGGACCACTCAGTCTGTCCTTTGACCTGCTTGGCATGGGTGACCCTAACTAGAGCCAAAACACAAGACCCTGACTCCAGCCAACATACTGTAGCTCTCCAGATCATTAAGGCATGCAAGCCTCCAAATCCAATGACAAGGTTGTGGTCCTCTTGGAGGAGTGACCTCATCCAGAGGGACAAAATGTTCTTGCATTCCTAGCACCAGCATTCATGGAATGTCAGCACTGAGCTGCGGAGGAGGGGATGAAAGTTGGCGATGGATAAAAGAAGACTGCACTGTGTGAAGTGTAACAGCAATGTGACATTTGAAAGCCACATACTTATGATGTTGGGAGATAATGATTAATATGTTGTTACTAGCTAGTTCCTGTTCTTTGCAACTATTTACCATGAAATTGATTTGACAAGTTGATTCCATGCAGACTGAAGGGAAGTACTGCAGTAACACAGGGCAGATGAAGCATATACAGTACAGTGCAAAAGTCCTAGAAACATATATATAGCTAGAGACCTTAAGACATTTGCACAGTACTGTATTTGTCAACATGGAGTGGAGGGCAAGTTTGTAGATCTGGCGGGAGCAAAGAATATTGGGAATGGTGAGGGTGGAGCACCGGTGAGGGGTGTGGGACAGGTGGCAGACAAGGAGTCCCGGGGTGGGGGTGGTGTGGGTGCAGACACACCCAGTCTTGAGACACCAGGCAAGGCAATTTAATTCCGAACAATCAGTTTATTGATCATTACGGAATGTCTCTCTGGAGCTTCCTGTTCCTTCCCCTCTCCCTTCTTTTTTCCCAACCATGATTCCCCTCTCCCTGTCCCCTTCCCACTCTCAGTCCACAACAGAGACCCAGATCAGAATCAGGTTTATCATCACTCACATATGTCGTGAAATCTGTTTTTTTTTGCAGCACCAGTACAGTGCAATACATGAAGTTACTACGAAAGGTACTCTAGTTGTATAAATGTGCCCAAGACTTCTGCACAGTTCTGTACTTTAGTATAAAACCAGCGGAACTGCTCTACCATTATTTAAAGGATTGATGCACCATTTTATAGAGGCTATCAGCTCACAATATTCTGGACTGGCAATGCCAGCTCTGACTTGGTGGGGAGCGCCCATTCCACGGTTAGGTGCCCGTGGGTTCAAACCCTATTCCAGAACACTGAACTGACAATCTAGGTGGATAGATCGGCTCTAGAGTGGGTTGCCAGAGATGCTGTCAGTGCAATGAGACATTGGACTCTCAGGTAAGCGTAAACAGTTCAGTCCTGACGAAGGGTCTTGGCCTGAAACGTCGACTGCGCCTCTTCCTATAGATGCTGCTTGGCCTGCTGCGTTCACCAGCAACTTTGATGTGTGTTCCTCAGTACTATGATGAGAAAAGAAGGGTGCTTGACCAAGACTTATTGCTGTGCTTACATTACCAAAAATAAATGCTCTCTCCTAAACATACAACATAGAATAGAAAACACTACAGCCCAGTCCAGGCCCTTCAGCCCACAATGTTCTTCCAACCTTTTAAACTACTCCAAACTCAATTTAACCCTTCCCTCCCACAAAGCCCTCCAGCATCATTTTCCTGTGGTCTGATTTCTAGTATCGCCTCTATTTCACTCATATATATCTGAAAAGCGTTTTGTATCCTCTTTGATATTATTGGCTAACTTCATATTTAATTTTTTCTCTCTTTCTGGCCTTTTTAGTTGCCTTCTGTTGATTTTTAAAAGCACCCAATCCTCTACCTTCCCACTAATTTATGTTATATTATATCCCCTCTCTTTAGCTTTTATGCTGTCTTTGACTTCTTTTGTCAGTCACAGTTGCCTCATCCTCCCTTTAGAATACTTTTTCATTTTGGTATGCATCTTTCCCGCACCCTTCGAGCTGCTCCCAGAAACACCAGCTATTTCTGTTCTTCCATCATCTCTGCTAGTCTCCCCTTCCAATCATCTTTGGCCAGGTCTTTGTACAGATTTACAAAGACGTTGCCTGGATTGTGGGGCATGCCTAATGAAGACAGGTTGAGTGAACTTGGCCTTTTCTCCTTGGAGTGATGGAGGATGAGAGGTGACCAGATTGAGGTGTATAAGATAATGAGAGGCATTGATCGTGTGGATAGTCAGAGGCTTTTTCCCAGGGCTGAAATGGCTAACATGAGAGGGCACAATTTTAAGGTGCTTGGAACTAGGCACGGAGGAGATGTCGGGGTAAGTTTTTTACGCAGAGAGTGGTGAGTGCGTGGAATGGGCTGCCAGCAACAGTGGTGGAGGCAGATACAACAGGGTCTTTTAAGAGGCTGCTGGATAGGTACATAGAGCTTAGGAAAATAGAGGGCTATGGGTAACCCTAGGTAATTTCTAAAGTAAGTATATGTTCGGCACAGCATTGTGGGCCGAAGGGCCTGTATTGTGCTGTAGGTTTTCTATGTTTCTATGTTAGGTCCTCTCTCATGCCTCTGAAATTTCCTTTTCTCCATTGTAATAATGATACATCTGATTTTGGTTTCTCCTTCTCAAGCTACAGGATGAATTCTATCATATTATGAACATTCTCTTCGAAGTGCTCTTTTACCTTAAGCTCCCTAATCAAATCTGGATAATTACATAACACCCAATCCAGAATTGCCATTCTCCTAATTCAATTTGCCCTATTGTCTGTCTGCCCTTCCTTACAGTCTCACTACACACTGCATCTAGTTTTATAGCAACCATCCCACCCTCAGCCCTATCACTCCAGTTCTAATCTCCCTGTCAGATTAGTTTAAACCCTCCTCGGCAGTTCCAGCAAACCTGCCTGCAAGAATATTGGTCCCTCTCGGGTTCAGGTGCAACCCGTCCCTTTTGTACAGGTCATACCTTCCCCTGAAGTGATGCAGATATCTGAAACCCTGCCCCTGCACTAATGCCTCAGCCACACATGCATCTGCCAAATCATCCTATTCCTACTCTCACTGGCACGTGGCACAGGCAGCAGTCCAGAGATTACTACCCTGATGGTCCTGTTTTTCGGCTTTCTCTCTAACTCCCTATACTCTCTCTTCAGGGCCTCCTCCTTTTTCCTAGCTATATTGGTGGTATCAGTACATACCAAGACTTCTGGCCGTTCACCCTCCCCCTGTAGAATGCCATGGACCCGATCCGAGACATCCCTGATCCTGGCACCAGGGAGGCAATCTACCTTCCGCGTATCCCTCACATCCGCAAAAACTGCTTTCTGCTCCTTAAATTATGGAATTGCTTATCACTACTGCACTGTTCTTCTACCCTCTTCCCTTCAGGGCCCCAGCGCCAGACTCAGTGCTTAGGGACCCAGTCACTGCGGCCTCCCCCCATTAGTCTCCAAAACAGCGGTATACTTATTTTTGAGGAGAACAGCCCCAGGGGTACTCTGCACTGGCTGCCTATTCCCTCTCCCTCTCCTGACCGTCACCCGGGTACCCGCCTCCTGCAGCTTAGGGTGGGATAGTAGAGTATAGGGCAGCATAGTAGAGTAGTGGTTAGCATATGACTTCACAGTGCCAGTGATCACCATCCAGGCTTTTATTCTCGCCGCTGTCCCTAAAGAGTTTGTAGGTTCTCCCCGTGACTGTGTGGGTTTCCTCCGGGTGCTCTGGTTTCCTCTCACATTCCAAAGATCTACATTCAGGGTTAGTGAGTTGTGGCCATGCTTTGTAGGCACTGGATGTGTGGAACAATCCTCGCTGATTTGATTTGACGCAGACAATGCATTTCACTGTATGTTTGGATGTTTGACGTGGCCAAGTGGTTAAGGCATTCGACTGGCGACCTGAAGGTCGTGAGTTCGAGCCCCAGCCGAGGCAGCGTGCTGTGTCCTCGAGCAAGGCACGTAACCACACATTGCTCTGCGACGACACTGGTGCCAAGCTGTATTGACCCTTGCCCTTCCCTTGGACAACATCGGTGTCATAGAGAGGGGAGACTTGCAGCATGGGCAACTGCCGGTCTTCCATACAACCTTGCCCAGGCCTGCGCCCTGGAGAGTGAAGACTTTCCAGGTGCAGATCCATGGTCTCGCAAGACTAATGGATGCTTTTGATGTTTCACAGGATCGTGAAACATAGGGGCAGAATTAGGCCATTCAGCCCATTGAGTTGATCATGGCTGATCTATTATTCCTCTCAACTCTATTCTCTTGTTTTCTCCTGTAACCTTTGACACCCTCACTAATCAAGAACCTACCAAGCATCTCTTTAAATATATCCAATGACTTGTCCTTCACAGCCACCTGTGGCAATGAATTCCACATATTCACCACCCTTTGGCTAAAGAAATTCCTCCTCATTCAGGAGGACCACAAGGTGTCATTGGGTTTAGTGGCTTGCGTGCCTCAGTGACCCAGAGAGCTAGGTTGGTTGGAGTCAGGACGTTATGCTTTGGCTCTTGGTAGGGTCACCAGTGCCAAACAGGTCAAAGGTTAGAGGTCAGACTAACGATCCTCCAGGTTCGGTGGTTCGGCTCCAGGTTAAAATCCCTGACTGATAAAATAAACTGTTGCGGAAACAGCAAGAAAGAATCCTTCTACATCTGAGTGCGATGGTATTCCCTAGTCTCCACCCGGGACTTGCATGACTGACAGTAGTAAAAACCGTGAAGAAGCTACTGACGTGATGAAGGAAGCCCAGAATGCCACCAGAGATGGAGGACCTTCATTGTTACCCTAAAAACCAGTGATGTAATAGTCAGCTCTAAATTCTAATGTTGTGCCCTTTGGGTTTTGATGTACATGTGACAAATAAAGCTATTCTCTTTTTAATCTCTTAAGGAGATATTCTTCATTCTTATTCATAATTCTGCTCAATAGATCTCTCCTGCAAATAGCTAGACAATTCTTTATGAGATTTTTACAAATAATTCAGCTCTCTGATTCATCTACACTTTGTACCCCTCAACTTGTCTGGAACACAACTGAGCTGGATTTCTGCTCCTTACCACGGATGAATTTGGATGTGTCATTTATAATTCTGTTTGAGGAATTCTAAATATGTGAATAATGTTAGTTCTCAAGAGTAAAGGCATCCCAAGCCCTCCAATCACCTTATGGTTTGGAGACTACAGTTTTGCGATTACTGAAGTGGATACAGAGGTAGTGCACTATATAATGTGAAGCAGTAGTAAGCAGTGCAGAGAAGTCAGATGTTTATCAGGAAGAATATGTGAAGGACGAGGTGTGAGAAGCTTTCATGACAACCTCTACTTCAAGAATCTGAAATTCTTTGTTCAAAGAATGGTGCCCCTTCTCCTTCCTTTTCTTCCATGTCCGGCTCTCCTTTCCTATCAGATTCCATCTTCTTAGTGCTTTACATCTTCCACATATCACCTCCCAGCTTCATAATTCATCCACCCACCCATCTCCCCCCTCACTGGTCTCACCTGTCTCTTGCCAGCTTGTAATCCTCCTCTCCCCCATCCTCTTATGTTGGCTTAATCCCCCTTTCATTCCAGTCCTGATGAAGGGCCTCAGCCGAAATGTTGAATGTTTATTCCTCTCCATAGATGCTGTCTGACCTGTGAGTACCTCCAGCATTTTGTGTGTGTTAGGCTGAACCCCCAGTGTTTATTCCTTGTTGAATGGCTGCTTTAGCCAGTTATGTGATTATATCTTAATCACACTGCTAAATATGCAAATATGACACTAACATCATAGATTTGGAAGTCAAAATTATCCAGTTCATGAGTAATACACACAAAATGCTGGAGGAAATCAGCAGGCCAGGCAGCATCTATGCAAAAGAGTAAACAGTTGATGTTTCGGTCCAAGACCCTTCATCAGGACTAGAACAGACATCCCACCTCTCCTGGAAATTCCAGGAGTCTCCCACATATTAATAGTGGTTCTCTGATGCCTGCAAATTATATACAATATCACGGAAATCAATTTTTTTGAGAGTGAGCGAGAGAAAAGCAAGAGAGAGCGCGAGAGCGACCACGAGAGAGAGCACGCACGAGAGCGAAAGCGAGAGTGCACGAGCGAGAGCGCTTGAGAGCGCGCGAGTGCCCACGAGAGAGAGAGAGAGCGCGAGAGAGAGAGCGCCATGGCAGAGTGTTCCAAACAAAATATAAAACGTACGTCACCCCAGACTACACTAAAGTGTACCCCTGCCTAATAGGGGTCAAAATAATGACAGAGTTGTTCACTGCACTGTTTGCAACAGTGACTTTTCTATTGCCCATGGTGGGTTAAGACTGTAAAAGACATGTTGAGGTGAGTTTAACAGGTGTCATTCGTTCATTAGCATAGCTAACGTTATTTAAACTAGCTGGCTGGCTGCTAAGGAGCTACTCTATTGCAGACACCCCACCTCTACGGAAATCTCCCGCAAATTGATGGTGCTACCTTCCTGAAATGAGTTTTCACAGGGTAGGATGTCTGCTAGAGAAAAAGAGAAGAGTAGTCAGAGTAAGAAGGTAGGAGGAGGGATGGAAGAAGTCCAAGGTGGCAGATGATATGTTGGACTGGGAGAGGCGTGGGGTGAAGTAAAGAGTTGGGAAGTCAATTGGTGAGCGAGGTAAAGGGCTGGACAAGGGGGAATCTGATAGGAGAGGACAGAAGGCCATGGAAGAAAGGGAAGGGGGAGGAGGACCAAAGGGAGGTGATGGGCGGGTTAGGAGATAAGGTGAGAGAGGGAAATGGGAATGGGGTATGGTGAAGGGGAGGGGGCACTTGCCAGAAGATCGAGAAATTGAAATTCATGCCATCAGGTTAGAGGCAACCAAGACAGAATATAAGGTGTTGCTCCTCCAACCTGAGTGTGGCCTCATCGCAACAGAGGAGGAGGCCATGGGTTGACATGTCAGAACAGGAATGGGAAGTAGAATTGAATTGGGTAGTTTCCCCAGGAGATCCCGCTTTTTCTGGCAGACAGAGTGCAGGCGATTGGCGAAGCAGCCTCCTAATCTACGTCGGGTCTCACCGATATACAGGACGCCACACCCGGAGCACCGGATCTAGTGCATAATTCCCAACAGGCTCACAGATCTCTTACTATCTCTTCTTTCAGTTAGTCCTGACGAAGGGTCTCGGCCCGAAACGTCGACTGTACCTCTTCCTATAGATGCTGCCTGGCCTGCTGCGTTCACCAGCATTTTTTGTGTGTGTTGCTTGAATTTCCAGCATCTGCAGATTTCCTCGTGTTTGTGAGACTCACCTGGAAGGACTATTTGGGGCCCTGAATGACAGTGATGGAGAAAGTGTAGGGGCAGGTGTGACATTTGTTCCACTTGCAAGGATAAGTGCCAGGAAGGAGATCAGTGGGGAGGGACATATGGACAAAGGAGTCATGAGGGAATGATCCCTGCAGAAAGCAGGAAGTTGGGGGGGGGAGGGAAAGATCAGCTTGGTAGTGGGATCCTGTTGGAGATGGTGGAAGTTACAGAGAATTAGTGCTGGATGTGGAGGCTGGTGGGGTGGTAGGTGAGGACAAGATGAGTTCTATTCCTTGTGAGGTGGTGGGTGGATAAGGTAAGAGAAGACATGAATAGATGCAGGTGAGGGCAGCATTGATGGTGGAGGAAGGAAAGCCCCTTTCTTTGAGGAAGGAGGACATCTCACTAGTTCTGGAAAGGGTCTCGACCCAAAACACAACACTTTATTCCCCTCCATAGATGCTGCCTGACCTGCTGAGTTCTTCCAGCATTTTGTGTGTGTGTTGCTCAGGATTTCCAGCATCCACAGAATCTCTTGTGTTAATCCAGTTCCTGAGATGAGATTAAATCCAACTAGTAATGGTGGCTGGAAAATTAAGGTTGAAAGTGTTTTGAAAAAGTCGGAGATAATCTGTTTGACAGGTATACACTCAGTGGCCAGTTTAGTAGGTACATACTTGCTCATTAATGCAAATACTGTATCTAATTAACAAATCACGTGGCAGAAACTGTACAAAAAGCATGCTGATGTGGTCAAGAGGTTCAGCTGTTGTGCAGACTGATATGATGTGGATTCCCAACAGAGTCAAGAAGCAACGAGAAAGGTGATCCTGAGTAACAGGAATTACCCCCAGTGGCCACTTTATTAGGTACATCTGTACACTTGCTCGTTAATACAAACATCTAATCGGCCAATCACATGGTAGCAACTCAATGCATAAAAGCATGTAGATGTGGTCATGAGATTCAGTTGTTGTTCAGACTAAACAGCAGAATGGTGAAGAAATGGGATCTAAGTGACTTTGACTTGTTAGTCCAGACAGGGTGGTTTGAGTATCTCGGGATATTTTGATATTTTCACACACAACAGAGAATGTCAAAAAAAAATCCAGTGAATGGCATTTCTGTTGGTGACAATGCTTTGTTAATGAGAGAGGTCAGAGGAGAATGGCCAGGCTGGTTCAAGCTAACAGGAAGGTGACAGTAACTCAAATAACCACGTGTTACAACAGTGGTGTTCAGAAGAACATCCAGTCAAACACGTCAAGCACGTCAAACCTTGAAGTGGATAGGCAGCAGAAGACCACAAACGTACACCGATTGGCCACTTTGCTATCATTGATACCTATTGAATGTTGAAAGGCCTAGATAGAGTGAATGTGGAGAGGACGTTTCCTATAGTGGAGGTGTCCAGGACCAGAGAGCACAGCATCAAGTAGAGGGACGCCCATTTCGAACAGAGATTAGGAGCTATTTCTTCAGCCAGAGGGTGGTGAGGCTGTGGAAGTTATTGCTACATGTGGCTGTGGAGTTCAAGTCATTGGGTGTTTTTAAGACAGAGGTTGACAGGGTCTTGGTTAGTCAGGGTGTGAAAGGTTATGGGGAGAGGGCAGGAGGATGGGGTTGAGTTGGGGAAAATGGATCACCATGATGAAATGGTGGAGCAGACTCAGTGGGCCAAATGGCCTAATTCTACTTCTATGTCTTATAGTCTTATGCCAACCTCCTCCCTGTGATTCCCCTCCTCCTTTCTTCTATGGGCTGCTCTCCTCTCCCATCAGATTCCTTCTTCTTCAGCCCTTCGCCTCTTCAACCTATCCCCTGCCAGCTTCTTACTGCCTCCCCTACCCCCACCTTCTTATTCTTGTCTCTTCCCCCTTCCTTTCCCGATGAAGGTCTTCAGCCCGAAACATTGACTGTTCATTCCTCTCCACAGATGCTGCCTGATCTGCCGAGCTCCTCCAGTGCTTTGGGTGTGTTCCCTCAGAAAACCATTGGGACAGTGAAGCTGGAAGAGCCAGTCCTTTGATGGGAGGAACTCTGAGTCGATTTGGGAACCGCTATATGTATTACTGTGTGCAGGTCCGGAGGTTCTCAACGCGGGAGATTCTGTAAACACCGGAAATCTGAAGGGGCACACACAAAATGTTGGAGGAACTCAGCAGCACAGGCAGCATCCATGAAGAGGAATAGACCGTGATGTTTTGGGCCAAGACCTTGGAAAGGCGTGAAGGGTCACAGCCTGAAACATCAACTGTTTATCCCACTCCATTGATGCTGCCCGGCCTACTGAGTTCCTCCAGCATTTTGTGTGCGTTAGGTCCAGAGGTTAGCATGCCCTACGTGAACCAGCCCATCCTCACAAAGCAGAGCACAGTGCCCTGCACTCTGAGACTCTTGACGCACATTCCTGGCACGCAGAGCTCCATGCCAGGAGCTCAAATCAAACAAAGCAGAACCCACGAGTAAAGATATAAAACATAAATCCAGGGCTGACGGGGCCACGCACAGGCAGTCGACTATTCCGCGGATTTAGCAGTTCCAAACAGTTATAAACGCATTGAAGGGTGCATTCTTTGTCTCTTTGTTTAGGTAATGGGTGCATTCCACTGTTAGTAGCTGGCAATTTTCACCAGATAACTAGATTTGTGAATTACAGAAAGACTCTGACTGTCTGCTCCTGAGCGTTATTTTCTAAAACCACCTCGAAATGATATATCTTTGAGAAAAGAATGCAGGCCATTTATAAACTTTATGTTTAAGCTCACAGACACATCCACTCCCGCTGCTAGCAACTTGGCAAGAGGAGAGCTATCATTAAAACAAAGACATCCCATCCACTGCCAAATCTTGCAGTCTATAATTTACTGGATTATATGATTCAGTTCAAAAACACCCTTCCACTGGCTTGATGCAGCAAATCATATGAAGAATGAAATTTGCAGAAATCTGTCTGATTATTTCTCAGTTATACAAATAATAACGCGAGTAACCTGATTCTTAGACAGAAGGAGTTCAGTCTGGGTAGCCTCAAACCCGAAAGCTTGAGCATCGATTTCCCAAACTTCCAGTAATTTCCCTCCCCTCCGCCTTCTCTCTTTTACTATTCCCTATTCTGGTTCCTCTTACTCATCCGTATGTCCTTGAAATGTGTGAGAAAACCTGAGCATCTGCAGGAAACCCGTGCGGCAAAGTACAAGCTCCTTAAAGACAGTAGCGGGAATTGAACCTTGATTGCTGGCGCTGTCAAGTGTTACGCTAACTGCCGCACTAACACGTCACTTATTCGACAACAGGGCATCGCATCCAATGGGAGTAAAACGGGGCTTGGTTTAACATCTCAGGCAAAGGCAACAGCTTCACTAGTGCAGCACCTCCTGACTTCTTCGCTAGAATAACACCTGAAATATTGGTTCGCTCTGAGCATCTGGAGTCTTCTGGTGTGAGAATTACTTTGATTGGTATCCCTTTATTCCCTTATCCTAAGATCATCTGAACCGTTGAGCCTTTGTACCATGACTGCTATTTCTGGTCAAGGCAATCTACCTCTCAATGCCTCAACATCAAACTGTCTTAAGAAACTTATGCTCAGTGTCCACTTTATTAGGTACAGGAGGCATATCAATCTCTCCCCTAAAGACACCCAATGACTTGGCCTCCACAGCCACCTGTGGCAATGAATTCCACAGATTCACCACCACTGGCTAAAGAAATTCCTCCTCATCTCTGTTCTAAATGGACATGCCTCTATTTAAGGCTCTGTCTTCTGGTCTTGGACACCCCCACTATAGGAAACATCCTCTCCACATCCACTCTATCCAGGCCTTTCAACATTTGATATGTTTTAATGAGATCACCCCCTCATTCTTCTAACTTCCAGCAAGTACACGTCCAGAGCCAAAAAATGCTTCTCATACGATAACCCTTCAATCCCAGAATCATTCTCGTAAACCTCCTCTGAAATATCCCTAATGTCATCACACCCTTTCTTTGATAAGGGGCCTAAAACTGCTCACAATACTCTATGTGAGGCCTTACTAATGCCTTATAAAGCCTCAGCATTACATTTTGCTGCTATATTCTAGTCCTCTCAAAATGAGTGCTAACATTGCATCTGCCTCTCTTACCACCGACTCAACCTTCAAATTAAACCTTCAGGGAACCCTGCATGAGGACTCGAAAGTCCTTAGAACCTCAGATTTTTGAATCTTCTCCATTTAGAAAAGAGTCTTTGTCTTTATTCCTTCTACCAAAGTGCATGACCATACACTTCCCAACACTATTCCTTCCGCCACTTCTTTGCCCATTCTCCTAATCTGTCTAAACCCTTTTTAGGAGAGGAGATTAGAAGAGAAGCAGTAAGAACATAATCTGAACAGGGAATGGTAAAAGCGAGAAGGAGGAAGGGGGGAGAAATTACGAGAAGTTGGAGCAATCAATGTTCATGCCGCCAGGTTGGAGGCTGCTGAAGTGGATTTGCTCCTCCAACCGGAGTTTGGCCTCGTCGTGACAGTAGAGAAGGCCATGGACGGACACGTCAGAATGGGAATGGGAAGTTAAACTGAATTGGGAGGCCATCAGGAAAACCTGCCTTCTGTGGCGGGCGGAGCAAAGGTGCTCGACAAAATGGTTCCCCGATCTATGTTGGATCGCACCGATGTGGTGGAGGCTGCACCAGGAGCTCTGGAATCACAGGTGACCACGACAGACTTGTATGTGGAGTATGGCCTCACCTTCCTTTCCTGCCCAGATGAATGGTCTCAGCCTGAAACATTGACTGTTTATTCCATTTTAGATGCTGCCTGACCTGCTGGGTTTTATTTTATTTACTTAGAGATACGTAGAGGACGTAGGTGGAGGCAGAGTTATGATGGCACTAAATTGCGGCTCCTTCGTGTTCATCTATGGAAAACAGCTTAATTTCTACCCGAGATGTCTCTCCTTTTCCTTTTCAGGGTGGGTGGGGGCTGTTGAAGACCCTGACCTGGGGTTACCCTCAGACTCAGCTTTTCGGGGTGGTGGGACCCTCTCCCGGAGACTCGTGGCTGGCTGCTTTCTGACACCCCAGGGACTCAGCCTAGAAGACAAGTGTGCCTTCGGGGTTCTGAGGTTTCGCGGCCCAGTGGACGGGCTGATTCTAGGCTGGTGCCACCCACTGGAGCATTGCGGAAGAGAATGGGACATCGGCAGCAGTGGGTCAGCTGTCAGAGGTCCTGTACTCAGTGAACTGGGTTCTCTCTCTCTCTTTCTCGTTGGTGGCTGAGGAATTGTTGCTGATTCTCGGGTCACAGATCTAGGAAAAAGACGTGGCACGACAGACTTTTAACACGGTCAGTCAACGAGTTGTTTTGTTACGTCTCCCCCCTCGCTGTGTAAGGGGACACCTCTTTTTCCCTTTATTAGGGGGAGAGAGAGCCTGTGGCAAGTCGAATTGCCGGGTGAGTGATTAGTTGTTGAGCTGCAAGTCATGGTCTTTATTGGGGGCTTTGCTATTGCCTGCTTGGTGGGTGGAGGTCGCTGACGCTTGTTTTGTGGAAGTGGGTGGGAGTGGGGGAGTGTCATTGTTTTGCTGCTGCTTGTGTGTGGGAGTGGAGAGTGGGATGGGGACATTGAGGTCCTAACATTTTAACTGTCACTCATTCTTTTGGGGTACTTTTATGTTTTCGTGGATATCTGTGAAGGATATATATTGTATACATTTCTCTGATATTAAATGGAACTATTGAGCTATTGATGCAGCACAGTAACAGGACTTCCTGGTCCTACAAGCCTACTCTGCCCAATTTCTCCCATGTGACTATATAGGCATCCGTTAGTCTCGTGAGACCATGGATTTGCGCCTTGGAAGGTTTCCAGGGCGCAGGCCTGGGCAAGGTTGTATGGAAGACCAGCAGTTGCCCATGCTGCAAGTCTCCCCTCTCCACACCACCAATGTTGTCCATGGGAAGGGCATTAGAACCCATACAGCTTGGCACCGGTGTCGTCGCAGAGCGATGTGTGGTTAAGTGCCTTGCTCAAGGACACACACGCTGCCTCAGCCAAGGCTCGAACTAGCAACCTTCAGACCACTAGACCGACGCCTTAACCGCTTGGCCACATGCCAACCATGTGACTAATTAGCCTACTAAATCATAGAAACATAGAAAACCTACAGCACAATACAGGCCAACACAATGCTGTGCCAAACATGTCCTTACCTTAGAAATTACCTTGGATTACCCATAGCCCTCTATTTTTCTAAGCTCCATGTACCTATCCAGAATTCTCTTAAAAGACCCTATTGTATCCGCCTCCACCACCATCGCCGGCTGATCATTCTATGCACTACCCCTGACATCTCCTCTGTACCTACTTCCAAGCACCTTAAAACTGCGCCCTCTCATGCTAGCCATTTCAGCCTTGGGAAAAAGCCTCTGACTACCACACGATCAATGCCTCTCATCATCTTATACACCTCTATCAGGTCACCTCTCACCCTCCATCGCTCCAAGGAGAAAAGGCCAAGTTCACTCAACCTGTTCTCATAAGGCATGCTCCCCAATCCAGGCAACATCCTTGTAAATCTCTTCTGCACCCTTTCTATGGTTTCCACATCCTTCCTGTAGTGAGGCAGCCAGAACTGAGTGCAGTACTCCAAGTGGGGTCTGACCAGGGTCCTATACAGCAGCAACATTACCTTTTGGCTCTTAAACTCAATCCCATGATTGATGAAGGCCAATGCACCGTATGCCTTCTTAACCACAGAGTCAACCTGTGTAGCAGCTTTGAGTGTCCTATGGAGTCGGACCCCAAGATCCCTCTGATCCTCCACACTTGCCAAGAGTCTGACCATTAATACTATATTCTGCCATCATATTTGACCTACCAAAATGAACCACCTCACACTTATCTGGGTTGAACTCGAATGTCTTTGGAATGTTGGAGGAAACTGGAGGACCTGGAGGAAACACATAGGGTACAAACTCACTTTAGTAATGTTACACTAATCACTACGCTACCGCGCCTGAGTTCCTTCAGCATTTTGTTCGTGCCACAAGCATTCCTTTCCATTGGTTTGTTTGTGGGATCTTGCTATGCAAATTTTGACTACCCCACTTCCCACAATCCAATGACAACAGCACGCTTTACGAGCATTTAATTGACAATAAAACACTTGCAATATAAATTGGCTCTAGAAGGAAAAAGTTTCCATTGCTTGCAAGAAGTACGTAAGTGGGGACAGTTGGTGGAGATTAAACTGTCTTTCAAAACTCCTGAAATGTTTGTATTAGTGATTTCTGAAACAAATCGAGATAAACTCAGTCTCCTGTCATGCGAGAGCATAGAGGGTGACCGAAAATCCTCGCTTCATTAAAGGTGCATGGTGAAATATTATGCCAGAACGCATGTGCTTGATTACAGACATGTGTTACAGCAGACATGGCACTAGTGAAAATAGTTACAATATTTAGCTTAGGCTCTACATAGATGTCATAGCAAATGGAGAATGAACAGAGTGCACTCAGACAAAATACTATTGATTATGTGCTTCTCTTGTTGCAATGTGTGTCAGGCAGCTTTAGATCTTAACTCAGTTTCAGCCTGCACTTTAATGAGGATGTCCTGATAAATTCAAGCTCAAGGCCCAGAGGTTTGAACTGGAGTTGGTGTGCGTGCGTGTGTGTGTGTGTGTGGGTGGGTGGCAGAGTGGGAGAGGAGAAAAGGGTCTTGTTTTGGTGGTGGTGTTTTGTTTTGCTGCTTGTTGTGTTCGGTTTTGTTGTATTCTGCGTTGTTTTGCCGAGCACTCTGGGCCGGAATGTGTGGCGACATTTGCGGCCTGCCCACAGCACGTCTTTACGTGCCAATGCAAGTGACACGTTTCACTGTATGTTTCGATGTACATGTGAGCTATAAATCTGAATCTGAAACAGAATCCAAATCTGAATCCGAATCCGAATCTGAATCTGATTCTGAATCTGGACCCGAACCTGACTCTGAACCTGAACCTGAATCCCAATCTCCACCTCAATCTCAGGGGTCCGAGGCGAGGGATGGGTCCGTTCAGATCACTGCTCCGTGAGGTTTGCTCGGCCCCGCGCTGAGCTATGCTGAACTATGGGACTCTCTGGTGGAACACTTTTGGCTTGCAGTTGTTTTTTTCTCTGTACGCCCTGTGTTTGATGGTCTTTTTTTATATGAGTTCTTTTATTTTTCAAGGGTTCTTTTTATGGTGGGCGTGAGGCATTTTTTTCTCTCTCTGCACGATAGGTGATCGACAGTCTTCTCTTTGTTATATGGGGTTTTTTTTGGGTGCCTTTGTTCTCTGGCTGCCTGTTGGAGACAAGTCTCCAGGTTGTATAACTTTGACAATAAATGCACTTCGAACTTTGTACTTTAACTCTCAGTCCGAATCTCCATCTGAATCTGAATCTGACTTACTGATCTTGCAGATATTTCTTATCAATAATGATATCATTTTTCTGGTCTGAGTAACGAAGACAGTTTAGATTGGAGGTGATCAAGGACACGACCCACCCAGCCAACACACTTTTCATCCCTCTTCCCTCCAGAAGAAGGCTCAGGAGCTTGAAGATTCATGTGGCCAGATTTGGGAACAGCTTCTTTCCAACTGTGATAAGACTGCTGAACGGATCCCGACCGGGATCTGGGCCGTACCCTCCAAATATCCGGACCTGCCTCTCGGTTTTTTTTGCACTACCTTACTTTCCATTTTATATTTTCTATTTATCATTTATAATCTAAATTTTTAATATTTGCTATCGATTTGTACTCCAGGGAGCGGGAAGCACAGAATCAAATATCGCTATGATGATTGTATGTTTTAGTATCAATTGTTTGGCGACAATGAAGTATAAAGTATAAAATATGTTGGATTTGTTCTCCATAATTTCCTGAGATTTTCAGTAAACACAGTCTACGGTATCTACAGAGTCAAGCTATAGAATCATATAGGCCAGGGCAGACAGCAGGGCTCTACAACATGAAGTTAAAACTGCCTAATGCTTCGTTGGCAACAGCCTACCCATCATCAAGGATAAATATATAAAGCTGCCAGAAAAAGTCCAGCACTATCATGAAGGATCCCACCCACCCTGCTCATGGACTGCTTGTCCCACTCCCATCAGGGAGGAGGCTACGTGGCATCCACGGCAAGACCACCAGACTCAAAACCAGTTCTTTCCCCAAGCAGTAAGGCTGATCAACACCTCCACCCATTAGCCCACTCACCACCGCTACGTACACATCACCTAGCATCACATTACCAGTCTCCATACACCATATGTCGTGAAATTTCTTGTTTTGCAGCAGCAGTACAGTGCAATACATAATAACGTACTCAGTAATTTACAAAAACAAGAACTGTATATGTAAAAAAATGACAGTTCAATGAAGTAAGTACTGGAAAAAGACAGGGGAAAAATACAGAGGTGATGTTCATGGGTTTATTGTCCATTCAGAAACCTGATAACAGAGGGGAAGAAGCTATTTCTGAATCATTGAGTGTGTGCCTTCAGGCTTCTATACCTCTTCCTTGATGACAGCAATGAGGAGAGGGCTTGTCCTGGGTGTTGGGGGCCCTTAGTGATGGATGGCTCCTTTTTGAGGCATCGCCTTTTGGAGGTGTCCTCAATAGTGTGGAGGCTATTGACCGTGATGGAACTGGCTGAGTTCACAAGCCTCCGCAGCTCTTTTTGATCCTGCGCAGTGGCCCCTCCGTACCAGATGGTGATGCAATCACCTAGAATGCTCTCCGTGGTACACTTGCGAGTGTCGTTGGTGACATACAAAGTCTCTTCAAACTCCTAATGAAATATAGCCGCAGTGGTGTCTTTTTAGATCCACACAGACCATGGTCTTCCGGTGAGGAAGTCAGGGATCCACTTGCAGAAGGAAGCACAGAGACCCAGGTTTTGAAGCTTGCTGATTAGAACCGGGGATATGATTGCATTGAACACTGAGCTGCAGTCCATAAACAGCATCCTGATGTAGGTATTGCTTTTGTCCAGGTGACCCACAGCCAAGTGGAGAGCTAGTGAGATCGCACCTGCTTTAGGCCTATTGCCGTGATAGGCAAATTGCTGCGGGTCCAGGTCCTTGCTTAGGAAGGAGTTGATTCTAGCCACAGCAATTTCTCAAAGTACTTTATCACAGTAGATGTGGGTGCTGCTGGGCGAGAGTTCAGGACAACCAAACCTTGTCAAACTCTTCAGACGCCTTCCATTCTAGTCAGTTGGCAGGGCGATGACTTTGGACCGTAGCCTAATGAAGAGACAAAAACATAACAAGGTGATGTCTGCTTGCTGTGCCCGGTAATAGATAGTTCCTTCTCTTAGTTAATCATGGTCGTTAAGGAAGAAGACGGGAATTGTGCAACATGATAATTCGAAAAATAGTTCTGGTTTAGCAAATCAAATCATCCTCGAGTAATAGTTTCAAATCTCAGCCCAGAAAAGACAGGAAGACCATGAATTGTTTTGCTTTGCCTGGAACTAACTGCCATTTAAGATCTTCTCCCTCTCACAGAGAAAAACAGTGAACTTTTAATTAACTGCAGTTGCTGTGGAATGGATTACATAAATCTTCCAAGAGTCAGAGTTCAGAGATGGGGCACTCAGCTTAAAAGGTCCACGTTGGGATTTGTCGTATACAAGAGCCTCCTCCTATCCCTATTCTGCTCACCCCTTCTAATCCTTTCTCCCTCAACTAATTAAATGAATCACCCTTTCAATGTATACGTGCCAGACACGTCAAGTACTCTCAATGGTAATGAGTGCTAACGCTTCCTGAATACTTCCCAGCACATACTGTAAATATAAAAAAAGCTCAGTGCAACTTTGAAGAGGGTATAGTAAGACTTTGTGTGGCGGGTGAAGATGCGTCTCTACACAAAGGAGGTGTTGGGTGCTCCTTCCCTCTGCTAGCCTGCAGCTTACCCTTGGGCAAGGAGTAGCCCCCCACCCCACCGATCAGGGTCATGCGAAGCCATGAGAGCAGGTAGTGGACGTTTGTTTGAGCAGCTGGCACATAGCACAAGTCTGGGTTTTGCGGCCACTGTTGCCAGGCAGACAATCTCTGAAGAGTATTGATAGTGGCTGGGGTCACCCATCTTGTAAAGTCACTGGCCAGACGAATGCAATGGCAGAAAATTTTGCCAAGGGCGGTCATGGTCATGGAAAGATCATGATCGCCCACGTCATGTGACATGACACACAACAAACGAACGATAGAAAGGCCATAAGACATAGAAGCAGAATTATGTCATTCAGCCCATCAAATCTGCTCTGTTATTCAAGCATGGCAGACTTGTTTCCCCTCTCAACCTCACTCTCCTGCCTTCTCCCTGTAACCTTTGATGCACTTACTAATCAAAGCCTGATGAGATAGTAAAGTGAAACTCCATCTACCTGGAAGAAGAGATGCACGAGACCCCTAAGCACAACTTCCATTACCATGGCGACCCTTTCCAATAGCCTAGCCTACACAGTAAGAATGAAGCAACACACAAAGAAGCACAATGGCTAAATTATTTGACTCAACACCCAGAATGATGAACTGTTGATCCTGAGACATCAATTTGGATCTCACCTTGGAGCACGTTTACATGGAACGCTGCCCCAAGCGAGCAACATCCCTTATCAAAGACTCCCAACATGCCCTCTTCTCTCTGCTACCATTGGGAAGGATGCACAGGAGCCTCAGGTCCCATATGACCAGGTTCAGGAACAGTTTTTACCCCTCAACCATCAGGTTCCTAAACCAGTGTGGATAACTTCATTCACCTCAACACTGAACTGATTCCATAACCTACAGATTCACTTTTAAGGACTCTACAACATGCTCATTTATCTATCTACCTACCTTGATGAATAGATGGTATATAGATAGGTTGATAGATATTATTTTCACAAGTGGGGAGGAATAAACAGTCAACACTTCAGGCACAGACTCTTCATCAGGACCGGAAAGGAAGGGGGAAGAAGCCAGAATAAGAAGGTGGGGGAAGACTCAACAGGAACTGGGCAGATAAATGGCAGGTGGAATTTAATGCAGACAAGTGTGAAGTTTTGCACGTCGTTAGGACCAACCAGAGTAGGTCTTACATGCTGAACAGTAGGGCACTGAGGTGTGTGGTAGATCAAAGGGATTTGAGAATACAGATACATAATTCGTTGAAAGTGGTATCACAAGTCAATAGGGTTGTAAAGAAAGTGTTAGGCACATTGGCCTTCATAAATCAAAGTACTGAGTACAGAAGCTGGGATGTTATGTTGAAGTTACAGTATAAGACATTGGTGAGGCCTAGTGTGCAATGTTGGTCACCTACCTACAGGAAAGATGTAAACGAAGTTGGAAGAGTGCAGAGAAAATTTGAAAGGATGTTGCTGGGTCTGAAGGAACTGAGTTATAAAGAAAACATCTGCCTTATGGGAACAGGTTGAGTGAACTCGGCCTTTTCTCCTTGGAGCGATGGAGGATGAGAGGTGACCTGATAGAAGTGTATAAGTTGATGAGAGGCATTGACCGTGTGGACAGTCAGAGGCTTTTTCCCGGGGCTGAAATGGCTAGCACGAGAGGACACAGTTGTAAGGTGCTTGGAAGTAAGTACAGAGGAGAAGTCGGGGTAAGCTTTTTACGCAGAGAGTAGTGAATGGGCTGCCAGCGGCTGTGGTGGTGGTGGATACAATAGGGTCTTTTAAGAGGCTCCTGGATAAGTACATGGAGCTTAGAAAAATAGAGGACTATGGGTAACCCTAGTAATTTCTAAAGTAAGTACATGTTCGGTACAGCATTGTGGGCTGAAGGGCCTGTATTGTGCTGTAGGTTTTCTATGTTTCTATGAAAGATTGAATAAGTTAGGTCTGTATTCAGTAGAACAAACAAGAATCAACCTATATCAGAATCAGGTTTATTATTACCAGCATGTGATCGATATACATAGATCGATAGAAGTATATACAAAATTATGAGGGGTAGAGACGGGGTAAATGCAAGCAGGCTTTTTCCACTGAGGTTGGGTGGAACTACAATCAGAGGTCGTGGGTGAAGGGTGAAAGGTGAGAAGTTTAAGGAGAGAGTGTGGAACGAGCTGCCAATACAAGTGGCGCTTGTGAGCTTGATTTCAACGTTTAAGAGAAGTTTGGATGGGTACCTGGATGGTAGGGGTATGGAGGGCTATGGTCCTGGTGCAAATTTATGGGAGTGGGCAGCTTAAATAACTCTGCACAGACTAGATGGACAAAAAGGCCTGTTTCTGTGCTGTACCTCTCTATGACTCTAACTTGCAATGGTGAATTTAAAAATTGTTGGGCTTGGGTGAAAGCAGGAGAAAGGGATTAATTGAAGCGTCTTGGCCCAAAATCTCAACCATTTATTCCTCTCCGTAGATGGTGCCTGACCTGCTGAGCTCCTCCAGTATTTTGTGTTTGTTGCTCTAGATTTCCAGCATCTGCAGGATCTCTTGCGTTCCTGACAAGCCTCTTTGATTTTACTGAGGATATTACAAATTTACAATGCAACTTCCTGGGAGGAAGTTTATATAGACTCCAGACGGGGTCTCTCATGTGAAAAGTTTGCAACACAACTAAAGATCCCTGGAAATCCAGGATGCAGGATTAGATAAGATATTGGATAAAAGAGAAAGAAAAGGCTTTTGTAAATGATGCAGTTAACAGAGTGGGAAAGAGATCTGGAGACAGGATGACGAACAAGACTTAGTGACCCTCCAAATAGGGACAGCTCAGATTCAGTCACCTCTGATAGGTGACTTGATAGCGGTGTACACGTTTGTAAGAGACGTTGATAGAGTGGATGCCAAAATCTTTTTCCCAGGGCAGAAATGGCTAATACCAGAGGGAATAATTTTGAGGTGATTGGAGGAAAGTATGGTGGGGGAGGGTGGTGGATGTCAGAGGTAGTTTTTTTACAGAGTGTTGTGGGTGTGTGGAACGCCCGGTCAAGGTGATGGTAGAGGCAGATACATTAAGGGCATTTAAGAAATTCTTAGGTAGGCACATGGATGATAGAAAAACTAGAGTTCTAAGCAGGATGGAAGGGTTAGATTGATTTTGGAGTAGATTATAAGGTCGGCACGACATTATGGGCCGAAGGGCCTGTGCTGTGCTGTCATGTTCTAGGTTCTATGTGTTCCTTTGCTCCTGAACGTTATTCCCTCTGAAGTGAAAGAGGTGAAGCGTTTGCAAGTCCGGGCCAGGAACTGGAGACTGGGAGCCAGGAAGCGGCCTGCCCTGTGCTTGGATGCCTCTCTGCGTTTGTGTGAGTGGGTGGGTGGAAGGGAAGAAAGGGGCTTGTTTTGCTGTTGTTCTGTTTTCTTGCTGCCGTTGTCGTGGGGTTGTTGTTGCTGCTGCTGTTTGAGGTACTCTGCTGGACGTGGAGGGCATGCTCTGTCAGTGCTGGAAAGTGTGGCCACACTTGTGGGCTGCCCCCAGCACATCCTTGGGTTGATAACGCAAAAGGCCAATTTCACCCTGTGTTTCGATGAACGGGTGATGAATAAAACTGAATCAGAGACCTTCATCAAACCACTTATTCTCAAGGTCTATGCACATGTTAGCTATTTGATTGCTAATTTAATTGGTTCAGCACAGCATTGTGGGCTGAAGGGCACGTACTGTGCTGTGGATTTCTATGTTCAATGTGTTCCATTCGTCCTGAATGCCATTCCCTTCGAGGTGACTGAAGTGAACTGTTGGTGAGTCTGGGCTAGGGACTGGAGACTGAGGGCAGAGGCATGCTGTCCTGTGGTGGGCTGTCTGTATGTGTGGGTGGGTGAGAGGGAGGAAAGGGACTTGTTTTGCTCTTATTGTTCTGTTTGTCTGTTGCTGTTATTGTTTGTGCTTGTGCTATGTTGGCGCCGGAATGTGTGACATTTGCGGGCTGTCCCCAGTACACCCCGAGGTCATAAGTGCAAACGGTGCATTTCTCTGTATGTTTCGAGGTCCATGTGATAAATAAGTCTGAATCTGAACTCTTTATCAAATTCTTTATACTCAAAGTCTATGCACATTTTATTCCATATCTGTACTTTAACTTCAGGAGCCCTGATGGAAGGTCTCGGCCCGAAACGTCGACTGTTTACTCTTTTCCATAGATGCTGCCTGGCCTGCTGAGTTCCTCCAGCATTTTGTGTGTGTGTTGCTCGGATTTCCAGCATCTGTAGATTTCCTCGTGTTTGTTATTTTTATATCATCCTTTATTCTTTATAATCGCTAAATGTTGTTGCATGTTGCACCAACATGCCATGGCAAATTCCTAATATCTGTAAATTCCTAGTACAGTGGATTCTGGTTAATTGGGACACATTGGGACCAGTACACTTTGACCCAATTAAACCACTGCCCCAATTAACCAATGGCCCAATTAACTGGAGTCCACTGTATTTAGGAAGCAAAGTTAATTCTTGCTGCTTGGTGAAGTGCAACTTGATAGGGTGGTCCCTCGTACGGCTCTACAAAACCAGCGATGGAGAAACTGAATAGACATGTTTCTGCAGAATGGGTCCCATCCCTTTCGGAACCATTCCGAGTGGCTGTTGCAGCTTGCTTCTTGAACAAGACATTATGCTGATCGAGAGCTCTCTTTAGCCAGAGGGTGGTGAATCTGTGGAATTCATTACCACAGGTGGCTGTGGAGGCCAAGTCATCTAAAGCGGAGGTTGATAGGTTCTTGATTAGTCAGGGTGTCAAAGGGTTACAGGGAGAAGACCAGAGAATGGGTCGAGGGGGATAATAAATCAGCCATAATGGAAGCAGACTCGATGGGCCGAATGACATAATACTGTTCATATGTCTTGTGGTCTTATTGTCATATAAAGCAGTCAGCCTTTCAGTCCTGACGAAGGGTCTCGGCCCAAAACGTCGACTGTACCTCTTCCTAGAGATGCTGCCTGGCCTGCTGCGTTCACCAGCAACTTTGATGTGTGTTGCTTGAATTTCCAGAATCTGCAGAATTCCTCATGTTTACAGCCTTTCCTCTCACCAGATGTTCATGTGAAGGTAGTCACCTAAAGGGGCAGTTGTCCGGAGATAGGACAATTAGATTAGATCAGATTATGAGGACACGCAGCCCCCTTTTATTGTCATTTAGTAATGCATGCATTAAGA
This sequence comes from Mobula hypostoma, assembly GCF_963921235.1. NCBI lineage: Eukaryota > Metazoa > Chordata > Chondrichthyes > Myliobatiformes > Myliobatidae > Mobula > Mobula hypostoma. The sequence goes on from NC_086109.1 coordinate 92,031,072, forward strand.
AATGATACAATGTTTTTCCAGAATGATATCACAGAAACACATGACAAACCGACTGAAAAACTGACAAAAACCACATAATTATAACATATAGTTACAACAGTGCAAAGCAATACCGTAATTTGATAAGAACAGACCTTGGGCACGGTAAAAGTCTCAAAGTCTCTTGAAAGTCCCATCATCTCACCCAGACGGTGAACCTCCAGCGCCGCCAACTTGCCGATGCAGCATCCTGGAAGCATCCGACCACAGTCCGACTCCAAGTCCGTATGAAAACTCCGAGCCTCCGACCAGCTCTCCGACGTCAAGCACTGAGCACCATCTCTGCCGAGCGCTTCAACCTCGGCCCCGGCAACGGGCAATAGGCAAAGCTGGGGATTTGGGGCCTTCCCCTCCAAAGATTCTCGATGGCACAGTAGCAGCGGCAGCGAAGCGGGCATTTCAGAAGTTTCTCCAGGTGTTCCTCTGTGCTTCTCACGGCTGTCTCCATCAACTCAGGATTAGGCACGGGCCCCTAGTTAACACATCGATATCATTCGGTACGGCCGTGTGCGCTGCGTCGCGCCGCCATCTTCTCCTCCCTCCAATATTATTGACAATAGACAACGATGTACTGAAAGGCAACCTTCTGAAGGAGCTCTATACTCCTGCATGGAGGTTTACTTCCTTGTGGTGTACGGAAAGCAGCAGCAAAAGAAAATTATTAAGGGGACAGGTCAAAGACCTATTCAGGTCCTTCTTTCTACATGAAGTTCCCATAACATCTCCTGACAATTAGTTCCTTATTCCTAAAATATCTTCAAAGAGAAACAAGGTTTTGCAGTTGTATTCAGAGCAACACACACAAAACGCCAGAGGAACTCAGCAGGTCTGGCAGCATCTGTGGAGGGAATAAACAGCTGACATTCCATTCGCCATTCTGGCTCCCATATTACCCCTTCCCTTCTCCTCACCTGTCCATCAACTCCCTGTGGTGCGTCTCTGCCTCCCTTTCTCGCAAGCTCCACGCTCCTCGCCTATCAGATTCTTTCTTCTTCAACCCTTGACCTTTTCCACCTGTCACATCCCAGCTTCTGCCTGCATCACCCCCCTCCTCCACCTACTCTCCTTCCCCCTCACCTGACTACACCTATCACCTTCTCACCTGTAGTCCTCCCCCTCACCCCACCTTCCTATTCGGGCTTCTTCCCCCTTCCGTTCCAGTCCTGGTAAAGGGTCTCTCGATGAAACATCGACTCTTTATTCCTCTCTGTAGATGCTGTCTAGTATACTGAGTTCCTCCAACATTTCATGTGTGTGTGTGTGTGTGTGTGTGTGTGTGTGTGTGTGTGTGTGTGTGTGTGTGTGTGTGTGTGTGTGTGTCTGTGTGAGAGTGTGTGTGTGTTTGTGTGTGTGTGAGTGTGTGTGTGTTTGTGTGTGTGTGTTTGTGTGTGTGTGTGTGTGTGTGAGTGTGTGTGTATGTCTGTGTGTGAGTCTTTGTGTGTGTGTGAGTGCGTGTGTGTGTGTGTTTGTGTGTGTGTGTCTGTGTGAGAGTGTGTGTGTGTTTGTGTGTGTGTGTGTGAGTGTGTGTGTGTGTGTTTGTGTGTGTGAGTGTGTGTGTATGTCTGTGTGTGTGTCTTTGTGTGTGTGTGAGTGCGTGTGTTTGTGTGTGTGTATGAGAGTGTGAGTGTGTGTGTGTGTGTGTGTGTGTTTGTGTGAGTGTGTGTGTGTATGTGTGTGTGTTTGTTTCTGTGTGTGTGTGTTTGTGTGTATGTTTGTATGTGTGTGTGTGTGAGAGTGTGAGTGTGTGTGTGTTTGTTTGTGTGTGTGTGCGTGCGTGTGTGTGTGTGTGTGGTGCTCAAGATTTCCAAAAACTGCAGAATGTCTCGTGTTTATTATTGGTAATATTCTGATACCTTTTTCCTAGAGAGTGGCTCTTCCCACTTGCATACACAAGCTCTTGGTAGATGAGTAAGACTTACCATGCCTTTCATAGTTTAGGATTTCTTGTGCTTTGTTGCCAATAAAGTTCCCTTGAAACATGGTCACTGTTTCAGGGCAGGAAACACAGCAGCAAATTGGGCTTACAGGATTAGATCATCCGACTTTAGGTGCTGGCTGAGGGATGTCTTAGCAAAATTGGTCTGTTGTGTTAGAAATAGTGGCAGGGTGTCTTCTAATTCCACAAAAGTGGGTAGATAGGAGCTCAAGCCTGCTGTTACCTGTGGATGTCCCTGGAGACTCCATGACTAGCGTCTTCTTCCCTTTTGCCATCAGATTTCTGAACGGACAATGAATCAACCCGTGACCACAACCTCATTATCTTTACACTACTTATTTAATTACATTTTTAATGTTTCTTATTGTAATTCATAGTATTTTTAATTTATTGCACTGTTCTCCTGCCACAAAACAATAAGTTCCACGAACAATGCCAGTGATGTTTAAACCTGATTCTCATCTTGGATTTTTTCATTCCATTGCCCTATGTTGCTACGGAGGGGCCACTGCACGAGATCGGGAAGAGTTGCAGAGGGTTGTAAACAGCCAGCTTTGTTAAGGACACTAGCCTCCGCAGCATCGAGGACACCTTCAAAAGGCAATGCCTCAAAAAGGCAGCGTCCATCATCAAGGACCCCAACACCTAAGGAAAATCGTCTTCTCATTGCTCCCATCAGAGAGGAGGTACAGGAGCCTGAAGACACACGCACGATGAACGAGGGACAGCTTCTTCCCCTCCACCGTCAGATTTCTGAATGGACAATGAACTCATGAACACTACCTCACTATTCTTACGATTCTTTGCTCTCTTTTTTCGCTACTTATTTCATTTATATATGTTTTTTATTATAATTGTTAGTATTTTTTATGTCTTGCACTGTACTGCAAAACAACAAATTTCACAACATATGCTAGTGATAATAAAACCGATTCTGATTTCCGAAAACAACTTCCAAGTGCAGACTTTAAAGCATTGCTTTAAATTTTTACATGCTTAATACTTTCCCACCCACTCTGAATATTAACCCTGGGAACAGGATTTCTTCTGCTCCACTTTAGAACTGTTGTTAAACTCATATTAAGAATATTCACCAGACCTTATTATCCCACTTCATACTTCTAATCCGAAACATACTACTAAACTCGTCCCTTGTGAAAATAATAAATGCAAGAGATTCTGCAGATGCTGGAAATCCAGAGTGATGTGCACAAAGTGCTGGAGGAACTCAGCAGATCAGGCAACATCTATGGATAGGAATAGACAGTCAACATTTTGGGCCAAGACCCTTCATCAGGACTGGAAAGGAAAGGGGAAGAAGCCAGAACCAGAAGGTTGGGGGAAAGGAAAGGCGTACAGGCTGGAAGGTGATAGGTGAAGTCACATGGGCGAGGAGGGGGGAATGAAGTGAGAAACTGGGAGGTGATAAGTGGAAAAGGTAGAAGGCTGAAGAAGGAATCTGATAGGAGAGGAGAGTGGACCTTGGGAGAAAGGGAAGGAGGAGGGGCACCAGAGGGAGATGATGGATAGGTGAGGCGAAGAGAAGGGTTAAGAGGGGAGACAGAATGGGAATGGGAAAAGAGTGAAGAGGAGAGGGAATAACCAAGAGAGGTTAGAGAAATTAATTTTCATGCCGTCAGGTTGGAGGCTATCCAGACCGTGGAAATAATTCACACCCCTATGTTACATCTCTGATAATGGCTCCCTATTCATTACAAGATGAATCTACCACGCCCGTTTTGTATTGAGGACTGTTACCCCAGCCTCCTTGTTTCAATCATTCAATGTACGTTCCCTGCCACTGTCCAAGGCTATTAAATTAAGAGAGTACCGCAAAGCGTTGTGCTTTGGGAATTTCTGGCAAATTACACAAGAAACTCTACGCCGAGGCCCTAGTGTGCTCACGCTCTGACAACGCTGTAGAGAGCTACAGGCCATTAGCACATGTCATAAACAATAAATCACCATGGAGCGTTGGAAATGAACAGAGCTGTGGATGCTTCCAAACCTTGGGAAGTCTTAAATGAATTCCTTGAAGTACGGGGAAAATATAGTTACCGAATGTGATTTCAGGGACTCGGACTTTCCCTTTGAAGAAACGATTCTAACTCTCTGCACAAATCTTTCAGCTCTCGGATAGGGTTTCCAGTCCAACAGAACAGTCCTGCTCACGATATAATGTGACATATGAGTTTTTACAGACTCCTGAAGATAAAATTTCTTCTCAGTTAGGGGATAAAGAACAGTTCTGAGTGTAAAGTGCTTTCATTTGTTGAGGAAGAGATTAAGCCATTGAAGTAGAGGGAAAGGAAAGTTTTACAATGGCACAGTAGTGTAGTGGTTAGCACAACGCTTCACAGTACCAGCGCCCCGGGTTCCAATTCCCACCACTGCCTGTCAGGAGTTTGTACGTTCTTCCTGTGTCCATGGGAGTTTCCTCTGGGTACTCTGGTTTCCTCCTACAGTTCAAAGATGTACTGGTTGGTGGGTTAATTGGTCATTGTAAAATAGACTAAATCAGGGGGACTACTGGACAGTGAGGCTCGAAGGACTGCAAGGGCCCATTCCACTCTTCATCTCAATAAATAAATCAAAGACTAAGTTCCAAGTTCAGTTCTCGCTTTCAGATTCGGATTTATCACATGTACATTGAAACAACAAGCACACCCAAGGTTTGCCTGAGGCAGCCGGCGTGTATCGCCACACGTTCCAGTTCCAACGTAGCAGGCCCACGATGCTGGGCAGATCAACGCAGAAGACAACAAGCAACAAAAAAACCAACTGCAAAACAAATTCATCGGAGAAGCCAGTTCCCCAGGGTGGAAGGAAGAATCTCTGCCATTTCAGTTCATCGTCCAATGACATCACCTACTGGAATTTCCCGGGTCTGGTGCTTCAGTAGATACTGTGAGGACCCACAAGGTCGAATAGACACAGACTTTTAACCAGAAGGCCTTAGGACCAAAAGACATGGGAGCAGTATAAGGCCATTCAACCTAGCGAGTCTGCTCTGCAATTTCATCATGGCTGATTTATTATCCCTTTGAACCCCATTCTCTTGCCTTCTCTCCATAACCTTTGACTAACCAAGACTCTATCAACCTCAGCTTTAAAGATACCCAATGACTTGGCCTTCACGGGCGTCTGTGGCAGTGAATTTCACAGATTCACCACCCTCTGGCTAAAGAAATTCCTCCTTCTCATTTGTTTTCCAAAGGGACGTCCTATTCTGAGACTATGCTGTCTGGTCCTAGACTCCCCCAGTATAGGAAACATCCTCTCCATGTCCGCTCTGTTCAGACCTATCAATACTCAATAGGTTCCAGTAAGGTCGATGATGGAATACACCGTGTACGAGGGGAAAGGAGGTGAAAGTCAGAGTGAGGAAAAGAGCAAGTCATTACAAAAAGAACATTTGGAAAAGTTTTGCCCATTTCAGCTTTTAAGTTTGATAAAACTTCCAAAGAGAGTTGCTTGACTTGATATATAATACATTTTCACACGATTAACTGGCTGATAATCATCTTTTACATGTTACAATAGTAACAGATGAACGTTTGTGTGGGGGTGCGTGGTTTCGAGGCAGAGTCCAATAAGCGGGTTTGAGAACCTGATATGGGTGTTGGAGAGAGTGAGAGAGAATTCGCAGTGTGTGTAAGTGAGAGAGAATTTGAGGAGTGTATATGTGTGTGTGTGTGTGTGTGTGTGTGTGTGTGTGTGTGTGCACGAGAGAGAGAAAGAGAGAGAATTTGAGGAGTATGTATTTGTGTGAGAGAGAATTTAAGGTGTGTGTGTGTGTGTGTGTGTGTGTGTGTGTGTGTGTGTGTGTGTGTGTGACAGAGAGAGAGTCTGATAAATGTGTCTGAGAACCAGATATGGATGTGTATATTATATGTGTGTTGGAGAGAGAGTGAGAGAGAATTTGCAGAGTGTGAGTGAGAGAGTGAAAATTTGAGGATGTGTATGTGAGTGAGAGAGAATTTGATGAGTGTGTGTGTGAGAGATAATTTAAGGAATGCCTGGGGTAAGTCAGATATGTATATACATAAGTGTGAGTGTGTGGTTTTGTGTGTGCGTGTGTGTGTGCATGTGTGTATGTGTGTGTGTGAGTGTGTGTGTGTGTGTATGAGAGTGTGTGTGTATGTGAGAGTGTATGTGTATGAGAGTGTGTGTGTATGAGAGTGTGTGCGTGCATGTGTGTGTGTGTGTGAGAATGTGTGTGAGTGTGCGTGTGTGTGTGTGTGTGCACGTGCATGTGTGTTTGTGTGTGTATGTCTGTATGTGTGTGTATGTATATGTGTGTGTCTATGTGAGAGTGTATGTGTGTGTATGTATGTGAGAGTGCGTGTGAGTGTGTGTGAGAGAGAGAGAGAGAGTGTGTGTATGAGTTTGTAGTGAGTGTATGTTGTGTATGTCTACACTACATCCATTTCTACCTATTCATTAGCTGATGAAATGTTACCAGCTCTAAGTGCAAACACGGGGATAAATCCCTCTTTGTAACCTTTCGACATTACCTCATACGTCAAACTTTTAAAAGAAAACTATTAATTTTTATATCCTCTTCCAATTGGCTCAGGAATGTCATATAAAAATGTGACATTGTCCCAGGGTACAGTGCAGCTCTTAACTCTAACCCAGCCCGTATCCTGCACAATTTCAGCATTTTTCCCCTTTTTATTGCAGCCTCAAATGAGATGAAACAGCATTTCTGAGCCCTTGGTAATATCCTCCAGCAGACCTGTAACATGATAGTGAGCAGTATTAATCTTCCCCCCACTGCCTGTGAGAGCCTGCTTGCAAACAACAAAGTATTTATTGATAATATAGGATCCCTGGAATATCTATCTAAGAAATAAAATAGTGTTTATTTAAGGCTATGATTGCATCAATCATATTCTGTGGTATGGAAAAATTACACAATTAAACAATCATTGATAACGAAAAAGGTGTGGGTGTCACCAGTGAACCCAATTTTTAGAATTAGATTACCAGAAACAGGCTTGTTATCGCGGTCTGTATGACGTGAAATTTGTTGTGTTGCAGCAGTACAGTGTAAAGATGTCTACAATTACTATGAATTACAAAATTAAAAAAAAATAGTGGCAAAAACACAAGGAACAATGAAGTAGTGTTCATGTCTTTATAGATGGCGGGGTGGAGACATGTCTCGACCAAAGGAGGTGTAAGGCTCTCTTTCCCTCCGCTAGCCTGCAGGTCACCCTCGGGCAAGGTGTAGCACCTGCTTAGCCCGCCCCCCCCCACCCCTGATCAGGGTCATGTGAAGCCATGGGAGCAAGTGGTGGTTGGTCATTTGAGCAGCCGGTGCACATCACAAGTCCTGGTTATGTGACCATTGACGCCAGGTGGACAATCTCTGAAGAGTATTGATAATGGCTGGGGGTCACCCATCTTGAAAAGTCACTGCCCAGAAGAAGGCAATGGCAGACCACTTCTGTAAAAAAATATGCCAAGAACAATCATGGGTCATGGAAAGACCATGATCGCTCATGTCATACAACACGGCACACAATGAATGAACAAATGTTCATGGGTTCATAGACTGCTCAGAAATCTGATGGCAGAGAGAAAGAAGCTGTTTCTGATTGATGAGTGGGGCGGGGGGGCATCTTCAGGCTCCTGTACCTTTTCCCCGAAACTAGTAATGGGAAGTAGATTTACGAAGGTCCTTAATGAGAGATGCTGCCTTCTCGAGGCTCCGCTTCTTGAAGATGGTCTCTCAAATTGGTCTTGAGCAGATGATGAGGAGCCACCATTTTGATGTAGCCCAGTAACAGAGTCATTAGGCCATGAGACCATAAGACATAGGAATAGAATTAGACCATTCAGACTATCAAGTCTGCTCTACCACTTGATTATGGCTGATTTACTTTCCCCCTCAACCTTGTTGTCCTGCCTTCTCTCCATAACCTTTGATACCCTTACTAATTAAGTACCTATCAAACTCCGCTTTAAATATACCCAACGACTTGGCTATGACAATGAATTCCACAGATTTACTACCCTCTGGCTAAAGAAATTCCTCCTCATCTCTGTTCTAAGGCATGTCCTTGTATTCTGAGGCTGTGCCCTTTGGTGCTCAACTCCCCTACTATTGGGAGCATCCTCTCCTCAGTCACTCTATCGGGGCCTTTCAATATTTGGTAGATTTCAATCAAGTTGCTTCTCATTCTGCTTATAGAGAGCTATGGGACAGAATATGGCCCAATTAGCCCAATATTGGCTTGGTCTACCTAGTCCAATCTACCTGCACCCGGACCATAGCACTCCACACTCCTCTCTTCCATGTACTTCTCTCAAATGCCGCAGTCGAACCTGCATCCACCACTTCCACTGGCAACTCATTTCACCCTCACACCACCCTCTGAGTGAAGAAGATCTCCCTCAGGTTCCCCTTTCACCTTTTTAACCTACGACCTATAGTTCTAGTCTGATTCAATCTGAAGGGGAAAAGCCTGCTTGTATTTACCCTATCTATATCCCTCATAATTTTGTATACCTCTATAAGATCACCCCTCATTCACCAACACTCCAGGGGAGGAAGTCTTAACCTATTCAAACTTTCCCTTTCAATCAGGTCCTCAGCTGTAGTTGCTGCGGCTACCATGTGGAGTACTAATGACCATACAATGTCAGACATGTTTTCTGAAATCTTTGCCCAATGTGCATCAGCTCTCAGAGTTGCAGATGTGATAAAGCCTTTCTAGATGAGAACCTGTGCACAATCCTGATTTGATGGGGACAGACATGAGAAGCACGGAGGAACATCTGGATTAACTTCTGAAATGCCCGCTTCGCTGCCACTGCTACTGTGCGACCGAGAATCTCTGGAGACGAAGGCCCCAAATCCTCGGCTTTGCCTATTGCCTGTTGCCGGGGCCGGGGTCAAAGCGCTCGGCAGAGATGGTGCTCGGTGCTCGGTGTCGGAGAGCTGGTCGGAGGCTCGGAGTTTTCGGACGGACTCGGAGTCGGACTGTGGTCAGATGCTTCCGGATGCTGCATCGGCAAGTTTGCGGTGCTGGAGGTTCACCGTCTGCATGAGATGATGGGACTTTCGAGAGACTGAGATTTTTACTGTGCCATGGTCTGTTCTTATCAAATTACGGTATTGCTTTGCACTGTTGTAACTATATGCTATAATTATGTGGTTTTTGTTAGTTTTTAAGTTGGTTTGTCATGTGTTTTTGTGATATCATTCTAGAAATACATTGTATCATTTCTTAATGCGTGCATTACTAAATGACAATAAAAGGGGACTGCGTGTCCTCATAATCATAAATCATCATCATAGTTCTTCAACCTGTGCTTCCATGGCCAAGCGTGTCTATGCCGACCAGCATAAGACCAGAAGACACAGGAACAGAATTAGGCCGGTCATTCATTAAGTCTACTCCACCATTCAGTTATTTAATTTTTCCTCTCGAGTCTCACCCAGCCTGAGGGGGAAAGGCCTGTGGACCTGTTGCTGAAGGTTCTCCAGCAGTAGGGATAGAGAAAGACTTCCAGGATTTGGACCCAGCAGAGGTGAGTGAATGGCGGTACATTCCTCATCAGGATGAAACGTGGCAGGGTGGGGAACCTGAAGGCAATGGTGTTCCCCAGGTGCCATCCACCCTTGTTCTTCTTGGCGGTGGAATGCACATGTCTGGGAAATAGTGTCAGATTAGACTTGACAAGTACAACTGTAGTGTGTTTTATCAATGTTACTCAACAATCTAAAAGCAAGAGACATGAAGCACGGGAGGAACTCAACAGGTCAGGCAGCATCTGTGGAAATAAGCAAACAGTCAATGTTTCAGGCCGAGGTCCTTCATCAGGACTGGAAAGGTAGGAAGAAGACACCAGAATAAAAAGGTGAGGGAGGTGGAGAGGGAAAGGAGGATAGCTAGAAGTTGATAGGTGAAGCCAGATGGGTGGGAATATCTGCAAAATTTCTTATGAATTGAAAAGCAAGGATGTAATGCTGAGGCTTTATAAGGCATTGCTCAGGCTGAACTTGCAGTATTGTGAGCAGTTCTGGGCCCTTAACTAAGAAAGGATGTGCTGGCATTGGAGAGGGACGAGAGGAGGCTGATGAGAATAGTCCCAGGGATGAAAGAATTAACATTTGAGAGCTCTGGGCCTGTATTCACTGGATTTTAGAAGAACGAGGGGGATCTTATTGAAACCAAACAAATATTGAATGGAACATACATCAAAGTTGCTGGTGAACGCAGCAGGCCAAGCAGCATCTATAGGAAGAGGTGCAGTCGACGTTTCAGGCCGAGACCCTTCGTCAGGACTAGTCTTTGATGTATGTTGCTTGAATTTCCAGCATCTGCAGAATTCCTGTTGTTTGCGTTTAAATATTGAAAGGCCTAGACAGAGAGGATGTTTCCAATGGAAGGGGAGTCTTAGACCAGAGGGCACAGCCTCAGAATACAGGGATGTCCCTCTAGAACAGAGATGAGGAGGAATTTCTTTAGCCAGAGGGTGGTGAATCTGTGGAAATCATTATCAGAGAAGGCTGTGGAGGCCAACTCATTGGGTGAGGTTGATAGGTTCTTGATTAGGCAAACATTAAGGGAAGAAGGCAGGAGAATGAGGTTGAGAGGGATAATAAATCAACCAGAGCAGACTTGTTGGGCCAAATGGCCTAATTCTGCTTTAACGTCTCATAGTCTTATGGCCCTGTTGTAAATTTTGTATGCAGCAGTGTTATCAATGATCAATAAAGGAGGTGGATGGGATGCTGATCAAAACTGACTGCTTTGTCCTGGGTGACATCAAGCTTCCTTAGAATTCAGATACATACTCAGATTTATTTATCACGTGGACGTTAAAACACACAGTGAAGTGTGCTATTTGCATTAACAACCAACACATTTGGGGATGTGCTGGAGGCAACCGGCAAATGTCACCACCCATCTGGTGGCGCCAACATAGTGTACAACACAGAACAACACAGAACACAACAAGCAACTAAACAAGCAACACACACAAAATGCTGGAGGAACTTAGCAGGCCAGGCAGCATCTATGGAAAAGAGTAATCAGCTGACGTTTCGGGCCGAGACCCTTCATCTGCCTGGCTTGCTGAGTTCCTCCAGCATTTTATGTGTGTGATGCTTGGATTTCCAGCATCTTCAGACTTTCTCTTGTTTGAGCAGCTAAACAAACCCCTCTCCACACCTGGAGTTTTTGTGCAGTTTTGATCCTCCTGTTGTAGGAAAGGTGTTATTAAACCGGAAAGATTGCAGAATACGTTTACCTGGGTGTTGCCTGCGCTCAGGACCCTGAATTACAAGGAGAGGTTGCGTATTTTAGGATTTTAATCCCTGGAATTTGAAGTCAGCCAACAGAGCAATATGGGAACATGCGGGGCATAGGCAGGGTGAAAGCTCACGGTGTTTTTCCCATGGTGGGGCACGAAAAACAAGAGGGCATGGGTTTAAGATCAGAGGTTAGAGATTTAAAAGTCCTGTTGTCAGGGCAGCAATTGTCCAGACAAGTGTTTCATCACTTCAAGTTTTAAAATGAGTCCTTTTCCGATCTGCACTGCACATTCCAGCTCCCATGTAGATGTTGTCTCATGGACAGTACCTTGTGATTTACAACTCTGTATCAGCTGCAAATCACGAACACACGAGATTCTGCAGATGCTGGAAATCCAGAGCAACACACACAAAATGTTGGAGGAACTCAGCAGGTCAGGCAGCATCCATGGAGGGGAAGAAACAGTTGACGCTTTGGGCTGAAACACTTCATCGGGAGCAATAAATGAACGAAGGGATCCAATGAAGGGTCTTGGCGTGAAATGTTGACCGTTTATTCACCTCCATAGATGCTGCCTGACCTGCTGAGTTCCTCCAGCATTTCAAGATCCAAGATTCAAGATGGCTTATTGTCATTCTTCAGAACACCAGTATAAAGGAGACAGAAATAATTGTTACTCTGGATCCAATCAGATTAAAAACACACAATAAGCATAAAGAACACAATAAAAACACGAAAAACAATAAATATAAATTTGTTTGTTTCTTAGGTGCCGTGTTGCATGCGTGGACGAACATGTCTTTCCAGGACCATAGGTGTTCTTGGCAAATTTTTTTACAGAGGTGGTTTGTCACTGGCTTCTTCTGGGCAGTGTCTTTACAAGACGGTGGAGGACATGTCTAATATGCCAAAGAATGATGTTACGGATGAAATGGGAGGTGAGGACTTTGATAAAATCACTGTCACTAAAGAGATAGTGATGAACAAACCCGAGGGCCTGAAGATAGATAAGTCCCCTGATCCTGATGGGATGCATCCCAGGGTGCTGAAGGAATTGGCGGAGGTTACAGTAGACGCGTTGATAATCATTTATCAAAGTTCTCTAGACTCTGGGCAGGTCCTGGCGGATTGGAAGACAGCAAATGTCACGCCACTTATTAAAAAAGGATGTAGGCAAAAGACGGGCAACTATAGGCCAGTTAGCTTAACATCTGTAGTCAGGAAAATGCTTGAAGCTGTCATTAAGAAGAAAGAGCGAAACATTTAGAAAAGAGTGGTTCCATTAGACAGACGCAGCATGGATTCAGAAAGGGCAGGTCCTGTTTGACAAACTTACTGGAGTTCTTTGAAGCCATAATGAGTGCAATGGATAGAGGGGAACAGGTGGATGTCGTGTACTTGGATTTCCAGAAGGCGTTCGATAAGATGCTGCACAAGAGACTTATAAATAAGATATGGATGCATGGAGTCAGAGGAAGTGTATTGGCATGGATAGTGGATTGGTTAACCAATAGAAGGCAGAGTGTTGGATAAATGGGTGTTTCTCCGGTTGGCAGTCTGTGGTGAGTGGGGTGCCACAGGGGTCGGTGCTGGGCCCGCAGCTGTTTACCATTTACATTGATGATTTGGAAGAGGGGACTGAGTGTAGCGTAGCAAAATTTGCTGATGACACTAAACTGAGTGGAAAAGCAAATTGTACAGAGGATGTGGAGAGTCTGCAGAGGGATGTAGATAGGTAAAGTGAGTGGGTCAAGGTCTGGCAGATGAAGTACAACGTTGGTAAATGCAAGATCATCCACTTTGGAAGGAATAATAGAAAAGCAGATTATTATTTAAATGGTGAAAGATTGCAGCATGCTGTTGTGCAGAGGGACTTGGGAGTACTTGTTCATGAATCGCAAAAAGTTGGCTTGCAGGTACAACAGTTTATTAAGAAGGCAAACGGAATATTGGCCTACATTGCTAGAGGGATTGAATTCAAGAGCAGGGAGGTCATGTTGCAACTATATAGGGTACTGGTGAGGCCGCACCTGGAGTACTGTGTGCATCTCTGGTCTCCATACTTGAGGAAGGATATACTGGCTTTGGGGGCAGTGCAGAGGAGGTTCACCTGGTTGATTCCAGAGTGAAAGGGTTAAACTATGAGGAGAGATTGAGTCGCCTGGGACTTACTTTCTCGAATTCAGTAGGAGGGGATCTTATAGAAACATACAAAATTTTGAAAGAGATAGATAAGTTAGAAGTAGGAAAGTTACTTCCATTGGTAGATGAGACTAGAACTAGGGGACATTGCCTCAAGATTCAGGGGAGAAGATTTAGGACGGAGATGAGGAGAAACTGTTTTTCCCAGAGAGTGGTGAATCTGTGGAATTCTCTGCCCAGGGAAGCAGTTGAGGCTTCTTCACTAAATATATTTAAGCTACAGTTAGATAGATTTTTACATAGTAGGGGAATTAAGGGTTATGGAGAAAAGGCAGGTAGATGGAGCTGAGTTTACGGACGGATCGGCTATAATCTGATTGAATGGTGGAGCAGGCTCGGTGGGCCAAATGGCCTACTCTTGCTCCTATTTCTTATGTTTTTTATGTAAGACGGGTGACCACAGCCATTATCAATACTCTCCAGAGATTGTCTGCCTGGCATCAGTGGTCACATAACCGGGACTTGTGAAATGCACTGGCTGCTCGTACGACCATCCACCACCGGCTCCCATGGCTTCACGTGACCCTGATCAGGGGGTGAAGCAGGTGCTACACCTTGCCCAAGGGTGACCTGCAGGCTAGCGGAGGGGAAGGGTGCCTTACATCTCCTCTGCTGGAGACGTATCTCCACTCTGCCACCTGAAATATAAATATAAAATAACTATAAGTATACTGTAAATATTTTGTATGTGCTGCCCTTTTTTAGTTGCCTTCTCTGCGTCATCTGCTCTTAACTCATTCTTAATGTACAAGACTGAGGTGAATAAATATTCCACCATTGTCTATATCATAACCAAAACTATTCCCTATCAGATACCCTCAGGGTTTTCAGCGGGGATTACAGAATCAAGTTTAATATCACTGACATACCTGTACGTCGTGAAATTTTTTGTTTTGTGGCAGCAGTACATTGCAATACATAATAATGACATCTATAAATGATAAGTATATACAGTATACAAAAAAATTAAATTAAAAAGGTAGCGCAGAAAGAGAGGGAAAAATAGTGAGGTGGTGTTCGTGAGTTCATTATCCATTCAGAAATCTGATGGCAGAGGCGGAGAAGCTGTTCCTGAAATGTTCTGTGTGTGCTTTCAGGCTCCTGTACCTCCTCCTTAATGGTAGCAATGAGAAGAGAGCAAGTCCCAGGCGATGGAGGCCCTTAATGATGGATGCCTCCTTTTTGAGGCCTCGCCTTTTGAAGATATCCTCGATGCTGGGGAGGTGAGTGCCAGGGCTGGCCGAGTTTACAACTTCCTGTGGGTTTGTCCGATCCTGGGCAATGGTCCCTGCATACTAAACGGTGCATCTGTGGAAATTCGCGAAGTGTCTTTAGTAATATATCAATTCTCTTTAAACTCCTAATGAAATATAGGCACTGTCACACCTTCTTTGTAATTGCATAAATATGTTGGGCCCAGGATAGATCCTCAGAGATGCTGACACGCTGGAACTTGAATCTGCTCACCCTTTCCATTACTGATCCCTCGATGAGGACTGGTATGCGCTCCCTCGACTTCTCCTTCCTGTCGTCCACAGTCAATTCCTTGGTCTTACTGACATTGAGTGCAAGGTTGCAGTCAATGCCGGTAAGAGCAATCAGGGGCAGGAACCCTCGCTGGATATCCTGTTGGCTGGGAGCGCCAGTTCCTAGCCTTGGATCTGAGATCAGTTCAAACTACTGTAGGTCAGAGACACAGTTCAGAGCCTGTATGGAAACATTTTTCTCAGAGCAGTTTTCTACCACAGCATAATGATGAGTTGAAACGTTTGCAACTGAAAGCAGATCGCCTCACAAGGTTTCTTTTATTAAACCTATTCCCCACCCCCAGCTGAACAGCTCCATGTGTTTGTGATCCATGGAATTATGGAGAGGCCTGTACCACATTTATTCATTGAACGCTTTGTGTTTTAGCATCATTACAGCCGTGGTTGCAGACAGGCGAACATAAAATGTAGGAGGGCTCCGATACTGTTTCATTTAATAAGATCACAAGCACAAGAGAGAGAGTCTTCAGGTGCTGGAGATCCAGAGCAACACAGACACACAAAATGCTGGAGGAGCTCATCAGCTCGGGCAGCGTCTATGGAGAGGAGCAAACAGCCGATGTTTCGGGCCGAGACCCTTTGTCAGAACGGTCCTGTTTGCGTTGAGTCAAGTCAGTGAGGATCTGCCCACAAGTGGCGCCGTGCTTCCAGTGGCATCATAGTGTGCCCACAAGTCGCTATCACTAACCTGTATGCGTCTTTGGAATGTGGAGGAAACCAGAGCACCCAGAGGAAAACCACGCAGTCACGGGGAGATCGTACAAACTCCCTACTAACAGCGATGGGAATCAACCCCAATCGGTGGTTACTGCTGTTGTAATAGCATTCGTTTATTCGTTACCTGCTGTTGTTGTATAACATATCTGGTCACGGTTTTTGAATATGATTGTTCCTGGCAAATTTTTCAATAGAAGCTTGCCATTGCCTTCTTCTGGGCAGTGTCTTTACAAGGTGGGCGACCCCACCCATTTATCAATGCCTTTCAGAGATTGTCTGCCTGGCGTCAGTGGTCGCATAGCCAGGACTTGTGATGTGCACCAGCTGCTCATACGACCATCCACCACCTGCTCCCATGGATTCATGTGACCCTATCGGGGGGATAAGCAGGTGCTACACATTGCCCAAGGGTCTGGTCCGTTGACTCCTCATTCCGGTTATTTCCTTTTCCCCGTGGTCCATCGGGTGCTTTGATTAAGGCACCTGTTTCCCATCCGAGCCGGCAGCATAAAAGCTCCGGATTACAGCTACTCGGTGCTGGACCATCACCTGAGCAAGTGCAGTTGTGCCCGATTCGGGTCCCGTTCATTGTGGACTCCAAGTGGCTCTGGTGCCCGGGGTTGCTTTGCGGATTCGGTCACTTTCGTGTCCATCTGAGTTGCCGGCCATTTGCCGCCACTCCGAGCCAAAGGTACGAATTCTGCCGTTTCCATGGCCAGCTGAGATTTGCTGGCGGGTGGCTGCTTCTCCGAGCCAAGATTCGAATGGACTGTTGTTGTTTTGTCGTCATGTATCCAGCTGAGTAGGCAGGCCGTTTGCCGCTACTCGAATGGACTGTCGTTGTTTTGTTGTTCCGAGTCCAAGCCCAAGTCCAAGTCCAAGTCCAAGTCCAGGCTTTGTGTCCGAGTCCCGAGTCCAAGTCCCAAGGCTCCGAGTCCGAATCAAATCCCAAATTCAAAGTTCCGAGTTCGAGCCCGAGTCAAGTTCCAAGTTCTGAGACTGAGTCAAGTCCTGGTTCCGAGTTTATAGTCAAGTCCAAGTCTGTCTCCGTGCTTGTGTCCTGCACTTGGGTCTGCCTCCAGTCGCTCCAGTCGCTCCGTGTAACGATCTGCAGGCTAGCGGAGGGAAGGAGTAACTTTTACCTCCTTTGGTAGAGACGTAACTTCACCCTGCCACCCATGTAATAACTTTACCCTATTGAAATACAGAGAAATATTAAATTGCTTCATCACAGGATTGTCTTTCTACAGTGACAATACTGTGATATTAATCTTTGGATCGTCATGGCAATAATCATTTCATTACCTAATTCCAATCAGTAAAGGAGCCAGTGATAGCATTAGTAAATGCCAAGAGATAACATGTTCTTGGCTGGCGCCTGTTACCTGCTCTTGCACTCATGTATGTGGGGACTTAGTTAGCTGAATGTTTGAAGTTGAACTTGCACTTAGCTCATTAGCCTGTCACTCCACCAGCAGTCCCGTCAGTCACTCACCAGATGATGCTGGATGAGGGAGTCATTGGTAATAGAGACAAAGAAACGGGCCCTTCAGCCCAACTGGTCCCTGCTAACCGCGGTGCTCATCCAGGCAAATCCGATTGTCCCTCATTTGTCCCATAACCTTCTAAACCCTTCCTATCCAACTACCTGTCCAACTGTCTTTTCAAAGCTGATATTGTATTTGCCTTAACCACTTCTTCTGGCTACTTATTATATATAAAGATTAAAGATTAACACTATATTTCATTGTTTGTTTCGATGTGACAAACAAAAGTAATCTTTAAAAATCTTTCACGAATGATAGTCAAAGATCGACAGCCAGAACTTGGTGCAATCTCCTTGTCTAGTGTCGATTGTCAGAAGAGGATTGTTAATGAGCCATCTTTTTCCATTTTTCCTCTCTTCTCCGCATTGGTTTTCAGTGGAGAATGAGCTACAATGCTCTTGTCAGTACAAACAGCAGGCCCTACCCTACCTCTCAGCTTTGTCCAGGTCAACTTGTCCAGTAAGCATCTGCCTCCATTTGTTCTTGACTGAAACAGGATGGGTGATGCCATAGATTAGGGTGTTGTAGGGAGAGCTGAGTGAATGAGGAGGGTTGGAGGGAAGAGGAAGAGTGAGTGAGAGAGAGAAGAGAAAGAGAAAAGAACGAGAGAAGAGAGAGTGAGAGAGAGACAGAGAGACAGAGAGAGACAGAGAAAGAGAGAGAGAGAGGGAGAGAGAGGGAGACAGAAAGAGAGGGAGAGAGGGAGAGAGATTTCCCCCACAAATCGCCACCAGCTTCTCCTTTAAGGTTGATCTCCTTCAGCAAGTCCTCCAACTCTCCTTGCCCCTTGTTCCATTAAACAGGAGACACTCAGGGAACAAAAGTGAAAAGGAAAGTTCTCAGCATGGCTGGGAACTGCCTGACGTCAGGAGGAAAAGTAGCTCCCGCTGGAGAAGGTGCCGCTTTCTGAATTAGCCGCCTTTGAAGGAGAGATGGGGGAGCTTTCTGCATCTGAACTGCCCTGTCACAGGCAAGCTGGGGCTGCGTCTGGCACCATGGAGCGGGCAAGGGAATTAAAGAGTGCTTCTGCACTCTATGCCCAGGGAGTCCACATCAGTGGGGATTTGGGAGTTATGTAAATACTTACAGCATGACCGGCCATCAAGGAGGCAATAAAATAAGACCACAGCCTTCCCTTCACACACTGCTGACATAGTTAGTAAACAGTTCTCTCCCGAGTCTTGCCTCACACTCAGTAAAGAACTCAGTGTGAGCAAAAACTTCAAAGTTATGTTCGGTATTAAAGACATCTTGATATATAGGACATGGCAGTCATCCATGGTAGCCTATAAAGGAAGCTATACACAGGCTGGTTCAGGTAATATATAACCTTCAGCGGACTGGAGGCAATCTCCTTCCGTGGTACAGATTGCCACTAGCCCCTGCCAAATTTACTCGCCATTCTGAACGCTGAATATTCTCCATGGTCGCTTTAGAAGAGACCTCCTGCACCCGATTAAGTAGCCTCTGAGGGAATGTATGTTTGTGGTCTTCTGCTGCTGTAGCCCATCCAGTTCAAGCTTCGACATGTTGTACATTCAGAGGTGCTTTTCTGCACTCCGCTGTTGTAACGTGTGGTTATTTCAGTTACTGTCAACTTCCTGTCAGCTTGAACCAGTCTGACCATTCTCCTCTGACCTCTCTCATTCACAATATATCGTCACCCACAGAACTGCTGCTCGCCGGATTCTTTTCTTTGTTCTTCGTACCATTCTCTGTAAATACGAGAGACACTCGTGTGTGAAAATCCAAGGAGATCAGCAGTTTCTGAAATACTCAAACCACCCTATCTGGCACCAATAGGTCAAAGTCACTTAGAACACAATTCTTTCCCATTCTGATGTTTGGCCTGAACAGCAAATGAACCTCTTGACCATGTCTGCATGCTTTTATGCATTGAATTGCTGAAAATATGATCGGCTGATGAGATTATTGCATTAATGAGCTGGTGTGCATGTGCATCTTATAAAGTGGCCTCTGAGTGTACAACTCTGGCAGACTGTAGTCAATCACGTTCTGAAGTAGAGACTGCAACCAACCCCAATCTAATTTACCTCACCATTCCCCTTAACACTAAAGATGTGTTAATTGCAAAGGCAGACAGGAGGGAAGGTCCCTGCCTCAGTCTTTCTGTAGCATTCAAACCTTGTCATTCTTACAACTTGCGTATGGCTGGTCTGGAAGGGAGTATTCCAGAGACCCTGGCACCCAGAACAGAAAGGCCTCTGGCCTGCCATGGAAAGAAGGAGTATGTGTCTGCCTCATGTTGCATGGGGAGAGAGGGGAGAAACAGAACAAGGAAACCATCAGCACTTCCACAAGCTGTAGAGGGTGAGGTTCTTGCTAAGATGTAGCAATAACCTCACACTCAACATCAGTAAGAGCAAGATATCAACTGTGAACTTCAGGAAAGTTTAGTCAAGGGAGCACACACCAATCTTCATTGAGGGATCAGGAGTGGAAAGGATGAGCAGTTTCAAGTTCTTGGGTGTCAACATCTCTGAGGATCTATCCTGGGCCCAACATATTGATAGAGTTACAATGAAGGTATAACAGTGGCTATATTTCATTAGGAGTTTGAGGAGATCTGGTATGTCACCAAAGTTACTCACAAACAAGAGAAAACCTGCAGATGCTGGAAATCCAAGCAACAGGCAGAAAATGTTGGAGGAACTCAGCAGGCCAAGAAGCATCTATGGAAAAGAGTAAACAGTCGACATTTCGGGCCGAGATCCTTCAGCAGGACTGTACCCCTCATCTTTTTTCTCTCCAGTCCTGCTGAAGGGTCTCGGCCCGAAACATCATCTGTCCTCTTTTCCATAGATGCAGCCCGGCCTGCTGAGTTCCTCCAGCATTCTGTGTGCGTTGCGCAAATTTCTACCGATGTCTCCATGGAGAAGCTGCCCCTTAAGTCACTTTTAAATCTTTCCCCTATCACCTTGAATCTTTGCCCCAAACAGTTCTTTTCTTCCCTACCACACTCCGGGACATCTGTTTACGGACAGATCAGCCATGATCTTATTGAATGGCGGGGCAGGCTCGATGGACCGGATGGCCGACTCCTGCTCCTATTTCTTATGTTCTTATGTTCTTACATGTTCAGGGAGTGATGCCTCAAAAAGGTGATGTCCATCATTAAGGACCCCCATCACCCAGGACTTGTCCTCTTCTCATGGCTACCATCAAGAAGGAGGTACAGGAGTCTGAAGGCACACACTCAGTGATTCAGGAACAGATTCTTCCCCTCTGCCATCTGATTTCTGATTGGACAATGAACTGACAAACACTTCCTCAGTGTACTTTCCCCTCTATTTTTGAACTGCTTATTTAATTTAGTTTTTATTTTTACTTATTGTAATTTATAGCTTTTATTATTGTGTATTAAGATGTACTCCTGCTGCAAAACAACAAATTTCACGACATATGCCAGTGACATTAAACCTGATTCTGATTCTGACGTGGAGACGCTGAAATCTGTTACATGACTCAGACTAGTCAACCTCTCTGAAAGATTCAGCAGCTTGTCTGTCATTCTCAAATCCACTGTATGTGAAATCTGCATTAAAAGAGCACGTAAATCTTAGCTGATCCGTTCCAGAGAAGGATTAGTATCTATTCCATGACTTTACACAGACTCTATTCATTACAGGAAAATACGCCTGTGGTGAGGTCATTCCTTGCAGGGAATGGGAGGTGCTGTGGGGGATGGGCCAGGTG
Source organism: Mobula hypostoma (assembly GCF_963921235.1). Taxonomy (NCBI): domain Eukaryota; kingdom Metazoa; phylum Chordata; class Chondrichthyes; order Myliobatiformes; family Myliobatidae; genus Mobula; species Mobula hypostoma. The sequence continues at coordinate 92,052,052 of NC_086109.1, forward strand.
CAGTTTGGAAAGAAATTGCTTTTTTTTCCCCTCAATCGACATATTTTATCTTCTGTTTTACTTTATTCAGATATATAGCAGAGTAACAGATCCTTTTGGCCTGAGCCCAGACCACCCAATTACACCCGTGTGAAAGCTGCACCTACTAACCAGAAGGTCTTTGGAATGTGGGAGGAAACCAGAGCACCCGGAGGAAACCCACGCAGTCACAGGGAGAACACTTATTCCTTTGAAGAAACATATTTGTTGCTCCTGTCTTTAGCTCTCCCTCAGCAGCATCATTTTTCAGTAAATCACATAAATGGTCCCGCTATGGTTTCAGAATCTCCGGACTGCTCCATATTTTATTTGTTTCTTGTTCACTCGTGGACAGCTTGGGAAGGTTACTATGCATTGCGGGCTTCTGACTGGCCATGTTAGAAACATTAAAGATTGGAGCAGGAATAGGCTATTCAGCCCCACACTTGGAGTACTCTGTCCAGTTCTGGTCGCCTCACTATAGGAAGGATGTGGAAGCATTGGAAAGGGTACAGAGGAGATTTACCAGGATACTGCCTGGTTTAGAGAGTATGCATTATGATCAGAGATTAAGGAAGCTAGGGCTTTACTCTTTGGAGAGAAGGAGGATGAGAGGAGACATAATAGAGGTGTACAAGATAATAAGAGGAATAGATAGAGTGGATAGCCAGCGCCCCTTCCCCAGGGCACCACTGCTCAATACAAAAGGACATGGCTTTAAGGTAAGGGGTGGGAAGTTCAAGGGGGATATTAGAGGAAGGTTTTTTACTCAGAGAGTGGTTGGTGTGTGGAATGCACTGCCTGAGTCAGTGGTGGAGGCAGATACACTAGTGAAGTTTAAGAGACTACTAGACAGGTATATGGAGGAATCTAAGGTGGGGTCTTATATGGGAGGCAGGGTTTGAGGGTCGGCACAACATTGTGGGCCGAAGGGCCTGTACTGTGCTGTACTGTTCTATGTTTAAGCCTTCCCCACCATTGAGCACATCTACAAAGAGCGCTGCCCCGAGAAAGCAGCACCCATCATCCAGGACCCCACCGCCCAGGCCACACTCTCTTCTCACTGCTGCCTTCAGGAGGGAGGGACAGGAGGCTCAGGCGCCACACCATCAGGTTCGAGAACAGTTATTACCACTCAACCATCAGGCTCGATCCGGCAGCAGCTGGCCATTGGACTGGGGGTCCCTGCAAATGATTCAGAGGATCATAGGGGTCTCCCTACCATCCATCAGGGACATTTATCAGGAGCGCTGAGTACGCAGGGCCCCTGTTATTATCAAGGATCCCACCCATCCATCCAGCATCCTCTTTGCCATTCTACTATCAGGCAGGAGACTCCTGATGCATAAAGACAAGAAATGTCAGGGTGAGAAACGGGCCATTGGGCTTCTGATATCCCTGTTGCATTCGAAGTGCCACTGGTTAACCTGTTCTGTGCCTGACAATACTTAAATTATGCACTTCTCTTTGTTTATTTATGTGTAATTCATCTGTAGATTTATGTAAATTATTTTGTGTTATGTGTACACCCTGGTTCGGAGAAACGTCTTGTTTGATGGTATTAATGTATGTAGTTAAATAACAATAAACTTGAATAAACGGGTGTGGAAACTTCACTCACAACAGCGCTGAACTAGTCACTGAACACACCTGTGGGCTCACTTTCTCATGTTCTTGGTATCACTTATTTACATATGTAAGGGGGTTTCGTCTCTTATGTTACTGCATAGGCTCATTAAAATGGCTTCTTTGTTATGTTAAATGCTGAGAAAGTTTTTGCGTTAGTAACTTGTTTTTGTTTAGAGTGTGATAAGAATATATTACGAACCAATTGGGATAGTTGTTATGTTTTTGGTGTATTTGAAGATACTGTATGCGCGGGGTTTTGGGGCAGAAGGTGGGAGAGGGAGACAGAGGATGGACCAGGTGCTGTGATGTTTGCTACGGGGTCGTACGCCGAGGAGGGCGTTCGGCAAGGGGAGGAGACGGAGACAGACTCGTGTGGAGCGTCTGGTCGACCACCATTGTTGGTCCCAGGCAGCCGGTCAAGGTGGTCCGAGGGGTCACAGGGTGACCTGTGGGTCCTGAGCTCCAACTTTTTGTGCACGAACAGATTGAACTTTGATAAGTGTGGCGCCTTTTATTTTCCTCTTATATTTTATTCTCTATTAATTATATAGTTCCAGTAATATCTATAAACTGTAAATCATTTAATCATATCTGGTGTGTTGTCTGTTATTTGGCGGGGTGGGGTACATTACACAGCATCCACACAAACTAGTTACCCAGTTTGGCGGGGCTGAGGGCTGTTTCCCTGGACGACAGCGAGCCGAGAGACCCTGAGGGTGGCCAGGGGGGCTACACATATTTATTATCATTATTATTATTATTTGTTTTTATTGTATTTGCACAGGTTGTCTTTTACACATTGGTTGGTTGTGTGTAGATTTTCATTGATTCTATTGTATTTCTACTGTGAATGCATGCAAGAAAATTAATCTCAGGGTTATATATGGTGACATATATCTACTTTGGGAATGGATTTACTTTGATAATAACTTTACTTTGAACTTTGAAGCCTACTCCACCATTCAATACAACACTAATCCAAGATGAGTACATGAACTGGGTCTAACACTGTCAGGGTGATGTGACACAGAGGGTAGTGGCAGATGGAGTTCTGACTGAAAATCTGCAGCCAGTTGTGTACAGCACGGACTGGTGCTGTGTCATCTGTCCTTTGTAAAGATAAAGATGAAAGATCCCTGCAGTTGCTGGAATTCTTTAGCAACACACCCAAAATGTTGGAGGAACTCAGCAAGTCAAGCAGTATCTATGGAAGGGAATAAACAGTTGAAGTTTCAGGCCAAGACCCTTCATCAGGCCCAGAAACAAAAGGGGAAGAAGCCCGAAGCTGAGGGGAGGGGAAAGCATTAAAGCTGGCAGGTGATAGGTTAAACCACCTTCCCCCTCACATGGTTCACCATGTGCTCACCCAGACTCACTCCTCTCCTATCAGAATCCCTCTTCTTCAACCCTTTATGTCTCCCACCTATCACTTCCTAGCTTCTAACTTCATCCCCCTCCCCTCCTACTCAGCCACCTTCCTTCTCACCTATCACTTGCCAGCTTGTACTCCTTCTCCTCACCCTTATCCTGACTTCTATCCCCTTCCTTTGTTGACCTGATGAAGGGTCTCGGCTCAAAATATCGATGGTTTATTCCTCTCCATAGATGCTGCCTCACTGTTACGTTCTTCCAGCATTTTGTTTATGTTGATTCCAGGATTCAACGGCATATCGTATGAAGAGCGTTTGATGGCTCTAGGCCTGTTTTCACTGGAATTCAGAAGAATGAGGGGTAACCTAATTGAAATCTATCGAATGTGGGAAGGGCTTGATAGAGTGGATGTGGAGAGGATGCTTCCTATGGTGGGAGACTCTAGGACCAGAGGACACAGCCTCAGAATAGAGGGACATCCATTTAGAATGGAGATGAGGAGGAATTTCTTTAACCAAAAAATGGTGCATCTGTGGAGTTCATTGCCACAGGCGGCCGTGGAGCCAAGTCTTTACATATATTTAAGACAGAGTTTGATAGATTCTTGACTGGTTAGGGCATTAAGGGATACAGGGAGAAGGCAAGAGATTGGGGCTGAGAGGAAAAATGGATCAGCCATGATGAAATTGCAGAGCAGACTCGATGGGCCAAATGGCCTAATTCTGCTCCTATATCTTATGGTCTAATGTGCTGCTAAAGATTAAAGGTTAGCTTTATGTTGCCACATGCAGTGAAATGCACCATTTTTATCGACGACCATGATGAGGAAGTCTGTACTTCTGTGAGTATGGTTAATAAATTATCCACAGACAACACGCAGCTATGAGTTGTAACTCTGCGGATTCGACAGGAAAATTGTTAGCATCAGAGGAAATGAAGAAGGTTGTTTAAAGATAAAAAGGAAAGTACTGTAGATCAGTTGGTTGGAAAGTTGGGCAGTGCAATGGTAAGTGGAGTAAATTTGCAGGGACCATAGGAGTGTTGATATATCGAGAAACCCCGGATACAAGTCCATAGCTCCCTGCCAGTTGGGTAGTGAGAATGCCATTTGGTACGCTTGCTTTTAGAATCAGAATCAGGTTAATTATCACTAGCGTACAGTACTCCGACAAAGTCTTCTGCATATATTTATAGCTAGGGTGTCTAAGACTTTTGCTCACTCGTCATTGTTATGTGCCATGTTGTATGACATGTGCGATCATGGTCTTTGAACATGATTGTTCTTGGAAAATTTTTCTACAGAAGTGGTTTTCCATTGCCTTCATCTGGGCAGTGTCTTTACAAGTTTGTTCTTTACAAGATTGTTCAGAAATCTGTTGCTGGAGAGGAAGAGGCTGAATTGTTGATTCCTTCAGGCTCCTGTACCTTCTCCCTGATGGTAGTAATGAGAAGAGGGCATGTCCTGGATGGTGAGGATCGTTCATTGATCGGTGCCTCCTTCTTGAGGCATTGCCTTTTGAAGATGTTCTCAATGCCAGGGAGGCTAGTGTCCAGGATGGATAACTCCAAAGCTCCTTGTAACCACCCAATCAACAAGTAATCCGAAACTAGAGTAATAATAGTGAGGTAGTGTTCGTGGGTTCATGGACTAGTCAGAAATCAGGTGGTGGAGGGGGAAAAAGCCATTCCTAAAATTTTGAGTGTGGGTTTTCAGAATCCTGTACCTTCTCCCTGGTGGTAGTAATGAAAAGAGGACATGTCAAATCTTCATATTAACTGGAGAATTTATATTCACCAGGTTTATAATGAACTCCATCATGGACGGTCCCAAGCCTGGCTGCGAAAGGAGCAGGGCCGGGCAATGGGATAGCGACTCCATCCCATAAAAACCCAGGGATGCAGAAAGGCCAACAGAAGCTCCAACGACCTCACCCCTGAGAGAGGAAGGACCTTCCCTAGAATGGACTACACCTCGTGACAACTGGAAAGACTGGCCCAGGACAGAGAGCTACTGTCACAGAGCATAGAACACAGAACAGTACAACAGGCTCTTCAGCCCACAATGATAAATTAGTAATCAAATGGCCAATTAAGCTAATCTCTTCTGCCTACACAATGTCCATTCATATCTTTCCATTTTCCTCAACTTGGCGTGCCTATCTAAACTTTTCTTAAAATTTCCTAAGGTATCTCTTTCTACCAAAGTTCAAAGTAAATTAATTATCATAGTACACATACGACACCATATACAACCCTGAGATTTATTTTCACCACCCCCCCAGGCGGCACATTCCAGGCACTCACCACTCTCTGTGTAAAAAACTTGCCCCTAAAATTGCCTTTAAAATTACCCCTTCTCACCTTAAATGCATGCCCACTGGTATTAGACATTTCAACCTTGGGAAAAGGTTGCTGTCTGTCTACTCTGCCTGTGCTTTAGGCAGCCTATGCCCCAGCAGGGGTAATGGGATTAATTAAATCAGTAAGTAGGTCTGTAAAGGTAACTGTGAAACTACTGAATTGTTTTAAAATGCCCATCTGGTTTACTAATGCTTTTCAGGGAAAGATATTGGCTGTCCTTACCTACTCTGATGTCTCTGTGACTCCTGACTCAGCAGACTGATGAACTCAACTCAAGAGCCAATTAGGAATGAACAATAATTGTTGGCGTTCCCATCAATATCCGCACGTCATGAAAGAATTTAAAAAGAAATCACCCTTTTACAGATATCACAGATGTTACTGTTTATTTTTTTGACTTTTCATGTGCTTCAGTAGTGTTCTATGTTGTGGATAGCATGGTGGTGAACCTGCTAGAGCAACACTTTACAGCCTCAGCAATTTTAATTTTAATTTTAATTATTTATGGTTGGTCGGATCTCAGACAGTGACGAGGAGGCGTACAGGAGTGAGATAGATATTTGATTGAGTGGTGTCGCAACAACCTCTCAGCCAAAGTCAGCAAGGCTAAGGAATTGACTACGGACTTCAGGGCGGAGATGTTGGGAGAACACTCATTTGAGGGTCAGTAGTAGGAAGGGCGAGCAGCTTCAAATTCCTGGGCGTCAGCATCTCAGTGGATCTACTCTGGGCTAAAAACATTGATGTAATCATGCAGAAGACACACCAGTGACTCTACTTGCGAATATTCAGTATGATAACAAAGACTCTTGCAGATTTCTATGGACGTACAGTACAATGGAGAGCATTACTTACTTATTCAGATACAGCGTGAAACAGTCCTTTCCGGCCCTTTGAGTTGTGGTGCCCAGCAAGCCCCTGATTTAATCCGAGCCTAATCATGGGACAATTTACAATGACCAATTAACTTACCAACATTTTTGGACTGGGGGAGGAAACCCACGCAGTCACGGGGAGAACGTACAAACTCCTTACAGGAAGCGGCGGGAATTGAACCCGGGTTGCCTGTACGGTAAAGCGCCGTGCTAACCATTACACTACCGTGCCATCCACTGGGTTCAATTCCAGCCTCTGCCTGTAAGGAGATTGTATGGTCTACTGGTGACTGCTTAGGATTCTTCCACATCCTCTGGTTTCCTCCCACGTTCCAAAGACATGTGGGTTAGCGTTTGTAAATTGAAGTTATGCTACGTTGACACCGGGAGCATAAGAACACGTGTGGGCTGCACCCATCACATCCTCACTTTGATGTTTCAATGTACATGTGACAAATAAAGCTAATCTTTATCTTTATCCTTTATCTTGATTTTGTTTAAACTCTTCTAGTGTTGACAAGGTTGCTGCCCAGAATGTTAGCTCTGTTTCACTCTCCTCTGCCTTCCCCGCACAGTACCCCAAACCTCCCCCTAATTATTTTAACTAATTATTACTTCCCTCCGACTCAAAGCTTTGCAGTTCCTCCATTCCGTCAATCTTCCTCCCACAAAGTGCAGGCTTTGAAAGCTCAAGTGTGGTGTCACTGGTTATTACCTTCTTAAGTTTCCAGCCCCTGCTTGGATTGTTTGTCGAGCCTGCTGGGGTCTTGCTCTATGACCCTTGGCCCTTCACCTAGATTTCTGAACGTATAAAAGATCCCCAGTCTCTTCACAGATTACCAAAGGTAGACTGGGACTTGCGATCAGTTTTCCTGAGGGCTTAAATTATTTCAACTTAAACTGTATACAGACAATATAAATCTTGTCTTGCAAATATCATTTGACACCAGTAAATACTGGCTTGCAAAACAATTTCCTCAAAGCATTGAAACTCAGTGCTACAAGTATTTATATGAAGTATTTGGTGAATGATTAAATGTATTGAAGCAAGGTCTTGTTATTAAACTAACTTCTTTAGAATATGCTTCATGCCGTTTAGTGATTTAAAATTGAAACCTAGGATAATTTCTGTACTTTAGTCACTGCCTTTTTAAAAAAAAATAGACCTTGAATTGGGGTACGTGCTTGAACGAGAAAAATCCTTCACATCTTGAACTGCAGTGTGTGATGTTTGTGCATTTAGCAAAATTTCACAAGAAGCTGTGGACTTTTTTTTTAACAGTGAGAAATGGGGAACTGGAGACATGTAGACGGAGTTGTTTTCTCACCACTGGTAGTTCAGCAAGGGCTAGAACATAGAACATTACAACACAATACAGGCCCTTCAGCCCACAATGTTGTGCTGACCTTTTAGCCTACTCCAAAATCAATCTAACTCTTCCCTCCTTCATAGCCCTCAATCTTTCTATCATCCATGTGCCTAAGAGTTTTTAAAATCTCCCTAATTTATCTGCCTCTACCACCTCGCCTGTTACCACACACCCACCACTCCCTGTGTGAAATAAACTTATCTCTGACATCCCCCCATACTTTTTTTTAGATTATGAGGACACACAGTCCTCTTTTATTGTCACTTAGTAATGCATGCATTAAGAAATGATACAATGTTTTTCCAGAATGATATCACAGAAACACATGACAAAACGACTTAAAAACTAACAAAAACCACATTATTATAGCATATAGTTACAACAGTGCGGAACAATACCGTAATTTGATAAGAACAGACCATGGCACGGTAAAAGTCTCAAAGTCTCTTGGAAGTCCCATCATCTCACGCAGACGGTAAACCTCCAGCGCCGCCAACTTGCCGGTGCAACATCGCGGAAGCATCTGACCACAGTCGGACTCCGAGTCCGTCAGAAAACTCCGAGCCTCCGACCAGCTCTCCGACACCGAGCACCGAGCACTATCTCTGTCAAGCACTTCGACCCCAGCCCCGGCAACAGGCAATAGGAAAAGCCAAGGATTTGGGGCCTTCCCCTCCGGAGATTCTCGATCGCACAGTAGCAGCGGCAGCGAAGCGGGCATTTCAGAAGTTTCTCCAGGTGTTCCTCCGTGCTTCTCACGTCTGTCTCCATCAAATCAGGATTGTGCACAGCCCCCTAGTTAACACATAATCGACATCATTCGGAACAGCCGCGCGCACTGCGTCACGCTGCCATCTTCTCCTCCCTCCTTAAAATTATGTCCCCTTCTATTAGCCATTTCTGCTCTGGGAAAAATTCTCTGGCTGTTCACTCACTCTATGCCTCTTATCATCCTGTACACCTTTATCAAGTCACCTCTCATCCTCCTTCCCTCCAAAGAGAAAAGTCCTAGCCTAGTCCCCATAAAACATGCTCTCCAATCCAGGATATTCCAAATGGAAAGTGTTCTGATGTCTAACCACTTGTGAGAAATAGCCATTTGGGAAAGGAATCAAAAACTGATCAAACTGAGGAGGAAAAACACCTAAGGGAAAAGTTAAATGCTGGAGTTACTCAGCAGGCCAGGCAACATCTATGGAAAAGATTACAGTTTACGTTTCCGGCTGAAGGGTCCTGCCAGTCCAGCTGAAGTGTTTCAGCCTGGAACATTGACTCTACTCTTTGCCATAGGTGCTGCCTGGCCTACTGAGTTCCTCCGGCATTTTGTGTGTGTTGCTCAGAAAAAAATTAATCTTGGCTGTTTATTACCATTTATAGATGTTGCCTGGCCTGCTGAGTTCCTCCAGCACATTGTGTGCGTTGCTCAAGATTTCCTGCATCTGCAGAATCTTTCCTGGTGATAATTTTTTTTTGATGGAATGGCCCAACCTGGTTTGTCCTGATGGCTGATTGACAGTCATAGAATCATAGAGCAATACAGCACAGATACAGACCCTTCGGCCTGAATAGTTCATGCCAACTACAGTACTCACTCAGCTAGTCAATTGCCTGAGTTTGACCTAGTTCCTTCTAATGCCTCCTTCTCCATGTACTTAACTAAGTTTAAATAACACTATTTTTAGATTATGAGGACACTCAGTCCTCGTTTATTGTCATTTAGGAATGCATGCATTAAAAAATGATATTACGTTCCTCCAGAATGATATCACAAGAAACACAGGCCAAACCAAGACTAAAACTGACAAAACCACATAATTATAACATATAGTTACAACAGTGCAAAGCAATACCGTAATTTGATAAAGAGCAGACCATGGGCACGGCAAAAAAAAAGTCTCAAAGTCCCGATAGCCTCATCATCTCACACAGATGGTAGAAGGAAGAAACTCTCCCTGCCACGAACCTCCAAGCGCCACAAACTTGCCGATGCAGCACCATTGGAAGCACCCGACCGCAGCGGACTCTGAGTCCGTCCGAAAACTTCGAGCCTCCGACCAACCCCTCCTACACAGCCTCTCTGAGCACCATCCTCTGCTGAGCACTTTGACCCCGCCCCAGCCGCCGAGCAACAAGCAAAACCGAGGACTCGGGGCCTTCTCCTCCAGAGATTCTGGACCACACAGTAGCAGCAGCAGCGAAGCAGGCATTTCAGAAGTTTCACCAGATGTTCCTCCGTGATCTCACGTCCGTCTCCATCAAATCAGGATTGTGCACGGCACCCTACTTGACAAATAACAGACATCACCACCAGAGTGGCCGCTGGGAGCTGCATCATGCCATCATCTTCTCCTCCCTTATTGTACCTGCCTCAACCATTTCCTCTGGCAGCTTCTTCCATATACCCACCACCCTCTCTGTGAAGAAGCTGCCCCTTATCTCACTTTTAAATCTTTCCTATATCACCTCGAAGCTTTGCTCAAAACAGTGGTTTTTTCTCCCCTACCACACTCCAGGACACGTTCAAGGAGCGATACCTCAAAAAGGTGGCATTCATTGTTAAGGGCCCCCATCACCCAGGACTTGCCCCCTCCTCGTTGCTACCGTTGGAGAGGGATCAGAAGCAGAATCTGGTGTAATATCGCAGGCACATGTCGTGAGATTTGTTAACTTCGTGGCAGCAGTACAATGCAATGCATAATAATAGAGAAAAAAGCTGTGAATTATACAGTCGATAGTTAAATTAAATAAACAGTGCAAAAAATAGAATTACAAAAAAGTAGTAAGGCAGAATTCATGAATTCAATGTCCATTCAGAAATCGGATGGCAGAGGGGAAGAAACTGTTCCTGAATCATTGAGTGTGTGCCTTCAGGCTCCTGTACCTCCTTCCAGATTGTAGCAATGAGAAGAGGGCACGTCTTTATTGCTGGGGGTCCTTAACGATGGAGGCCGCTGTTTTGAGGCACTGCTCCTTGAAGGTGTCCTGGATACTACAGAGCCTAGTGCCCACGATGGAGATGACTAAGTTTACAAATTTCTGCAGCTTACTTCAGTCCTGTGCAGGAGCCCCCAACCCCCACCCCCTTATCAAATGGTGGTGCAGCCCTTTAGAATGCTCTCCACTGTACATCTGAAGAAATCTGAAAGCACACACTCAACAATTCAGGAACAGCTTCTTCCCCTCTGCATAAAATTCCTGAATGGACAGTGAACTCATGGACACTAGCTCAATACTTTTTTCTCTTTTTGCTCTACTTATTTAACATTCTATTCACTGTAATTTATATACTGCTGCTGCATAACAACAAATTATAGATTAGATTAGATTATGAGGACACTCAGTCCTCGTTTATTGTCATTTAGTAATGCATGCATTAAGAAATGATACAATGTTCCTCCAGTATGATATCACTGAAACACAGGACAGACCAAGACTAAAGCTGACAGAAACCACATATACCAGTGATATTAAACCTGATTCTGATTTTGTTTTTCACTGTTCACTTTATCTATGTCTCTCATAATTTTTCACATTTTCATAAGGTCGAAACAACACACACAAAATGCTGGAGGAACTCAGCAGGTCAGGCAGCACCTATAGAAGTGAGTAAACAGTTGACGTATCTGGCCGAGATCCTTCTTCAGGACTGAGAAGGAAGGGGGAGACGCCAAAATAAGAAGGTGGGGGGCAGGGAAGGAGGATGGCTAGAAGGTGATAGGTGAAGCCAGGTGGGTAGGAAAGGTCAAGGGCTGGAGAAAAAGGCATCTGATAGGAGAGGAGAGAGGACCATAGTAGAAAGGGACAGGGTGATCCAGGGAGAAGTGAGAGGCAGGTGAGTAAAGGTAAAAGGGCAGAGTGGGGAATGGGGGCCGGGATATGTTTAGTGAAAGGAACGATTAACACTCATGCCACCAGGTTGTAGGCTACCCAAACAGAATATAAGGTGTTTCTCTTCCATCCTGTGGGTGGCTTCATCTTGGCACAAAAGGAGGCCATGGACCAACACATTGGAAAGGGAATGGGAATCTGAATTAAAATGTTTGGCCACCAGGAAGTCCTGCTTGTGGCAAATGGAGCAGAGGTGCTCGACGAAGCGGTCCCCCAATTTATGACGGGTCTCACCAATGTAGAGGAGGCCTCAACAGGAGCACCAGACACAATAGACGACCCCTGCAGATTTGTAGGTGAATTGTTGCCACAATTATAAGGTCTATAAAGTCATCCCTCATTGTCCAAGGAGCAAAGACCCAGCCTGGTCCACTGTACTCTTTATCCCAGGCACTCTATTCCTGGTAACATCCTTGTAAATCTTTTCTGCACTCTGTCCAGTTTAAACACATCTTTTCTGAAGCAGGGTGACCACAACTGTACACAGAACCCTAAGGTGATACCATAGCATAGCGGTTAGCACAATCGCTTTACAGTGCCAATAATCACCGATCGGGATTCGATTCCCGCTGTTTCTGTAAGGAGTTTGTACGTTCTCCCAGTGACCACATGGGGTTTCTCTGGGTGCTCCAGTCTGGTTTCCTCGCACATTCCAAAGACGACAGATTAGGGTTGAGGAGTTGTGTCCATGAGATATTGGCATTGTGTGCGTGGCAACTGTTGCAGGCTGCCCCCCGTACATCTCAGACCATTGATTAAACCGACGTATTTCACTATATGTTTCAATGTATGTGACAAATAATATTAACCTGATGTCAAGACGTTTCTGAATGTTCACTGGATTTTTCTATCTTCAATAGTAGTTGTAAGGCACAGTGTTCTGTGCTTTTTCTCCTCCCCTCTTCTCTCAATTCTAATTAGATAGATAGATAGATATACTTTATTAATCCCGAGGGAAATTTGGTTTCGTTACAGCTGCACCAACCAAGAATAGAGCATAAATATAGCAATACAAAAACCCCCAACAATCAAACAACAAAATGCAAACTATGCCAGATGGAAAATAAGTCCAGGACCAGTCTATTGGCTCAGGGTGTCTGACCCTCCACGGGAGGAGCTGCACGTTCGATGGCCACAGGCAGGAACGACCTCCCGTGCCGCCAAGTGTTGTATCTCAGTGGAATGTGGCCAAAGTCCAACAGTAAAAAGTTCAATATCCAGTCTGCAAACATGTTCCTCGATCGTAATATGCCCCGGATTGCACCATCCGTTGTTAACCAGATCAGTAAGCACCCAACTCCTTTACGCTTACGGCTCTCCGTGCACTTCCGGTCAGCCGGAACAGTATTACCCACCGAACTCCTCTTTTCCAAAAGTCTCTGTTGTCTCGACCCGGTCCTCTTTCCTCGGCTTTGTGATCCCCCTCTGTGTGTTTTCCTCCGGATTTCAGCAGGGGCGTTCGCCGCTCTGCTCACTAAACCGGCCGGTGTTTGCTGGTCCGTGGAATACACAATGCGACCTTGCTTCTGTCCCGCGTGTCGGGATGTAACCATTTCCAGCGCTAAAGAAAACCCAAATAAAACTCTCTCTACCAGCATGTTAGAGAGGGTGCAGCTTCGACTTGTTACCATGAGAAGAAAAATACAAAAAAAACGTAAATTAAAAAGTAAGAAGAAGAAAGTAAGAATAGATCAGAACGGCTGTGCCAGGCTGCATGCACGACCGGCGCATGCGCACTAATTACCCACTCTGGCTCCCCTTTTACCGCTTCCTTCTGCTCACCTGCCTATCACCTGCCCCTGGTGCCCCTCCTCCTTCCCACTCTCCTCTCCTATCACATTCTTTTTTCTTCAACCCATCATCTTTTCCACCTAGCTTCCAGCCTCCCAGCTTCTTACTTCATCCTTCCTCCCCCTCCCACCGGGCTTCACCAATCACCTTGCAGCTTGTACTCCTTCCCCTCCCCTCCACCTCCTTAATCTGGCTTCTTCCCCCTTCCTTTCCAGTCATGACGAAGAGTCTCGGTCCAAAACATGGACTGTTTATTCATTTCTATAGATGCTGCCTGACCTGCTGAATTCCTCCTGCATTTTGTGCACGGTAATCTGTGCTAAATTCCTGTTCCTCAGGAACACTTACTGAAGGTGGCCCACTCCGTTCAGAAAGTCAACCTTCAGTGGTCGCCATTGTTAGGGCGGTTCTTGTTCACATTCCAAGACTATGAATATCTCACACCTTCAGACCAAGAAAGTTACTGGCAACTGAACCGACGTATGTAATCCCAGAGGACATTAACATCTGACAGAGTGAAGAATTACCACGAAGGTGATTGCAGCTCAATAAACAACAACGAGTCTATAAAACATCCAGAGTGCTCCAAGCAATTTTATTACGTGCATACCGGCCCGGGAAATAGAATCAACATTGTCAAATTCAGCAGGCAACAGAAAAGAAAGCAACACACACAAAACGCTGGAGGAACTCAGCAGGTTGGGCAGCATCTATGGAGATGAATAAACAGTTGATGTTTCAGGCCGAGACCCTTCTTCGGGACTGGAAAGGAAGGGGGAAGATGCCAGAATAAAAAGCTGGGGGGAATGGGAGGGAAGATGGCTAGAAAGTGATGGGTGAAGCGAGGTAAGTGGGAAAGTTAAAGGGCTGGAGAGGAAGGAATCTGGTAGGAGAGGGGAGTGGACCAGAGGAGAAAGGGAACGAGGATAGGACCCAGGGTTAAGTAATAGGCAGGCGAGAAGAAGTAAAAGGTCAGAGTGGGGAATAAAGGAAGGGATGGGGTGAATATATATACTGGCAAACAAGAGAAAACCTGCAGATGCTGGAAGTCCAAGCAACACACACAAAATGCTGGAGGAACTCAGCAGGTCAGGCAGCATCTATGGAAAAATATTACAGTTGACGTTTCGGGCTGAAACCCTTTGGCAGGACTCTTGAATATGCTTGAATATATTTACCAGAATGAAATCGATATTCATGCCATCAGGTTGGAGGCAACCAAAATGAAACATAAGGTGTTACTCCTCCACCCTGAGAGTGGCCTAATCTTGGCACAAGAGGAGGCGATGGACTGACGTGTTGGAACGGGAATGGGAATCAGAATTAAAATGTTTGGCCACCAGGAAGTTCCGGTTGTGGAAAGAAAAGAAACAGAGACAGAAGGGAATGCCGATACTGGAATCTGGAGCAATGCACAAAATGCCGGAGGAACTCAGCTGGCCAGGCAGCATCTATGGAAAAAAGCACAGTCATCGTTTTCAGCCAAAACCCTTCAGCAGGACCGGAGGAAAAAAGCTGAGGAGTAGATTTGAAAGGTGGAGGGAGGGGAGAGAGAAACATCAGATGAGAAACTTGGAGGGGGAGGGATGAAGCAAAGAGCGAGGAAGTAGATTGGTGAAAGAGACAGAAGGCCATGGAGGAAAGAAGGAAGAGGGGGGGAAATGATGAAGTGGGGGAGGCATTACTGGAAGTGTGGCAAATCGATGGTCGTACCATCAGGTTGGAAGCTACCGAAATGGAATATAAGGTGTTGTTCCTCCAATCAAAGTGTGGCCTTACGACAGTGGAGGAGGCCATGGATGGACATCTCGGAATGGGAATGGGAAGTGGAATTAAAATGGGTGGGCACTGGGAGATCCTGCTTGATCTGGTGGATGGAGCATAGATGCTCGGCGAAGTGGTCTTCCAATCTACATCGGGTCCTACCGATATACAGGAGGCCACACTGGGAACACTAAACACAGTATATGACCCCTTACAGACTCACAGGTGAAGTGTCGACTCACCCGGAAGGACTGTTTGGGGCCCTGATTGGTAGTGAGGGAGGACGTGTAGGGACAGGTGTAGCACCTGTTCCACCTGCAAGGATAAGTGCCAGGAGGGAGATCGGTGGGGAGGGATGAATAGACAAGGGAGTCGTGTAGGGAGAGATCCTTATGGAAAGCAGGAAGTGGGGGGGGCGGGTGGAAGGAAAGATGTGTTTGGTGGAGGGATCCAGTTGGAGGTGGCGGAAGTTCCGGAGAATTATGTGCTGGGCGCGAAGGCTGGTAGGGTGGTAGGTGAGGACAAGAGGAACTCTGTCCCTGGTAGGGTGGTGGGAGGATGAGATAAGAGCAGACATGCATGAAATTGAAGAGATGCAGTTGAGGACAGCATTGATGGTGGAGGAAGGGAAGCCCCTCTCTTTGAAAAAGGAGGACATCTTCATTCTAGAATGAAAAGCCTCATCCTGAGAGCAGATGTGGCAGAGATAGAGGAATTGAGAGAAGGGGATGGTGATCTTACAAGTAACAGGATGAGACAAGGTATCGTCCAGGTAGCTGTGAGAGTTCATGTCTTTTTTAAGATTGAGACAAGATGTGTTCTGCATCGAGTTTGTGGCCTTTTAAGTTCGTAAGGATGGTTTTAGGGATAGAGAGGGGAGTTAAAGGTCAGGTTAGGGTTCAGGGACAGTAATGTGAGGATGTCAGATGTCATATTAGGATTTAGGGATGAGGAGGAGTTGTAGATCAGGCCTTCATTCCCTGCTTCATGTTTCACCTTCTGTGTTCGAAGTCCATGAAGGTAGATCAGTGACATAAGACAGCTACAGCCTAGGCCTCCGCTCTATGCTCAAAGGCCAGTGACATGGACAGGTGACAAAAGACATTCACGAAGAACATGCGTGCACGAAGTGCAGCCAAAGTTCGAGACTGGGGTTCATTTGGAACTTAGAATTCTGTCAGTCCAGGAGTCGATACCAAAGATCAAAGTTTGGAAGTTGAAGCTTGGCGGCTGAACCCTGGAGGCCGGTAGTTGGAGGACTATCCACGTGCATGTGTGGGTGGGAGGGAGGAATGGGGCTCTATCATGGGTACCAGCCTCCTTAGTAACCAACACATCTTCAAGGAGTGGGGCCTTAGGAAGGTGGTGTCTGTCATTAAGGACCCCCATCACCCAGGACATGCCCTCTTTACACTGTTACCATCAGGTAGGAGGTACAGAAGCCTGATGCAACACACTCAGTGATTCAGGAACAGCTTCTTCCCCTCTGCCATCCGATTTCTAAATGGACATTGAACCCATGAACACTAGCTCACTACTTCTTTATTTCTGTTTTGCTGCACAACTTATTAACCTAACTATTTGATAGACATATATATGTACATAATATAACTCACTTTTTTCTATATATTTATTTATCATGTATTTCCTTGTACTGCTGCTGTAAACAAATTCCATAACATGTGCTGGTGAAATTGAATCTGATTTTGATTCTGATTGTTTTGTTGCTTGTGGTGTTCTGTGTGGGTATGCCATATATATGCCCACAACGTTTGCACAGTACTGTATTTTATAAATTAATTTTATTTTTGAGATTAAAGAAAAAGTCAGGCTGGCACTGGAATGCGTGGTGACTCTTGTGGGCTGCCCCCAGCACATCCGTAGGTTGTGTCGGTTATTAACGCAAACGACAAATTTCACTGTATGTTCCAATGTACATGTGATAAATAGACCTGAATCTGAATCAGAATTTCAATCTGAACTCCAGCAGAGTCTCCTGATTAAGGAGGATTGTTTTTCCAAAAAAGTGCAGACAATGAAGGGTAGCTACACAATGTAGATTATCGTCTGGGATGCCAACCTGTTTTCCAATCTGTATTACATTTATGTACACGTACTGTACAAAAGTTTTAGGTACTTTTATGTGTGATACCTTATAGCTGGGGTGCTATGACCTTTGCACAGTGCTGTAATTGTCAACATTGACGGAGAGCAAGTTTGTAAATGTGTTGGGAGCAAAGGATGTTGGGAATGGTGAGGGTGGAGCGCCGTGGAGGGGTGTGGGACAGGTGGCAGAGAAGGAGTGCCAGGGTGGCGGGTGACGCGGGTACAAACACACCCAGCCCTGAGACACCAGGCAAAGTCATTTGATTCCGAACAATCAGTTTTTTGATCATTACAGAATGTCTCTCTGGTGCTTCCCCTTCCCTCCCCTCCCCCTTCCTCCTTTCCCTTCATCCTGCGATTCTTAGGGTGATCTTATGGAAAGTTAAAGTTCAGAGTAAATTTATTATCAAAAGCACGTATTGTATATGTCACCATATACTACCCTGAGATTCATTTTCTTGCAGGCATTCACAATAGAACAGAGAAATACAATAAATCAATGAAAAACTACAAGGACTGACAAACAACCAATGTGCAACAGAAGATAAACTGTGTAATTACAAATTAATTAATTAATTGGTTGATTAATTAATTATACAAAGATACAAATAAATAAATTATAGTGAGAACAGGAGTTGTAGAGTCCTTGAAAGTGAGTCTGTAGGTTGTAGAATCAGTTCAGTGTTGATGTGAGTGAAGTTATCCACGGTATTGGCTAAGTTAATGGATGATGTTACTCCATCAAAGTAAAAATAATTTTTTTAAATTGTATTTTGTCATATTTTACAGTGGATAGGGAGCAAGAACTTTGAGCCTGGCTGCCCTCAGTTATCCTCATAGCTCCTAATTTGATCCGACGCCTTTATCAATTCATGGAAGTTACTGAGATTTTGGTCATTTCAGACTTCAGGTTTCTGTTTCTGAATGGCATGTGCTTACCTGGCAGGGTGGGGCGGGGGAGGGATGAAATGGGACCAATTGGCTGACCATGAACTGGGGCCATTCCCAAAGCCCTTACCTGACCATTTTCCTCATGTGACAACATTACAGGCAGGGTCCTTGGGTTCTGAAAGCTGCAGCTTTTCCTTCTAATGTACTTCCCGCGCCCTGCGACCTCTCCTTTCAACAAAGGGCGTGTCTAAAATGACAGCAAACTCCAAGTTATTGCCCTCAGAGGGCTTCTGTAATAAAGAGAGCCTGCCAGCGGCTTGCTGTGTGCCTGCAGTTTACCACCCTCTCCAGAGTTTAATTAAAATATCTTCCTGGGACTGCAGGGGCAGTCTCTGTGTGGGAGAAGGGTGGGGGTTGTTTGAGAGAGGTCTATGAAAGAGCCCTTGCAAACAAACAGACAGAGGGTGGTGGAGCCTTTACGTGTGTCTGGAGATGTGGAGGAATGTGCAAAGTATGATAACAACAGATGAAATGTGGGCAAGGGGGCCAAGAAGGGAGTGCTGTAACTATAGTAACCGGCTCTTGTTGCATTGGGAAGTGGCTGTTTGTTTGCCGTGCATTGCAATACACTGAATGGTGCCTTTACACATTAACATTATCCTAATGAGATCCACAAGCTGGAGGACTGCATATCAGCAGCAACTTGGGTGGCTTGTTCTAGATAATCAGCGCAAGGAAAAGACGGGCAGGGAGGGGGACAGGGAACGGGGGAAGGAAGTGTTTAAACCGTCAGGGAGGGGTGGGAGGGGTGTCGGAAGGCAGAGAGGAAGAAAGTGGAGATAATTAGAGAGTGTGCAGTGAGAGAGAGGAGAAAGAAAAAAGGAGGAGAGGCGAAGAGAGAGAAAGAAAGGGGAGTGAAGGAGAAAGAGGAGAGAGCGAAGGAGAGGTGAGAGAGGAAGAGAGACAGAGGAGAGAGAGGGAGTGAGGGGAGAGAGTAGGAGAGAGAAAGAGGATGAGTGAGGAAGAGAAAGGACAGAGAAAGAGAGATAAAAGGAGGAGAGAAAGAAAAAAGAGGGGAGGAGAGAAAGAGAGGGGAGGGAGAAAGAGAGAGGAGAGAGAAAGAGAGAAAAGAGGAGAGAGAAAGAGAGAAATGAGGAGAAAGAAGTGTGAGAGAAATGAAGCATCTGCAGATTTCTCTTGTTTGAGAGAGATGAAGAAGGGAGCCAAAGGGAAATGGAGAAACAGGAACTGTAAAGAGGGATAGAGAGGTGAGAGATAGAGTGAGAGTGTGAAGGAAGAGGGGGTGAACTTGAAAGTTAAGAGGGAGAGGGCCAAAGGGAGGAACTTAGTTTGTGGTGGTTGGGGGGGGGGTTTGTGAGAGGGGGAACAGAGATAGGAGGAATATAGAGGAGACGAACCATCGGAAACTAATCTGTGACACACAATACCAGACAGTGGTCATCATATCACTCCTCACTGTAATAAAGTCTGTGCTGTAATCTGGCTTGTTACAAACTCACAGAGATAGAGTCAGCCAATCGCACTGGAAGAGAATAAGCATTCGACTGATTTTCTGGTCGCAAGGGCAACAAGCAGATCTTGTGTTCCCCTGCAGCCCCCCCCCCACCCCACCCCCTAGACATTCCTCCTATGAAGTATATGTTACAGCTTTGAAGGCTCGAACACAGGCTTTTCTCTTAAAGGGACAGGGGACCTCCGTCCTCCAAGCAAAAATGCCTGAGGTGTTTTAAACACAAGAGATTCTGCAGATGCTAGAAATGCAAAGTCACACACACACACACACACACACACACACACACACACACACAGGCACAAAATGCCAGAGGAACTCAGCAAGTTAGGCAACATCTTTTGAGAGGTATAAACAGTCAATGTTTCAGGCCAAGACCCTTCATGACTACTGGAAAGGAAGGGGGGATAAGAATGTGGGGGAAGAGGAGGGCGTACAAGCTGGAAGATGATAGATGAAGCCAGCTGGAAGGGGAAGGGGAGATGAAGGGAAAAGCTGGAAGGTGGTAGAGGTGAAGGTAAAGATTTGGAGAAGAAGAAATCTTGATAGAATAGGAGATTGGACCATGGGAGAAAGAGAAAGGAGAAGGGCATTGAGGGGAGGTGAGGAAAAGTGGTAAGAAGGGAGCCAGGTTGGGGGATTGAAGAACTACAATGCCTCTACTACCATGATGATGCCACTGTCAGGTTGGAGGAGAAACTCTCCATCTGGGTAGCGATATGAGCAGAGTCATTAAGCCCTTGTGCTTTCTGTTTAATCTTGTCAAGTTTTTTTTGACTGACACAGGCTTTCCGTGTACTGTGATGATTTAAAATGGACTCCCGATTAGTGCTTATTGCGGGGTCTTTGTTTTGAGACTGATTTGTCTTGCAGTGTCACTCAGTCAAGCTACCGATGTTCTGTTGGAATTTCTATCTATAAACTCTTACATCTGTCTTTACATGTGAGTCTGTCATTCCTCCGCACCTGGGTTCAGTCATCTGTCAGCTCACACTGTGACAGAAGGGCCCCACACCATTATGGACCCAATGGAGTTTGTACAGCGGCTTGGACATTGGTTGGCTGGAGGTGAGGGTGCCTTCTATTCTAGGTGCTTGACCCAAGGCTGTGTTCCAAGGGTCTCAAGGCTACTTTCTGAGTTTCTCGAGTCCACGTTCCAAGCTTCTCTAGTCTATGTTCAAGGCTGTCAAGGTTTCTTGGGTCTTCCATGGCCCTCCAGATTTCCGAGGACAATTCTATGTTTCTGGGTTATACGCAATGTTCCAGAGTTATATGCAAAGTTCCCAAGTTTTCCAGCCTTGGCTCGAGAGCATCAGGTCTGTCTCAAATTTACAGCCCTGTCTTGAATTTACCAGCCCTGTCAGGTGCTGGCCTGAGGGAAGGACGTACTGTCATGAGCCATAACAGCCTGGTGCCTGTATTTGTTCATTGTTCTCTTACCTAGAGTCAGTAAGCCTTTGTGTTTTCTGTTCAACCTTGTCAAGTTTATGTTGACTGGCATAGGTTTTCAGCATACTGTGATTATTTAAAGCAGGCTCCCAATTATGATCATGGGGATTTTGTGTTTTGAGAAAGATCCATCTTGCCGTGTTGTTCAGTCAAGCGACTGCTGTTCTGTAGGACTTCCTATGAAGAAACTCTGGTTTCTGTCTCTACATCCCTCTGCACCTGGCTTCAGTTGTATGTCAGCGCACACCGTGACAGGTAGCTTCCAGCCTGATAACGTGAACATCGACTTCTCCAACTTCCAGCGTTTTCTCCCCTTGCCCCTTCTCTCTTCTTCAATTCCCCACTTCCAGTGCTTGATCATTTCCACCTATCACCACCCAGCTTCTTATTTTATTCCCCCCCCCCACCTTTCTTTCCGGTCCTGATGAAGGGTCTCGGCCTGAAATGTCAACTGTTTATTCATTTCCATAGATGCCCCCTGACCTGAAGTGATTTTCTGTGTTTTGAGAAGTAGCTAAAGGGAAGAAAAAACTTGACTTTCATGGTCTCACTATTCAAAACTGGTTGCCAGTATTGTACAGTATCGATGTGATCATTTGAGTCAAGTACAATTTTCTCCTATTGTTGGATGGTCATGTGGCTGTAGAGGTCGATCCAGGATTGACATATCCTGGTGCAGTGTGGTCAAGAGTAAACGGTGGCCGTGGTCAGTGGCTGGGTCTATTCATTGCTCATATACTATAGCAGTTCGGTGAGAATGTATTCGGGTAAAGACACAGCCTTTTCATCACTGGTCTTCACCGAAGTAAAGTGTCCTTGACAAAATACTGCTCCCCATTTGTTAACAAGAACCCTAGCAACCGCCGGTCGTGCATGCAGCCTGTTACAGCCATTCCGATCAGTATTCTTACTTTTTTCTTCTTATTTTTTAACTTATGTATGTTTTGTATTTTTTTTCACAGTAACACGTAGAAGCTGCACCCTCTCTAACATGCTGGTGGAGAGAGTTTTAATTGGGTTTTTAGCGCTGGAAATAGTTGCATTCTGACACGTCTCATTAGCGGGACAGAAGCATGGTCGCATTGTTTATTCCAGGGACCAGCTGCTTGCGCTTATGCTGGCTGGTTTAGAGAGCAGAGCGGCGGACACCCCTGCTGAAATCTGGAGGAAAACACACAGAGGATGCAGAGGGGGATCACAAAGTCGAGGAAAGAGGACCAGGTCGAGACAGCAGAGACTTATGGAGAAGAGGAGTTCGGCGGGTAATAAAATGGACGAGTTCACGGTGCTAGCCAGGCATCAGAGAACATTTCGGGAGTGCAGTCTTATGTGTTTCACTGGAACAGGGCTGCATGAGGACATATCCGATCAAAACTTTTCCATGGACAGCTTCCAGACCGTTCGGGCTGACCGGAAGTGCACTGAGAGCGGTAAGTGTGAAGGAGTTGGGTGCTTACTGTTCTGGTTAAAACGGATGGTGCAATCCGGGTCATATTACGATTGAGGAACGTGTTTGTAGACCGGATATTGAACTTTTTACTGTCGGACTTCGGCCATATTCCACCGAGATACAACACTGGGCAGCACGGGAGGTCGTTCCTGTCTGTGGCCATCGAACTTGCAGCTCCTCCCATGGAGGGTCAGACACCCTGAGCCAATAGACTGGTCCTGGACTTATTTTCCATCTGGCATAGTTTGCATTTTGTTGTCTGATTGTTTGTGGTTTTTGTATTGCTATATTTATGCTCTATTCTTGGTTGGTGCAGCTGTAACAAACCCAATTTCCCTTGGGATTAATAAAGTATATCTACCTAGCTATCTAACTGATGGCTCAAAATGCATGGCACAGAGAAGGAGGAGTGAACAGTAAGTAGGAGTACGTCACACTGCGAACTGCCCTCTTATCCATCCTTTTACGTATGCAAGGAACAAGAGCGACAGCAGAGTAGGGTGAGTAAATGTTGTTATTGAGTTATGTTAGTAATGGTACATGCTGGGCAGCTTACAGTATGAGAGTGACAAATTGGGCCCTCCAAGGTGAAAACATGCTCACTCAAAAGCCCATGCAAAAAAAAAAGAGACTGTGCGTAGGAGGCACAATTAATTCAATACAGTTCACATCCCATCAGAAACCTCCTGCCTCATCGGTCACCTTAGAACTCACACAACCAGAATGGAGGGTAGTCATCCCCCATCATCAAGAACTGCCTGAGAAAAATCTGAATCGGAATCCGCTTTTTTATCACTGTCATAAAATTTGCTCTTTTACAGCAGTAGTTTAGTACAATCCATAAAAAGTACTACAAGTTACAATAAGGAATATTAAAATATAAAACATCCTCATTATTGTGTGATGTGTCGTATGACATGGATGATCATGGTCTTCCTTCTGTCTAGTTCTATTAAGTTCTTCAAAACTTTTGCCTGTCCATTCCTTGATGTAACTCATGAATGTCATGTGCTGTTGACCGTGACATGTTCTTCCATCAATTTTTCCTGTCACTGCAAGATGTTCAAGCTCAGGAAAGTCTGCAGATGCTGGAAATCACGCAAAATGCTTGAGGAACTCAACAGGTCAGGCAACATCTATGGAAAAGAGTAAACAGTTGATGTTTTGGGCAGAAACCCTTCTTCAAACTTCTCTTTCCTCAGTACATGTCCCAGAAAATCCTCTCGGGAGGGGGAGAAGATGGCGGCACAACGACAGCGCACGCAGCCACTTCGGTGATGACATCTGTTATCTGTCAAGTAGGGGACGGTGCACAATTCTGGTTTGATGGAGACAGACGTGAGAGCACAGCGGAACATCTGGAAAACTTCTGAAATGCCCGCTTTGCTGCTGCTGCTACTGTGTGGTAATCGGAATCTCCGGAGCTGAAGGCCCCAAAATCCTCGACTTTGCGTGCTTCAGCGGCCGGGGAGAGGTCGAAGGCACTCGGCAGAGGATGGCGCTTGGGAGGCTGTATCGGAGAGGCTAGTTGGAAGCTTGGAGTTTTCGGATAGATGGACTCAGTGTAAGCTGCTTCCAAGGTATGGGCAAGTTGACGGTGCCTGGAGGTTTATGGCAGGGAGTTTCTCCCTTTTGCCACCTGCTATCAGGGACTCGCGAGTCGATCGACTCGGAAATTTGAGACTTTTTTTTTACTGTGCCCATGGTCCATTCTTTATCAAATTATGGTATTGTTTTGCACTGCTGTAACTATATATTATAATTATGTGGTTCTGTCAGTGTTAGTCTTTGGTCTGTCTTGTTTTCTGTGATATCACTCCGGAGAAACATTGTATCATTTCTTAATGCATGTATGCATTTCTAAATGACAATAAAAGAGGACTGAGTGTTCTCATAATCTAATCTAAATTCCAGCTGCCAGTTCCTGATTAATAATATCAGCTCTCTTCTCATTCCAGTTTTTTTGCAACGCTTTCTCTTTTGTTACTCTGTCCTTCCACGACATTTTCATCATTCTTGTAAAAAGAAAACACATCTGCAGTTTTGAGGTTCCCCTGATTTTTCTTTGATGTTGTCCAACATTTGCTTCCATAAAAATTTAAATAAGTCATGCAGAAAGAGAGCAAAATAGAAAGGCAGTGTTCATGACTTCATGGTCCATTCAGAAATTGCCGATCAGAGGTGGAGAAGGTCAGAAACTTTAAATTCATCAGCGTTACCATTTCATGAGAATCTGTCCTGGGCCAGCACGTAAATGCCATGACAAAATAGGCAGGGTGGCACCTCTACTATTTAGAAGTTGGTGCAGATTTGGTTTGTCACCTAAAACATTTTCGAACTTCTAAAGATGCTCAGTGGAGAGTATCCTGACCAGCTGTATCACGGCTCGGTAAGGAAACATCAATGCCCTCAAATGGAAAGCCCTACAAAGAGTGGTGGATACAGCCCAGTCCATCACAGGAAAATCCCTTACGTCTGTGGTGGGAAAGCTGTTGGAAAAGGTTCTTAGAGATAGGATCTATGGGCATTCAGAGAATCATGGTCTGATCAGGGACAGACAGCATGGCTTTGTGAAGGGCAGATCGTGTCTAACAAACCTGATAAAGTTCTTTGAGGAGGTGACCAGGCATATAGATGAGGGTAGTGCAGTGGATGTGATCTATATGGATTTTAGTAAGGCATTTGACAAGGTTCCACACGGTAGGCTTATTCAGAAAGTTAGAAGTTTGGCCAGGTGGATTCAGAATTGGCTTGCCTGCAGAAGGCAGAGGGTGGTGGTGGAGGGAGTACATTCATATTGGAGGATTGTGACTAGTGGTGTCCCACAAGGATCTGTTTTGGGACCTCTACTTTTCGTGATTTTTATTAATGACCTGGATGTGGGGGTAGAAGAGTGGGTTGGCAAGTTTGCAGACGACACAGAGGTTGGTGGTGTTGTGGATAGTGTAGAGGATTGTCAAAGATTGCAGAGAGACATTGATAGGATGCAGAAGTGGGCTGAGAAGTGGCAGATGGAGTTCAACCCAGAGAAGTGTGAGGTGGTACACTTTGGAAGGACAAACTCCAAGGCAGAGTACAAAGTAAATGGCAGGATACTTGGTAGTGTGGAGGAGCAGAGGGATCTGGGGGTACATGTCCACAGATCCCTGAAAGTTGCCTCACAGGTGGATAG
This sequence comes from Mobula hypostoma, assembly GCF_963921235.1. Taxonomy (NCBI): domain Eukaryota; kingdom Metazoa; phylum Chordata; class Chondrichthyes; order Myliobatiformes; family Myliobatidae; genus Mobula; species Mobula hypostoma. The sequence continues at coordinate 92,077,718 of NC_086109.1, forward strand.
GGTAGTTAAGAAAGCTTATGGGGTGTTAGCTTTCATAAGTCGAGGGATAGAGTTTAAGAGTCGTGATGTAATGATGCAGCTCTATAAAACTCTGGTTAGGCCACACTTGGAGTACTGTGTCCAGTTCTGGTCACCTCACTATAGGAAGGATGTGGAAGCATTGGAGAGGGTACAGAGGAGATTTACCAGGATGCTGCCTGGTTTAGAAAGTATGCATTATGATCAGAGATTAAGGGAGCTAGGGCTTTACTCTTTGGAGAGAAGGAGGATGAGAAGAGACATGATAGAGGTGTACAAGATAATAAGAGGAATAGATAGAGTGGATAGCCAGCGCCTCTTCCCCAGGGCACCACTGCTCAATACAAGAGGACATGGCTTTAAGATAAGGGGTGGGAAGTTCAAGGGGGATATCAGAGGAAGGTTTTTTACTCAGAGAGTGGTTGGTGCGTGGAATGCACTGCCTGAGTCAGTGGTGGAGGCAGATACACTAGTGAAGTTTAAGAGACTACTAGACAGGTATATGGAGGAATCTAAGGTGGGGTCTTATATGGGAGGCAGGGTTTGAGGGTCGGCACAACATTGTGGGCTGAAGGGCCTGTACTGTGCTGTACTATTCTATGTTCTGTGTTCTGTGTTTAAACACTGAGCACATCTACAAGGAGCACTGCCACAAGAAAGCGGCATCCATCATCAAGGAACCCCACTATTCAGGCCATGCTCTTTTCTTGCTGCTGCCATTGGGAAGAAGGTATAGGAACCTTGGGTCCAACGTCACCTGGTTCATGAACAGTTATTACCCTTCAACCATCAGGCTCCTATACGAGTGTGGACAATTTTGCTCACCTCAACACTGAACTGATTCCACAGCTGGAGGGGAAGGTCTCCCTTCCCCTGAGAAGCAGGCACTCTGTCTGGCTGCAGCTGATGTGAGAAAGACCACAGCGGACTGAACCCACGTAAAGCTGTGGGGCCTGATAATGTACCTGGTCGGTTTCTGAGGGACTATGCAGCCCAGTAAACCGAGGTTCTAACAGACATCCTCCACATCTCTCTGGAAAAGCCCACTGTCCTCTCAGGCTTCAAGATGGCCACCAATTACCCAAGATGGGCGGTTGGTTATGGATGGCATTAAATCCCATTGTCCTGCTACATTGGACCCTTTCCAGTTTGCTTATTGCTCAAATAGGTCCACTGATGAAGCTTTAGCCTCTGCACTCCACTCTGTCCTGTCCCACCTGGAAAATGGTGCGTCAGACACCAGGATGCTGTGTATTGACTTCAGCTCAATGTTTAATACAACTTGATTCGTGATGGATAAACGGTTCTCATTAGGCCTCTATAAATGGATCCTGGACTTCTTGACAAAAAGGCCACGGTCAGGCCGAGTTGGCAGAATCATCTCTTGCTCCATTACATTGGGCACCGGTGCTCCCCAGGGCTTTGTGTGTGTGATCAGCCCGCTGCTGTTCACGCTGCGGACATATGACTGCGCTGCTCGATCCAGTTCAAACCGAATCACCAAGCTCGCTGATGACACAACAGCAGTTGGGCTCATCAACAGCGACGAGGTGACGGCATACGGAGCGGCTGGTGAAATGGTGTAAGCACAGCAATCTGAGTCTCCTTGTGGACAAGACCGAAAAAGATGGTTCTGAAACTTGGTCCAGGGGAATGCCGTTTTGCTTGGTGGTATACATGTGTATGGTTGAATGATAATAGCCTTAACTTGAACTTGAACTTGTGGACTCACATTCAAGGACTCACGTTCTCAGTATTATTTATTTACTGAGTTCCTGTCAGTTTGACCCAGTCTGGCTATCCTCCTCTGACCTCTCTCATCATCAAGGCGTTTTTGCTCACAGACCTGCCAGTCACTGGATATGTTTTTATTTTTCGCACCATTCTCAGTAAACTCTAGAGAGACTGTTGTGCATGAAAGTCCCAGGAGATCAGCAGCTTTTGAGATACTCGAACCACTCCGTCTGGAACTAACAATCATTCCACGGTCCAAGTCACTCAGATCATATTTCTTCCCCATTCTGATGTTTGGTCTGAACAACAACTGAGCCCCTTAACCATGTTTTTCCGCACATGATGGGCTGATTAGAGCTGGTGTGCAGGTATACCCAATAGAGTGACCGCTGAGCGTACTTACATTGCTGTAAACATTAGTGGGCTAGATAAAATCCATACAGAGCTTGGAGACGATTAATATTTTCAGTTATTTTATTTCTTTTCTACTTGGCATACATTAAGGTTTATAGGAGATTAGTATGCCTCCCTTCCTGCCTTCCAATGGCGATTAAATGTATTTTATTGACTGTAGAGCACTCTGTTATGTTGGGAAAAAAGCTATAAGAATTCAAGTCTGTCTTCAATTCAAAAAGAATCCTCAATGTGCAATTGTCATATCCTGTGTGTGAGATCTGAGAAGGTTGTTTTGTCTGTGCGGACACTTAGTTAAATTTTCATATGCATCAATATTTTCCTTTTGTGCCTGAGAAATGTTACAGCTAGGTAACCTGGAAAGCATGTCAAAGCTTTATTTAATGTTCCTTTTTCTGGGCTTGGCTGCCGGTGCCATTTGGCCTGGAGTGTTTGTGCTCACTCTGTTTTTGTGGAAGCTATTTGTGGAGTGAATCCTTCACAGTTAACTTGGTAAATTGGCCTATTATCACTAGCATGTACTGAGAGACGGTGAAAAACTTGGTCTTGCACGCCGTCCAAGAATTAGGGCTGAGAGGGAAAATGGATCAGCCCTGATGAAATGGAAGAGCAGACTCAATGGGCCGAATGGCCTAATTCTGCTCCTATATCTTATAGTCTTATGTTGAATACCTGCAAAGGAATGAACCTCAGTGTTGTTTGTACGTACTTTGATAATAAATTTACTTTACTTTGAACTTTGAATGCAGAATAAGTAAAGCTACAAAGAAAGTGCAGTGCTGGCAGACAAAAGGTGTGAGGCTGTGACACACTAGATTGTTTTAGATTAGATTAGTTTTATTTGCCACATCTACATCGAAGCACACTGTGAAATATGTTGTTTTGATTTAACAACCAACACAGCCTGATGATTGCTCAGCTCTGGTCACCTCACTACAGGAAGGATGTGGATACTATAGAGAGAATGCAAGGGGAGATTTACAAGGATGTTGTTTTGATTGGAGAGTGTACTTTATGAGAATAGGTTGAGTGAACTCGGCATTTTCTCCTTGGAGCGACGGAGGATGAGAGGTGACCTGATAGAGGTGTACAAGATGATGAGAGGCATTGATCGTGTGGATAGCCAGAGGCTTTTTCCCAGGGCTGAAATGGCTAACACAAGGGAGCATGGTTTTAAGGTGCTTAGAAATAGGTACCGAGGGGATGTCAGGGGTAAGTTTTTCACACAGAGTGGTGGATGTGTGGGATTCACTGCCAACAGCGGAGGTGGAAGCAGACACAATAGGGTCTTTTAAGATCCTCTTAGGTACATGGAGCTTAGAAGAATAGAGGGCTATGCGCCAGGGAAATTCAAGGCAGTTTCTAGAGTAGGTTGCATGATTGGCTCAACATTGTGTGCCGAAGGGCCTGTGGGTTTCTGTGGTTCTATAATTGTGTTAACGGCAGTCCACAAGTGTCACTGTGCTTCTGACATCAATATAGCATGCCCACAACTCGTTAACCGTAGCCTTAACCCCGCTAGTGATGTAAAGTGCAGCGTTAACCTTTATGTTACCATGCCATCCTACGAGGAAACAGGAAATCAATTCACAAATAGCAGAAGCAGTATTATGGAAACATCAGAATTCATGTCACAAAGAATCCCACCAATGAGCACATTTACAAGGAGCCCTGCCACAAGGAAGCAGCATCCATTATCAAGCAACCCCCACCATCCAAGGCCAGGCTCTCTCCTCACATGTTACCTTCAATAGACAATAGACAATAGGTGCAGGAGTAGGCCATTCAGCCCTTCGAGCCAGCACCGCCATTCACTGTGATCATGGCTGATCATCCACAATCAGTATCCAGTTCCTGCCTTATCTCCATATCCCTTCACTCCGCTATCTTTAAGAGCTCTATCTAACACTTTTTTGAAAGGGTCCAGAGAATTGGCCTCCACTGCCTTCTGAGGCAGAGCATTCCACAGAACCACAACCCTCTGTGTGAAAAAGACAAACTTTGACGAACTTCTACAGATGCACAGTGGAGAGCATCCTGACTGTTTGCATCATGGAAACACCAATGCCCAAGAACAGAAACGTTGACAGAAGGTGGTGGACAGGACCTCATCGTAGGCAAAGCCCTCCCCATCATTGAGCTCACTTGCACGGGCCGTTGCCACCATCGAGGCCACGCTCTCTTCTCACTACTACCATCCGATAGAAGGTACAAGGAGCCTTAGGTCCCACACCACCAGGTTCAGGAACAGTTATTACCCCTTAACCATCAGGTCCCACACCACCAGGTTCAGGAACAGTTATTACCCCTCAACCATCAGGTCCCACACCACCAGGTTCAGGAACAGTTATTACCCCTCAACCATCAGGTCCCACACCACCAGGTTCAGGAACAGTTATTACCCTCAACCATCAGGTCCCACACCACCAGGTTCAGGAACAGTTATTACCCCTCAACCATCAGGTCCCACACCACCAGGTTCAGGAACAGTTATTACCCCTCAACCATCAGGTCCCACACCACCAGGTTCAGGAACAGTTATTACCCCTCAACCATCAGGATCCTGAACCAGCGTGGATAACTTCACTTACCTCGACACTGAACTGATTCCACAACCTACAGATTCACTTTCAAGGACTCTTTGCAACTCATGTCCTCTGTAGCTTTGTTTTTGATTTGCTGAGTTTGTCTTCCTTTGTATATTGGTTGTTTGTCAGTCTCTGTTTATGTAGAGTTTTTCATAAATGCCATTGTATTTCTTTATATTTCCTGTCAGTGCCTGCAATAAAATGAATCTCAAAATAATTTATGGTAATATATAGTACTTTGATAATAAATTTGAACTTTATGTGGTTTATTTTGTCCAGTAACGTTCTGAATTAGCAGCTAAAATCTGGGGCAGTTAATCTATGAACTTGAATGCCACTATGCAGCTGGGGAATTTAGATTTAAATCATTAAATAAATCTGGAATTTAAAGAGAAATCTATTCTGAGTAACAATAAGTATGAAACAGCCAGATTGTTATAGCACCCAATCTGTTCACCAATGTCCCTCAGAGAAGGAGACCTGCCATCCTTACCCGCTCTAGCCTATGCTGTGACTCCAAACCCTTCAATGCAGTTGACTCTGAATTCAAGGGCAATTAGCAATGGACATTAAGCGCCAGCCACCGTGAGGACCACAACCTTGTCATGGTTTGGAGGCCTGCATGCCTCAGTGGCCTGGAGAACTGTGTTGGCTGGAGTCTGGGCTTTATGCTTTGCCTCTTGGTAGGGTCACCCATGCCAGACAGGTCAAAGGGTAGAGGTCAGAATAACAGTGGTCCACAAATCCTTCATGTTCGGGGGTTCAGCTTAAGGCTAACAACCCTGACTAATCAAACAAAACTGTTATAGAAACAGCAATGAAACGTCCTTCAACATCCATGTGCAACAGTATTTCGGAGTCTCCAGCCGGGACTTAAATGACTGACAGTGGACTGAGAGGAAGCTACTGATACGATAACGGAAACCGTGAATGGAAGATCTTCATTGCTGCCCTAAATGCCAGCAGCAATATGTGGAGTTTAGAAGAATACGGTCAGGGAAGGGATCTCATTGAAACCAAATTAATATTGAAAGGCCAAGATAGAGTGGATGTGGAGAGGCTGTTTCCTGTAGTGGAGGAGCCTAGGGACCGAGGGCACAGCCTCAGAATAGAAGGATATCCCTTTAGAGCACAGCTGAGGAGAAATTTCTTTAGCCAGAAGGTGGTGAATCTGTGGAATTCATTGCCACAGACGGCTGTGGAGGCCAAGTCATTGGGTATATTTAAAGCAGAGATTGATAGGTTCTTGATTAGTAAAGATGTCAAAGGTTACAAGGAGAAGTCCTGAGAAAGGGGTTGAGAGGAAAAATAAATGAGCCCTGGTGGAATAGTGGAGCAGACTCAATGGGCCGAATGGCATAATTCTGCTCCTGTATCTTATGGTCTTATATTTAAAGCAGAGGTTGACAGGCAGTTAATTAGTGAAGGTGTCAAAGGTTATAGGGGAAAGCAGGAGAGTGGAGTTGAGCCGTGATTGAATGGCAGAAACCAAATGCCAGTCTAAACAACCATGGGATTATTCCCACTTTCCTGCTCCTGGCCATTAGCTTTGAAGGTTACTGCAAATGCAGTTAGCATTTAAATGTGGAGCGGGCTTCTGTTTCCACTTGGCCCTGAACACAGTCTGGGGAAATTAAGCGAAACCTCAATGATATTAGGAGAGGAAAATGAAGGGTGGGGTGTAAAGTGAAAAGAGATGGGTTAAAGAGGGAGCTAAGATCAGGGAAGGTGCTGACTCCTACCAGAACCCAATGAGATGGATTTATTACCACTCCGGAGAAGGTCCTCTCATTCCGTCGTAGCTCAAAGTTTCATAACTTTATTTGGAACATAGAACGTAGAACAGTACAGCACAGTGCAGGCCTACTCTAACCTACTCTAAGATCAAACCAGCCCTTCTCTATCATCCATGTTCGAAGTACGTATACTTTATACAACCTTGAGATTGGTCTTTTCAGAAGCAGCCGCAAACAAAAATCCCAAGAACGCGTGGAAACAAAAGACTGTCAATGACACCCATTGCAGAGGGGAAAGAAAACAAATTATGGGAACAATAAAAGTAGGCAAATAGAATTCTGAACTGAAGTTCACGAACGTGAGTCCACAGCTATGAAGACAGTCATCACTGCAGCTGATGCAGGAGCCCGTTAGTTGCAGGTCACATTCTGCGTAGACCTTGCAGGCCAGCGAGCCGAACACTGTCCTGACCCCGACACTCAGACCGAAGCAATAGAGACAGAAGTCCACTGTACTTTTAAATATCCTGTCTAACTGTCTATCTGTTCCTAATAGATCTCTATCCATCACCGCCTCTGGCAACACCTTTCACTCACCCACCATTCTCTGTGTTAAAAAGCCTGCTTCTGACATCCCCCTGTTATGTTTTGTAACTTTAAAAGATTAACCTAATTCAACGGAAGACACGGGAGTCCGGAAATGTGGGTCTAACTTCATGTTTACTTTTTATTAAGGTCCGCACGCTTCACGTGATAACATATGCGATTCATGTGTAGTATTTATATATATATAAAACCTGTAATGAATTATTTAAACAAACAAGAATGCTTAATCAATCAAATAATATATATATAAGATTACTCAAATATTATTGAAATATTAAATACACAGCACCCCCCGCCTCTACTTTCCTCCAATCACCTTAAGTTTATGCTCTCTCATAGTAGCCACTTCTGCCCTGGGGAAAAGGTCTTTGGCTGTCCAATCGATCTATGCCTCTTATCATCTTGACACTTATATCAAGTCACCTCTCAATCTCCTTCACTCCAAAGAGAAAAGCCCTAGCTCACTCAACCTAACCTCATAAGGCATGCTCTCTAATCCCGGCAGCATCCTGGTAACCAACTTCCCTCGGGATCAATGAAGTATGACTATGAGTATGACTAAATCTCCCCTGCACTCTCTCTAAAGCTTCCACATCCTTCCTGTAATGAAGTGTCTGGAATTGAAAACAATAGCCCTAGAGCTGTCTAACTAGAACTTTATAGAGCTGCAACATTTTATTTATTTCTCTGTTCTACTGTGAATGCCTGCAAGAAAATGAATCTCAAGGTTGTATATGGTGATACATGCATACTTTGATAATACACTTGTTTTGAGCTTTGAACTTTAAACTTTGACATGACCCCTTGGCTCTTGAACTCAATCCTCCGACTATTTTGTTTGTGCCAACTAGCATTGAAATGCATTTCCTGTCAGCAGTCACTGGATATTGGTATTGGAATTGGTTTATTATTGTCACACGTACCAAGATACAGTGAAAAGCTTGTCTTGCAGACTGTTCATACAGATCTGATCATTAGACAGTGCATTGAGGTAGAACATGGTAAAACAATAACAATGCAGAATAAAGTGTAAAGCTACCGAGAGAATGCCGTACAGGTGAGCGATGAAGTGCAAGATTATAATGAGTTAGATTACGAGTCTAAGAGTCTATCTTATTGTACAAGAGATCTGTCAAGAGTCTGATATCAGTGGGACAGAAGATGTGATATGTGCTTTCAGGCTTTTGTATCTTCTGCCTGTTGGGAGAGGGGAACAGAGACAATGTCCCAGGGGGTGTTCTTCAATTACACTGGTTTTGCATATTGATTGTTTGTCCATCCTGCTGGGCACAGTCTTCACTTGTGTTTTTTATATTTACCCTGAATGCTCAGAAGAAAATGTATCTCAGTGTTGTATATGGTGACATATATGTACTTTGATAAAAAATTTACTTTGAACTTTGTACTTTGAACTTCTATACTTCTCACTGTACAGTGATAGTGATCAGGAGCAAGTCTCTGGACAAGATCTTTACCCACTGCATGGTCCAGGATCACCTCAATCCTTTAGGGCAGGTGTTCTCTATCCCAGACATCCCACCTCTCCCGGAAGTTCCGGGAGTCTCCCGCATATTGATAGTGGCTCCTTGATGCCTGCAAATTATATACAATACCCCGGAAATTGATGTTTTTGACAGCGAGCGAGAGCAAGCGTGAGAGACAGCGCGAGAACGAGCGCGAGAGACAGCGCGAGAACGAGCGCGAGCACAAGACAGTCAGAGAGAGAGAGAGGGTGTGCCATGGCAGAGTGTTAAAACGTATGTCACCCCAGACTACACTAAAGTGTACCTCTGCCTAATAGGGGTCAAAAATAATGATAATGTTGCTCACTGTTTCTTGCAACAGTGACTTTTCTATTGCCCATTAACCAAAGGGTCCGTAGACACCAGGTGGGGAACCTATGATCCCTCTAAGCTGTGCGTGTGTGGACGTGCACACACGTTTTTCAACCAGCGCACAAAGGAAATTAATGTGTGCACAAAGGGTTAGTTACCTAAAATAATTTAGTAATTTATAATCATACTTATTGAAAATAATCTTTTATCTAAATGTTCCTGTTAACTAGTTAGTCAGCTTTTCAAATACCACAATGCACGTCACTAATTTACGTCACCTCACCTTTCCTTTTCCGGGATCTGGGAGACAATGTTTCGTGGAGTGACAAAGTTAAAGTTTTGCTAAGCCAACAACGTGCAGAAAACGTCACAGTAGATACAAGTTTGCTGTTGACTTTTATAAATAGTCTTTGTGTTCATTTAGAAGAAAGGTTTCCTGAAGATGAGGTACAAGAATGGTCAGCTTTTGATTTCTCCATGATTACAGATTGTGACTTCACATTTGGCGATGAACAAATTAATGCCTTATGTCTAAAATATGATTTTCTAGCTGAAAATACTGTCATAGTTAGACAGTTTAATGATTTCAAATTTTCCATGCAAGAAAAAAATTAAATCCAAACTGATTTCAAACTTCGTACAAATGGTGGCATTTGTACTTCAAAATGAACAGTTTTGTGACCTTGCACAGTTGATGGACATTGGAAGAACCTTTCTTGCACCTAGTTCGGACTGTGAGCGAGGTTTTAGCCTAATGAATCATCTCAAAAACAAGCTGAAAAACCATTTAGGTGAATGTCAAGTTGCATGCCATCTTGGACAATGTCTCCCATCCACTACATAATGTACTGGTTGGGCACAGGAGTACATTCAGCCAGAGACTCATTCCACCGAGATGCAACACAGAGCGTCATAGGAAGTCATTCCTGCCTGTGGCCATCAAACTTTACAACTCCTCCCTTGGAGGGTCAGACACCTTGAGCCAATAGGCTGGTCCTGGACTTATTTCCTGGCATAAATTACATATTACTATTTAACTATTTATGGTTTTATTACTATTTAATTATTTATGGTGCAATTGTAACGAAAACCAATTTCCCCCGGGATCAATAAAGTGTGACTATGACTATTTGGATATGTTAATGAGAATCAAAAGCTCTCAATTGGATGGAAATTCTATTAGTCTAGATAGAGTTTACAAAGAATAGGTAAATGCCAAAGACAGGAGAGAGAAAAAATAACTGAGTGACTTAAATATGTATGTTATTTTATTGTTATTCTGTGCAGTTTTATGTCAAATATTTTGTAAACCTACATAAACTGTGCCATGTGTATGTTCAGTGCGCACATACTTTTGTTACAGGAAAAAAAATTGCACAACATAAGATTTTTGCGCACAGTGACTGCTAAAAATTAGAGGGAACATTGTTGGGAACCCCAGCTTGTAGGCCTCACAAAATTAGTCCAGCTGAGATGAACCAGTTAGGAAATGAAGCAGTCTGGACTCTGCTGAGTAGGCCGACATCACCTGAGACATTTAACTACTTCCTGACTGAGAAAGCAGGACAAAGATTTGTAGCTATAAGAACGCATTCTGTAGCTCAGCCCTGCCGGAGAACAGTGACCCAGATGTGGACATTCACGGTTGGATATCAGATGTCGGAGACAGTGGACGAGGGCCTCTTGCGCAACCCACCCCCCCACCCCTCCCGCAGGTCAGTGAGTTGTTGGTGGGTTCCGGAGTCATAGTTCCACGTGGGCAGGAGGAATGAGTTGCGAATCGGTGAGACCTGAGTCCGATGCCTGGTGAGTCCAGAATTCAAGGCCTAGTGTTCAGTGATTGGTGGGTCCCAGGATTGACACTGACAAATTAGAAGTCTGGAGGTTGAGACCTGTTGGCAAGAGAATTTCTGTGCTTCTGCTGGTCAGGTGTGCTGCTTGGCAGCTGAAGGCCTGGCCCGGGGTTAAAGGACTGGGTATGTGCAGGTGGGAGCTTCCGACTGTAGCAGTGACAGATTGAAAACGGAAGGAGGAGGGAACCCAGGAGGGGGCGATAGGTTACCTTAGACTGTGTTGGTTGTTAACACAAATGATGCATTTTATTGTACGATTCAATGTACACGTGACAACTTGAATCTTGAATCTTGAACATAAACTGCAAAAGCAATGGACTTAATCATTGCTCATATCATCTGATACCGGCGTTCACAATCCAAGCTTGGACAGCGTCCAAGAGTGACATTAATTCCTAGACTTCTCTTTAAGTAACGTGTTGACTAAACCAAGGCACAAAGATGTAATGAGAAATTTTAATCTGGCGCCACCGTTGGAATGCATTCAAATTCTGAAGCTTGTGTTGCAGCTATTAAAAAAATTATAGTGTGGAAAATTAGTTTAATGGCATGTGTTGTTTAATTAAAGTATCAGCACACACTTTGATCTGGGTGCCTTTTGACATCCTATGTTTAGGAAACTCCCCAAGCTGATTCGGAAGGTCTGTAATCGCTGACATTATGACAGGCAGTGAACTCTTCATTAAACAATCGGCTCCACGTAACATGAACTCCTGCTGTCCCCTGTCTGTACTGCCTTGTGACAGGGAGCTTGGTATTTCACCCTGATGTCCCTGGTTCATTCTAAAGGTGGTGGGAGTCTGTGGATACTCGGCTCTGTCCAGCCCTGTCCATGCCTGGTGCCTGGAAGCATGGATTTTCAAGACTTCAATCTCGATGGTACCTAATATCGTGTTCTTGAAGAGCTTCAGCCAATTACATTAACCCCCAGTAAACACCTGTCCTCCTTGCACGCTCAAAACCTTCCCACACACTTGTCTCTGTTAAAGGGTACAGGGTTAATAACAGGTGGTAATCCCAGGAGATTCTGCAGATCACAAACATGAGAAAATCTGCAGATGCTGGAAATCCAAAGCAACGCACACAAGATGCTGGAGGAACTCAGCAGGCCAGGCGGCATCTAAGGAAATGAAAAGACAGTTAAAGTTTTGGGCCCAGTTCCTTTATCGGGACTGAGAATGAAGTGGGGGGGGGGCGGGGAGATGCCAGAATAAAAAGGTGAGGGGAAGGGATGGAAGTTAGCTGGAAGGTGATAGGTGAAGCCAGGTGTGTGGGAAAGGTCAAGGGCTGGAGAAGAAGAAATCTGATCGGAGAACAGAGTGGACCACAGGAGAAAAGATAAGGACGAGGGGACCCAGGTAAAAGGTCAGAGTGGGGAATAGAGGAAGAGGGGTTGGGGAAAATGTGCTTGCCGGAAAGAGACATCGATATTCATGACATCAGGTTGGAGGCTACACAGACAGAAAATAAAGTGTTGCTTCTCCACTCTGAGGGAGGCCTCGTTGTGGCACAAGAGGCCATGGATGCACATGCTGGAAATCCAGTGTAACACGCCCAAAATACCGGAAAACCTCAGCAGTTCAGACAGCATCTATGGAGAGGATTAAACAGTTGGGGCAAAAGTGTTTATTTCTCTGCTCAGCAATCTAATGGATCAAGAGTCCATTTTTAGAGATGGGTCTCCAGAAATCCACCTGGAAAATGCATTTCTAGAGCCCTTTTAGCATGTGGCCTCTAGAAACCCGGAGCAACACACACAAAATGTTGGAGGAACTCAGTAGGTCAGGCAGCATCTATGGAAATGAATAAACAGTCAACCCAAAACGTTAACTCTTTAGATGTTGCTTGACCTGCTGAGTTCCTCTACCATTTTGTGTGTGAACATCTGTAAGGATGGTGTTTGATGAGGTCCAATGAATAGTTAATTGGGCAATCCTAAACCCTTAATGAATTGGAAACATATATAGCAGTTATACACACATTGTAATGCCTGGCTGTAAGGTGTATGTACAGTCTAATTAATGTGCGGATTAGGAGTACAGAGGGTTCTGGTTACAGAGAGCTTATAGGTTGTAAAGTTCTTCACCACTCTAGTTGCCATGGAGATATTTAACTCAGATTAAAAATTCCAGTAACTCAGAGTTAGGAAAACACAGATCCTGATGAAGGGTCTCGGCCCAAAACGTCAACTCCTTGATCAGAATCAGGATTAGGTTTACAATCACCGACATGTGTCATGAAATTTGTTAACTTAGCAGCAGCAGTTCAATGCAATACATAATATAGAAGAAAAATAAATAGATAAATCAATCAATCAATCAATCAATTACAGTATATGTATATTGAATAGATTAACAATTGTGCAAAAATAGAAATAATATATACTAAAAAAAAGTGAGGTAGTGTTCACAGGTTCAATGTCCATTCAGGAATCGGATGGCAGAGGGGAAGAAGCTGTTCCTGAATCGCTGAGTGTGTGCCTTCAGGCTGCTGTACCTCCTTCCTGATGGTAACAGTGAGAAAAGGACATGTCCTGGGTGCTGGGGGTCCTTAATAATGGACGCTGTCTTTCTGAGACACCGCTCCTTGAAGATGTCCTGGGTACTTTGTAGGCTAGTACCCAAGATGGAACCGACTAAATTTACAACCCTCTGCAGCTTCTTTTGGTCCTGTGCAGTAGCCTCCACCTCCGCATACATGCAGCCTGTCAGAATGCTCTCCACAGTACATCTTTAGAATCGATTCCTAATGAATTCGTCCCAAAAATTCGATTCTTTATTCCATTCCATAGATGCTGCCTGACCTGCTGAGTTCCTACAACATTTTGTATGTGTTAATGGCAGGTGGGTGATGCATTCACCTTAATATTACTGTAAACTATTGTTTCAATAAATTGCAACAGTAAATGAAGATGAGGTTAATAGTAATCTTACTCTGGAAAGCTACCTTTTGGTGAGTAAGAAAACACATTTGATATCCTTCTCCCATTTAAAGTTAAGAAGGTTGAAAGTTTGGATCCTAGCCTTTGTTTACTTGGCTGCATTGAGTCAGAGAAGAAATAGTATATTGAATCTGATGCAGCAGGTAATAATATATCTCGATAGGCTCTGTGCATTCTGTATTGAGTTTGGCTGCTGTAATACAATAGCTATCAACGCCCGATCAATTCTCTTATCTCTTCTCATCACCTTCCCTTTGTCTCAGGGTCCACTCTCCTCTCCTATCGCTTCCTTCTTTCTTCAGCCCTATACAGTACTGTGCAGTGAAAAAGACTTCGGCACATATATAGCCAGGGTGCCTAAGACTTTTACACAGTACTGTCGTAATTTTATGTATTGCACTGTACTGCTGCTGCTAACAAAATTCCCAAAACCCTTTGCTCCCGCTAGATTTGCAAACTCGTTCTCCACTCCATGTTGACAAATACAGTACTGTGCAAATGTCCTAGGCACCCCAAGTGTGTGTGTGTGTATGTGTGTGTGTGCGCGCGTGTGTGTGTGTATATATATATATATATATATGTGTGTGTGTGTGTGTGTGTGTATATATATATATATATATGTGTGTGTGTGTGTGTGTGTGTGTGTGTGTATATATATATGTGTGTGTGTGTGTGTGTATACACACATATATGTGCCTAATACTTTTGCTCAGTACTGTACCTTTTCCACCTATCACCTCCCAGCTTCTTACATCATCCTCGCCTCCTCCACTTAGCAACCTTCCCGCACAGCTGGTATCAACTATCACCTGCAATCTTGTACTCCTCCACCCCCTCTCCCACTTCTTATTCCGACTTCTTCCCACTTCCTTCCTAATCCTGATGAAGGGTCTCGGCCTGAAACGTTGACTGTTTATTCCTCTCCATAGATGCTGCCTGACCTGCTGAGTTCCTCCAGCACTTTTGAGCGTGTGCTCTGGTTTTCCAGCATCTGCAGAACCTCTTGTGTCAATGGCTGATGAGTGACAGCATTCAGGGTCTTGGCCATTTTACCCTGACCGACCTACATAGAGGTCCCACCTCCTTAAAACATTTTCAATAACTGTCACAGCAAATAGTGTGGAGCATCAGCTGTAGTTCTGCGGATAGAGCTTCCCCTTTGAATCAAAAGGCTCCGGGCTCAAAATCCTGGTTCTGTGACACTGACGCCAGGTGGACAATCTCTGAAGAGCATTGATAATGGCTACGGTCACCCATCTTGTAAAGACACTGCAATTTTCCAAGAGTAATCATAGTCATGGATAGACCATGATCGCCCTCATCATATGACATTGCACACAATAATGATGATGGCATGGACCGGGGGTAAGGAAGGCTATGGTCCAGGTGCAGGTCAATGGGACTAGGCAGAGTAACAGTTTGGCATGGACTAGAGGGGCTGAAGGGCTTGCTTCTTTGCTGTAGTGATCTATGATAATGAGAATCCTGGGGCAGATCCTGATCCTACAGCCAATATCTCTAAAATGGATTTTGTGGACTTTATCACATTGAAGTTTGTGGGAGTTTACTGTGCTTAAACAGATTGCTATGTTCCTTATATCAGGGGTCCCCAACCTTTTTTGCACCGTGGACCGGTTTAATATTGACAATATTCTTGCGGACCCGCCGACCGGTGGGGGGGGTGTTCAAGTAGGGTTAAACTCACCTCAACATGTCTTTTACAGTTAGGGTTGCAACTTTCTCACTCCCAAATAAGGGACAAAAGTAGCAGTCAAATCCCGGGACACTTGTGTTTACCCCGAGAAAGACTACCATGACCATGAAGCCTTACGCGGGCACCTGTGTGCGTACGTGCCGATTTTTTTCACAAATCTGTTTTGGCTTAATCTTCCTGACTATACTGTACGTATATTATTTCTACTTTATATAGGCTTTGTATTTATCATATCATTCCTGCTTTTCCTATATGTTAGTGTTATTTTAGGTTTTATGTGTTATTTGGCATGATTTGGTAGGTTATTTTTTGGGTCTGGGAATGCTTAAAAATTTTTCCCATATAAATTAATGGTAATTGCTTCTGCGCTTTACGCCATTTCGGCGCGAAAGGTTTCATAGGAACGCTCTACCTTAGCAGGGGAATTACGGACAAGGGCGATCCCATATGGCACAAACCAATTTAGCCCGATCTATGGGATGTCCCGGCAGATACAGGACAGTTAGCAACCCTATGTTCAATTTCAACAATGCGTGACAGGGAATGAGGAAAAGTGCAGCTGACACATATTGTTTCATCGCGGCCTGGTAGCACATGCTTTACGGCCCGGTACCTGTCCACAGCCCAGTGGTTGGGGACAGCTGCCTTATGTTACCAAATGACTTACTTAATTGACGATAGAATGATTTGAGGTATTAACATCATCGTCATTATGTGCCTTCCATCTGTATGACATGACTGTTCTTGGCAAATTTTTCTACCGAAATGGTTTACAGTTCCCTTTTTCTGGGCAGCGTCCTTACAAGACGGCTGACCCCAGCCATTGAAGTTCCAAGTTAAAAGCAAATTCACCAATCTATCTTTACTCCTCAGAAATTGTCTGTCTGGTCACACAACCAGGAGCAGGACCTGTGATCTGCACCGGCTGCTCATACAACCATCCACCACCTGCTCCCATGGCTTCGCATCACCCTGATCGGGGGATAAGCAGGTGCTACACCTTGCCCGAGGGTGACCTGCAGGCTAGCAGGTCTCTCCTTTGGTAGAGACATATCTTCACCCTGCCACCCAGGAGGAATTATAAGAAATGCAAAACTTATTTGTACAAGAAGTAACTGAACCAGATCAATTTGCATCATAGGATGTAACGTTATATAGATAGACAAGATATCCCGTCTGCTGATGATCTCCCGTATCTCCAGCTGTGCTCTTTATCATAAGATAAGAAACAGACTAACAATTCAGAGACACGTTTCCAGTTCGATTCCCGTCACTGCCTATGAGGAGTTAGTATGCTCTTCCCGTGACCATGTGGACTTCCTCCAAGTGCTCTGGTTTCCTCCCACATTCCAAAGACGTGTGGATTAGGGCTAGTAATTTGAGGGCGTGTTACGTTAGTGCCGGGAACCATGGCAAAACTTGCGGGCTGTACCCAGTACATCTCTGGCTGGCTTGGTCATTGACGCATTGACTGTATGCCTCGATGTACATGTGATAAGTAAAGCTAATCTCTTCTCTGTTGGACCCAGTGAATGGTTTCTTTCTGTACAGCTATGACTTAATATGAGCTGTAATATTCAGAGTAGGCACCTTATTTAATGCTTGTTTAAAAGCCCACATCTATCACAATGTTTAGGCCTTATTGGGTCTGTAATTTCTCCAAGGAATTCTAGCAGGTAATCAAACAAGGGCTGCCCGTTAAATGCTGTGTTCACTTGACTAATTAAACTATACTTGAAAATCTTGCTCTCTCACTCTCTACTTTCAGGGTCTATTTAAAACCTACTTCACCCCCCTCTGGTACCTCTCATCCTTTCCTTTCTCCCATGGTCCATTGTCCTGTCCTGTCAGATTCCTCCTTCTTCAGCTCTTTACCTCTTCCACCTCTCACCTCCCAGCTTTTCACATCATTCCTCTCCCCCACCCACCCACCCTCCCCCTCACCTGGCTTCACCTATCACCTGCCAGCTTCTGCTCCTTCCCCTACCCCCACCTTCTTCTCCGTCCATCCTTTTTAGTCTTAATGAAGTGTGTCGGCCTGACATGTCGACTGTTTATTCATTTCCATAGATGCTGATAAAAGGAGACGATGCTGAGGCTCTCTAAGACACTAGTCAGGCCACACTTGGAGTATTGTCACCAGTTTTAGACCCCATATGTCAGAAAGGACGTGTTGTCATTGGAGTGAGTCGAGAGGAGGACGAGGATGATTCTGGGAATGAAGGGGTTAACATATGAGAAGGGCTTGGCAGCTTTGGGCCTGTACTCACTGGAATTTAGAAGAATGTGGGGGTGGTGGAGACGGGATCTCATTGAAATCTACCAAATGTCGAAATGACTAGATAGGGGTGGATGTGGAGAGGATTTTTCCTAAGGTGGGCGTATCCAGAACTAGGGGGCACAGCCTCAAAACAGAGGGGTGACCTTTTAGAACGGAGGTAAGGAGGAAATTTTTTTAGCCAGAGAGTAGTGAATCCGTAGAATGCTCTGTCACAGACTGCGGTGGAGGCCAAGTCTGTGGGTATATTTAAGGCGAAAGTTGATAGTTTCCTGATCAGTCAGGGCATCAAAGGATATGGCGAGAAGGCAGGTGTATGGGGTTGACTGGGGTCCGGGATCAGCCATGATGGAATGGTGGAGCAGACTCGATGGGCTGAATGGCCTAATTCTGCTCCTATGTCTTATGGTCTTATGCTGCCTGACCTACTGATTTCTTCCATTATTTTGTGAGTGTTGCTCTGGATTTCCAGCATCAGCAGAGTCTTTTGTGTTGTTTATTCTTTGATGATGACTGGTGGCTAAAACTTAAGTGTCTTGGCATCCGTTTTTCTTTGACAATCCTCCTGTAAAACTCCTGCGGATATGTTTTGACATGAAGAGAGCTATGTAAATGGAAGATTTTGTTATGGTTATAATCACATGCATATATCAGGCCAGGATTGAAACTGTCAGTTCTGCATTGATCTCAGTCAAGAATTGGTTGGCCCAAAGTTTGGCAGTGAGACCCTTTGCAAACACATGGGTGGGGACCATTTTCTTTTCCATTAAAAGTAGGGTCGAATGTCATTGAGTGGAATGTGAACAATGTCAAGGCAGCTCAGGGATAATTATAATCCGATTAATCTGTCTGACACACCATCAAAATGCTACGGTAAATTTCTCTGGGATTAAAGGCTATTAATGTAAAAATCAACACAGAACAGTACAACACAGGAACAGGCCCCTTGGCCCACAGTGTTATGCTGAATCAATTAAATTAGTAAGCAAATGGCCAACTAAACTAATCTCTTCTGCCTGCACAATGTCTATATCCTTCCATTTTCCTCACATTCATGTGTCTATCTAAATGTCAAAAGTCTCCATCCACAAAATGCACTGGTTCCATGCCTGGGTCATTCAAATTCCCAAACACCAAGTAGGACAGAGATCAGGTGAGCACACCATCCCACAATCTCTCCAATATTGCTGAAATCCTGGAATGGGAGGGGAGGGCACGCCAGCATAGCGGTTAGTGTAATGCTATGATTGTGCTAGCGACCTGTGGTTCAATTCCGGTGCCATTTGTAAGGAGTTTGTGCATTCTAATCATGAGCGCACGAGTTACCTCCGGGTGCTCTGGTTCCCTCCCAAGTTCTAAAAGCATAGGGGTTAGGATTAGTCGGTCGTGGGCATGCTGTGTAGGTGGAAGCATGGCGACACTTGCAGGCTGCCCTCTCGCACTCTGTTGGCTGTAGACACTAAAGCCGCAATTCACTGTATGTTTCGATTCTTCAATGTACGCGTAACAAAAAAAGCTCATCTTCTACGGGATGACACAATAACGTAGTGGTTAACACTTCGCTTCACAGTGCCAGTGATAACCGAATGAGGTTCAATTCCTGCCAGTGCGTGTAAGGAGTTTGTATTTCCCTTCAAATTTCATTTTCAGTTGTGTGGTGTGGGTACATTGGACCCAGCTGTATCTCTAAGTAATAAAACATTAAAAACGGCACTGTGGGAGGAAACTCACTGGAAGGGCTTTAGCAATTCAGGGAGGCATATTGCCAGCACTAGGGCAATTATACTGTAGATCAGCAAACAAACACTGGTTTTGCCAGTGACACTCACATCCCAGACATGGATAAAGGAAAACACAAGCCACTGGAGTCTGGAGCTACAACCAACCTGTGGGTGGAACTCAGCGAGTTGAGCAGCAAGTGGTTCAATGTTCAAAGTTCAAAGTAAAGTTATTATCAAAGTAACTATATGTCACCATAAACTACCCTGAGGTCCATTTTCTATCAGACAATCACAGTAGTCTCTCTTCCCGCCATTAAAGACAATTACACCACATGTTGCACCCTTAAAGCCAACAGCATTGCGAAGGACCCTACGTACCTCTCATACAAACTCTTCTCCCTCCTGCCATCCGGCAAAAGGTACCGAAGCATTCAGGCTCTCACGACCAGACTGTGAAACAGTTTCTTCCCCAAGCCATCAGACTCCTTAATACTCAGAGTCTAGACTGACATCTACATCATTTATTATTATATTGCAATTTGTGCTCTACTGTGCCTATTGTCTTGTTTATTATTTATTGTACAGCCCTGCACTGTTTTGTGCACTTTATGTAGTCCTGTGTAGGTCTGTAGTCTAGTGTAGTTTTGTGTTGTCTCACTTAGTCTAACATAGTTTTATGTTGTATCATGTACCACCATGGTCCTGGGGGAACATTGTTTCGTTTTTACTGTGTACTGTACCAGCCGTTTATGGTCGAAATGACAATAAAAAATGACTTGACGACTTGACAAGACTGACAATACCCAAAAGTAAACAAATTGTGCAAAAGAAACTAATAATAACAATAATGACTAGATAAATGCAGAACATTAAACATAAAGAAAGGTGCAATACAGCCAACAGAATAGAAAACAGAGAAGCAGGATACAATACAATCGATGGATGACTATGAAACATATACAGTGGCATGCAAAAGTTTGGACACCCCAGTCAAAATTTCTGTTACTGTGAATAGTTAAGTGAGTAGAAGATGAACTGATCTCCAAAAGTCATAAAGTTAAAGATGAAACATTCTTTTCGACATTTTAAGCAAGATTATTTTTGTTTTGTACAATCTTAGAGTGAAAAAAAGGAAAGGAGCACTATGCAAAAGTTTGGGCACCCCAAGAGATTTGAGCCCACAAATAACTTTTACCAAGGTCTCAGACCTTAATTAGCTTGTTAGGGCTATGGCTTGTCCACAGTCATCATTAGGAAAGAACAAGTGATGCAAATTTCAAAGCTTTATAAATACCCTGACTCCTCAAACCTGGTCCCAACAACAGCAACCAGCTGCTTAGCACTCTGAAAATTAAAACAAATGATGCCCATAAAGCAGGAGAAGGCTATAAGAAGATAGCAAAGTGTTTTCAGGTAGCCCTTTCCTCAGTTTGTAATGTAATTAAGAAATGGCAGGTAACAGGAACAGTGGAGGTCAAGTTGAGGTCTGGAAGACCAAGAAGACTTTCCGAGAGAACTGCTTGTAGGAATTGCTAGAAAGGTAAATCAAAACCCCCATTTGACTGCAAAAGACCTTCAGGAAGATTTAGCAGACTCTGGTGGTGGTGCACTGTCCTACTGTGCAGCGACACCTGCACAAATATGACCTTCGTGGAAGAGTCATCAGAAGAAAACCTTTCCTGCATCCTCACCACAAAATTCAGCTTCAGAAGTTTGCAAAGGAACATCTAAGCAAACCTGATGCATTTTGAAAACAAGTCCTGTGGACTGATGAAGTTAAAATAAAACATTTTGGCTGCAATGAGCAAAGGTATGTTTGGAGAAAAAAGGGTGTAGAATTTCATGAAAAGAATCCCTCTCCAACTGTTAAGCACGGGGGTGGATCGATCATGCTTCGGGCTTGTGTTGCAGCCGGTGGCACGATGAACAGTTACTGGTAGAGGGAAGAATGAATTCAATTAAATACAGTATCAGCAAATTCTGGAAGCAAACATCACACCGTCTGTAAAAAAGCTGAAGATGAAAAGAGGATGGCTTCTACAACAGGTTAGTGATCCTAAACACACCTGAAAATCCACAATGGACTACCTCAAGAGGTGCAAGCTGAAGGTTTTGCCATGACCCTCACAACCCCCCGACCTAAACATCATCGAAAATCTGTGGATAGACCTCAAAAGAGTAGTGCGTGCAAGACGGCCCAAGAATCTCACAGAACTAGAAGCCTTTTGCAAGGAAGAATGGGCAAAAATCCCCCAAACAAGAGAATGCAAAGATTCTTAGCTGGCTACAGAAAGCATTTACAAGCTGTGATACTTGCCAAAGGGGATGTTACTAAGTACTGACCATGCAGGGTGCCCAAACTTTTGTTTCGGGCCCTTTTCCTTTTTTGTTATTTTGGAACTGTAAAAGATGGAAATAAAAAAGTAATCCTGCTTAAAGTATTAAAGAAATGTGTCATCTTTAACCTTATGCCTTTTGGAAATCAGGTCATCTTTTACTCGCTTAGCTATTCACAGTGACAGAAATTTTGACCAGGGGTGCCCAAACATTGGCTTGAGAAAATCTGACTAACAGATCTCAGTAGTAAAAATATAACAAAGGCAATAAACACTTTTGCTATATCCATATTAACGTATTCTTTTGGCAAAATACCTTGTTCCAAAACTGATCTGGAAAACTTACAAAGAAAATGAAAAACCAAAATGACAAATTTCAGAATGCATTATATTCACTCAACAGTCTTAGATTAACCCTACCTAGAACAGAAGGAGGAAGAGGAATTCACAGACATAAAATAAATTACACAACAGTCAGATAAAACCTCTAAGGATATATTTTCATCAACGAAAACAGTATTGAGCACTCCATGTGAGCATATGCAATTCTGATAAGAAGTACACACCACTAAACCTAAATGAAAGCCCAACCCAGGAAAATGAGGACATTATCACAATTGAAGAAAAAGTTAACTAATGGAAGATCATGAACCTCCATGGAAGACATCCTCACAATCGCAGCAGACTAGATGTTGACAAGGAAGCCTCAAACACCTGGCTCAGAGTTGGAGACCTCTCCCCAGAAACAGAGGGGTTCCTTGTGGCAATATAGGACCAGGTGGTTAACACAAAAAATGATCAAAAATACATAAATAAAAGACCAACAAATTCAAGATCATAAATGCAGGTGATTCCAAAAGAAACCAGAAACAATCCAACACATTACAGGATCCTGCAGCAGTTTAACTCAATCTCATTACTTTCACAGGCACAATCAAGTGGCAAACGTCATTCACCAAAATCTTGCTTTAAAGCACAAACTCATAAAAGACACCATACCTAACACTAAATACAAGCCTGATCCAATTGTAGAGTCAGACTCCTACAAATTATATTATGTGTGATCCACTATTATGGATAGGGCATTCCATAATAACTGTCCGAATATAATATTACATGATAAACAAGCAAAAACAACCTACTTAATAGATACAGCCATTCCAACACACATTAAACACAGAAATCAGTAAGTGAAAAACACCAGAAATATGTTGAATTAAAAGAGAAAATTTAAAGACTGCAGAACATGAACATGGTATACATTGTCCCAATAGTAATATCTACAACTGGTATCATCCCAAAGTCACTACACAATAGCTTTAAACAAATAGGCCTACACAACAATATCTATGTAAATCTCCAAAAAGCCAGAATACTAAACACCACTGGAATAGTCCGAACGTTCCTAGCAATTGAGAAATGAGTGTGCTTGGCTATGCCCGTAGCTCAGTCTGAGGTGAGGAAAAATAGGAATAATAATAAATAAGTAAATAAGTTGGAATCAGTATCAGACTCAGAATTAGGTTTAATATCGCCAGTATATGTTGTGAAATTTATTGTCTACATAGATAGATAGACAGATAGACATTTATTTTTTCTAATTTAGACTTACATCGTGGAATCGGCCCTTCAGGCCCTTCCAGCTGCACTGGCCAGCGACACCCAACAACCCCAGTTTTAAGCCAATCCTAATCACGGGACATATTGCAATGAGCAATTAACCTACCCAGCATGGATTAGGGGATTAGGACTGTGGGAGGAAACTGAAGCATCTAGGGAAACGCAAACATGATGAACATTGACTTCTCTAACTTCCGCTAATGTGCCACCTCCCCCTCGTACCCCAACCGTTATTTATTTATATACACACATTCTTTCTGTCTCTCTCCATTTTCTCCCTCTGTCCCTCTCACTATACCGCTTGCCCGTCCTCTGGGTTTCCCCCCCTCCCCCTTTTCCTTCTCCCTGGGCCTCCTGTCCCATGATCCTCTCATATCCCCTTTGCCAATCACCTGTCCAGCTCTTGGCTCCATCCCTCCCCCTCCTGTCTTCTCCTATCATTTTGGATCTCCTCCTCCCCCTCCCACTTTCAAATCTCTTACTATCTGTTCCTTCAGTTAGTCCTGACGAAGGATCTCGGCCTGAAACATCGACTGTACCTCTTCCTAGAGATGATGCCTGGCTTGCTGTGTTCACCAGCAACTTCGATGTGTGTTGCATCTGGGGAAACGCTCACATTCCATGGGGAGGACGTACAGAGACTCCTTACAGAAGGCGTTGGAAATGAACTCCGAACTGCGGAATGCCACGACACCCAAATATACTGACATAGATAAATCTATTTCAATAGATAGACAAGCAAATCAATAAACAAACGAATAAATAAATACCTGGGTGAATGATACTGTTGTGGTCAAGGCCCTCCATCAGGACTGAGAGCGGAGAAGTGGCGAGCCAAGGACAAGCAGAGGGGTGGGAAAGGAAAGAAATAGAAACATAGTCACAATGGCACAGCTTAAAACAAGAAACTTTCTGACAACAGTAAAATGGTACATATTAGAAGAAAAGACATTCCACAGTGCAACGTTACCATGCCAAGTCCAATAAACATTATTGCAGCCATTTGAAGGGGGTGGGGTGCGGAATAGGAGTACCGTAAATAGCTATGTGGAGATGCAACTGTTTTGAAATTCATCCATACTATCTTGGACTCGCTTCAACAATGTACTGCCAAATTCCTTTATATTTAATGCTTGGAATATTGAGTTTCAAGTTCTTGGTTCTCCTCCAAAATATGTTGGGCCTAAATTGCTGGCAACAAAATGAGATTAACAATGGCTTTACTTGTCAGAGAAATTATAAACATAAGGAAGGATCTACGAATAATGATCTTCAGAATATGACCTTACAGTTTGACATTTCCAAATGATGCTGGAGATTTGGCTGCATTGATTTAGCTCAGAAAGGAAGCTCCTATGGGAGTGGGTGGGGCTGGAGTTACACGCTGGTATGTATTACCCTGTGTGTTTAATCAAAACCAGGCCGGAGTGATGGGTTACAAGTTTCCGTTGTCCAAGGGGAGGGGAGTCCCTCTTAAAAGTGGACATGGGTAGGGTCAGTTCGTTTAGAAGCCCGGTGTCTGCAAGCCTGAGTCTGAGTGTGAGTCTGCTGCAGAAGACGTCCTGCTTTGCCGTTGAAGGACCGTGCACGTGGGAAGACAGAATCAGAATCAGGTTTAATATTACTGGCATATGTCGTTGAAGTTTGTTGTTTTGCAGCAACAGTATGGTGCAATACATTAAAAGAACTATAAATCACAATATGAAGTATCTAAGTAATGCAAAAGGGAACCAAGAATATGTGTGTGTAGGAGGGAGGAATGGGGCTTATTTTGCTGTTGTTGTTTTGTTGCTTGCGTTCTGCTCTGTGTTGTTCTGCTGAGCATTGCGGGCATGCCATGTTGGTGTTGGAGCGTATGGCAACGTTTGCGGGCTGCCCCCAGCACACCCTTGGGTGTGTTGGTTGTTAACGCAAACGACACATTCCACTGTCTGCTTCGATCTACGTGTGATAAGTAAATCTGAACCTGGCTCACTTTCACATTTAGAATTAAATCATGTCCCCGCGCCTGCTAAGAAATTTAAGATTGAAGATCCAGGGTTATTTATCGTGTGTACTTCAAAACACGCAGCGAAATGTGCCGCTTGCGTTAACAACCCACACACCCAGGGATGTGTTGTGGGCAGCCCGTAAGTGTTGTCACGCGCTCTGGTCTCGACATAGCTCGGCCACAATGCTTGGCGGAGCCACAGAGAATACAATGAAACAGAACACAATGAGCAACAAATTGCCAACAGCAGAACGAGCCCCTTTGCTCCCTCCCACCCACACACAAGCGGCCAGATCTCCAACTCCAGGACAGGCATCCAGTGTCCAGTGTCTAGACTTCAGAGCAACCTTTGTGCTTCAGTCTTTGCTGTTGAACCCCCAGAGTAGCTGACCAAGGGGTCCTGTTTGTAAAATGAAAAAAGTATATGCATCGTGTAGGGAAATGGGAATTGCAAAGGCTGGGCCTGAGTCTAGCCTTAGAGCTCAGTAGTGCTGATCAATTGTAAACTAATGGACAGCCCCCTCGGCAGAGGCAGGAGCTTTGCCTTCACGTCCCACTCCAGAGAATAAATCATAAAAGGCTTGGAAGGTGTTCCATTGTAATGCCGAGGTGGGCTTCCCATTTGGAGGTAAAAAGGTAAAGAAAAGATTAGCTTTAATCTTTTAGTTGTCACATGTACGTTGAAACATCAAAGCATTCAGTGAAGTGTGTTGCTGCGTCAACTGACACCACTGTAGTGCAGCGGCTAGTGCAACACTATTGGAGCTTGGGGCGTTGGAATGTGGAGCCTGGCGTCCCCTCAACTGAAACTTCGAGGCAAATGTGGAAGGTGAGCGCTGGCCGCCTGCTCTGGATCGCTGGTGGGATCACTCTGCTACGGGGAGGGGAGGCTGCCTTTTGATCACTGGTGGGATCGCTCTGCTGCCGCAGAGGCAAATACCTGCCGTTGTGCCCAGAGACGGTTACTCAGGTTTTCTGTGTTTTGGATATGGACTTGGACTATAGACTTTTTTCACTCTTATAGGTTTTTATGTTCTGTGTTTTCATCCAATCCTTCTCATTTTTTTTGTGTGCGGGAGAGAGGGATTTTTGGGGTCGATGTGCCTATTGCGGGGAGGAGGGATTTGGTCGGGGTGGGGGTAGTTCATGATTGTTCTGCCACTCTTTCTTTTTGGTTTCCTGACTACCTGGAGAAGAAGAATTTCAGAGTTGATAATAAATGAACCTTTTAACCCTGTAAGGAGTCTGTATGTCCTCCCCGTGGAGTATGTGGGTTTTCTCCCACAATCCAAAGACATACTGGGTATGTCTATCGGGTAGGTTAATCGGTCATTTTCACTTGTCCTGTGACTAGGCTAGAGTTAAATCAAGTTGTGTTGGGCACGTGGCCAAGTGGTTAAGGCATTCGTCCAGTAATCTCAAGGTCACTAGTTCGAGCCTCAGCTGTGGCAGTGTGTTTGTACCCTTGAGCAAGGCACTTAATCACACATTGCCCTAGTGTCTGTGCGAGGAGTGGCGTCCCACACAGACTTCCAATCTGCACCTTGTAAGGCATGAAAATGCCCGACGCAGGCCTCTCATGGTCTGAGTCAACGTTCCCTCCCCTAAATCGGGGGTTGTCTGGGGTAGCTGGGCGGTGTGACTCGAAGGACCGAGTGGCCTATTCTGCACCGTATCTCTAAATAAATAACTAAACACAGTGTGATGACGTGCTGGGGACAGCACAAATTGCCACCAGGCCTCCGGGGCCGACATAGAATGCCCACAACTTACTAACCCGAATGTTGTTTGGACTGTGGGAGGAAACCAGAGCACCCGGAGGAAACCCACGCAGTCACAGAGAGAACGTACAAACTCCTTACAGATGTCGGCAGTCGTGTTAAGCATCTAAAAACAACCTTAAGCATTCCCACAAAGTGTAGCTTATGGAAAATCTAAAGTTGGTGCCAGTGTTATTTGTAACATTCTCCACTTTATCAGCTCAGACCCCTAGATCTGATGAAAAGCCAGCCGGTTTACAAATTGATCCATTTGTAATGTTCGTCTCCAAACCGTGCATGAAGTCTCTGAGTGTTTATACCTTACTATCCTATAATTACCTCTTGGCAGACTATCGGTCTCTAATAAACCTGTTTTATGTATGTACTGTAACTTCCTTATGTGAAAGTTACCAATTATAAGAGTTTTTAATGCATGCTTTTGCTATTTCAACTATTTGTACCTCACGTGTGATTACCACCTCACCAAGTATCTCCCCAGCACTGAGCACATTTACAAGGAGTGCTGTCGCAGGAAAGCACCAAAAGTACATATATAGTATGTCACCATATACAAATCTGAGATTCATTTTCTAGTGGGCATAAAATCTATAGAAAAATATCTATAACAGAATCAGTGAAAGACTGTCCAATTGGGGTAGTCACCAGAGTGCAAAAGACAACAAATAGAAAAAAAGAAGCAATAATAAATAAATAAATAAATAAATAAATAAACAATAAATATTGAGAACATGAGATGAAGAGTCCTTGAAAGTGAGTCCATAGGTTATGGGAACATTTGAAAGATGTGGCAAGTGAAATTGAGTGAAGCTATCCCCTTTTGTTCAAGAGCCTGATGGTTGAGGGGGTAATAACCATTCCTGAAGCTGGTGATGCAAGACCAGAGGCTCTTGTACCTTCTTCCTGATGGCAGCAGCGAGAAAAGACCTTGCCCTGGGTGGTAGGGGACCATGATGATGGAATCCATCATCCATGACTCCCATCGATTCCATGTTCTCTTCTCGCTGCTACCACTGGGCAGGACTTACAGGAGCCTCAGGTCCCATAACACATGGTTCAGCAGCAGTTTTAATCCGTAAACATCAGGCTCCTGAACCGACGTGGATAACTTCACTCACCATTATTCTGAACGGATTCCACTATATTCAGACTCATTCACAGGGACTCTACAACTCATGTTCTCACTATTATTTATAATTTTATTATTTGCATGATTTGTCTTGCTCTAAGCATTCGTTGTTTGCCAGTCTTCTTTTATTTATAGTTTTTCAATTTTATTGTATTCCTTTATTTTCCTGTAAACGCCTGCAAGAAAATGAATCTCAGGGTGGTATGTACTTTCATAATAACACATACAACTTTGAACTTTGGTCTTTCAGTTGAAGAAACAGCTCTTTGTCATTCAATATCCCGCCAACCACCTTTTTTCAGTTTATCAAGTCTCATTGGTTTGAAAAAGAAAACTTTCTTAGTCACTTCATTCAAGATTCAAGATCCAGGATTGTTTAATGTAATTTCAAGTACAGAAGAGCAAAGGAGAACAAAATAATTGTTACTCCGGATCTGATGCAGAACCAAAAAAACACAATAATTTTAAAAACCACAATAAATATACATACATAAGGTATTTATATACATAGACTGATTGTTTGTCCATGAAGTGACGCTCGATACAGGAGTGTCTGTACGTAAGGTGACTCTGACAGGAAATGATAAAGTAGTGGTGGTGAGGGGTGGGTTAGTGGGTGGAGGTATAGATATGCCTTACTGCTTGGGGAAAGTAAACGTTTTCAGTCCGGTGGATGCTACAAGGTCTCCTGCACAATGGGAGGCTACCCATGCAGTCCTAGCCTCCCGTTCTGCACAATAGCTAGGGGAAGCTTGTCCCTACTACCTCGCCCCTGACTGCCTTAAGAATCCGAACGCAAATACAAAAACATAATAATAAATAAATAACATCAGTGTCACTTGCATTGCCGCACTTCTGGCCCAACATAGCATGCCTACACAAACAGGAGAAAATCTGCAGATGCCGGAAATCAAAGTAATACACACAAAATGCAGGAGGAACTGAGGAGGAATTTCTTTAGCCAGTGGGTAGTGGATCTGCGGAATTCTTTGCCACAGGCAGCTGTGGAGGCCAAGTCTTTATGTATATTTAAGGCAGATTAAATTTTAAATTAAAGTCTGTCCCGAGCCTTATAGTCTCATCAGGCCGGTGCTTATTCCGGTTTCCGTGGCGTGAAGCGACTGAGAGTACAAGACTCCCCCCCCACCCCCAGATAGGGGGCCAGTCTATCGTAAGATTAACCCCCAGCGTTTTGCCGGTACCCATTTTCAGCTGGGTGGACTGGAGCAGTGTGTGGTTAAGTGTCTTGCTCAAGGACGCAACACGCTGCCTCGGCTGGGGCTCGAACTCACGACCTTCAGATATGCTAGTCCAACGCCTTAACCAAGTGGCCACGTGCCACACATTTAAGGCAGAGGTTGATAGACTCTTGTTTGGTCAGGGCATGAGGGGATATGGGGAGAAGACAGGAGATTGGGGCTGAGAGGAAAGTTGGATCAGCCATGATGAAATGGTGGAGCAGGCTCAATGGGCCAAATGGCCTAATTCTGCTCCTGTATCTTATGGTCTTATGGAACACAGCAGGCCAGGCAGCAGCTATGGAAAAGAGTCAACAGTCGATGTTTCAGGCTGAGACGTTTCATCAGCTCAGGTGCATAGCATGCCTGCAGCTTACTAACCCTAACCCTTACATTTAGAATGTGGGAGGAGACCAGAGCACCTGGAAGAAAGCCACACAGTCACAGGGAGAACGTACAAACTCCTTACATACAGAGGCAGGAACTGAACCCTGATACCTGATACTGCAATGCATTAAGCTAACCACTGCACTACTGTGTCAAGACTTGAAAATAATTGCAATGCTTTTTTCCCTCACCATGTTAGTTAGGATGAATCTAGTTTTGATCCTAGGATCCGTTGAACTTGTGGTACTGAACAATGGAAGTGGTAAATGCCATAATTTCCTCTTTGCATCAAAACTGAGGAGGAATTTCTTTAGCCAGTGGGTAGTGGATCTGTGGAATTCTTCACCACAGGCAGCTGTGGAGGCAAAAGTGAGCACTTCTCACACCGAGGTTAAGAGTACAACAATTAAGTGTCTTTATAGTTTCTTTCTTTGAATCTTCCCAAACTTTGACCTCTTGGGTAGGTTTGACCGGAACTATACAGCTTAATATCACGGATGGCTGGTAAAGAAATAGGTCTCACTCCATCTCAGTTCAAAGGGAAACTATCGAATGATTAATCAATGTGAGAGTCTGTTTATTTTGTAATCTCCCTGGAAATAATGTCCCATTATTAGAACGTCCAAGTTAAGGCTCGGTTGGACCTGCCATAAATCACCAGTGAATAAAACTGTCCGGTTTGGGTTCACAGAAACTATCTGACTTCAGTAACTTTCTATCTCTCAGCCTCCCCGTGTTCTAATGCTTTATATCTTTTATTTTATCCCTCCCGCACCTCACTTGGTGCATCAGACGGCACCTTTGCCGCTTCCTTATCGGTTGCCTCTTTTACAGGGACGAGTTTCTAGCTCGATGCTCAAGCCACCATCGGTGGGACTTGTGAAAGGAGCTGGCTGGATTCGAATCCGGGACCTCTCGGCCCGAAGTACAATGTGGGTGTCACTACACCACCAGCACAGACATTTTGTATCTTCAAACAGTAAATTAATTCAAAGGAAGACTTGGGAATCTGGGAACGTGGGTCTTATTTCTAGTTCATTTTAAGTGATTAAGTGGTAGCGTGATGAGAAGTGCAATTAATGTATTTTTACATATAATCTGTAATTAATTATTTAAACAAACAAGAATACTTAATCAAAGTATATACAGATACTTAATCAAAAATATATATATACAAGGTTACTCAAATATAATTGAAATATTAAATACACATCAATTGTGGCACCATTCTCACTGCTACCGGGAAGGAGTTTGTTCCCCTTGTGATCACGTGGGTTTCCTCCAAGTGCTCTGGTTTCCTCCCACAGTCCAAAGACATACCAGTTGGTAGGTTAATTGGTCATTGTAAATTGTCCCCTGATTAGGGTAAGGTTAAATCGGGGTATTGCTGGGCAGCATGGCTCGAAGGACTGGAGGGGCCTATTCCGTAGTGTATGTCAATAAATAGATAGATAACTAACCAGCCTAGCAAGAAGAAAGGGAAGGGAAGAACTTTGTGTAGATGGCTTAAAGTATGCTTAACCACAAGCCTAGGCCTAATGGGAAGGGTGGCATATCTTTCAAAAACACAAAAAGTAGAAACAATCTGTGCCACTGATCAGGCTGAAGATGGCCATGACTGCTCAGCACTGTGGGTGGTCAATGGTTATCTCACTGAAATAACATTCCCCTCCCAGCGTATCACTCTCCTATGCACACAAGAAATAAACTCGACTCGGGCAACTCATTTGTAACAAAACAAACACTAATTTGTTCTCATGTTTCCAAGCTAGAGATGTTTTTTTTCTCTGGGAGTGTTTCAGAGAAAGCCAGCTGCTTCTCCGACCTTGACGCAAACTGTTGACAAACAAATGCATGGATGTGCGTCGTTCCAGAATCCGGTGCCGTCTACATCAGGCTCCATTAATGGAAATGTTTCCTACGCTTGCTTCTACCTGGCATTTAATATAATCCCCAAAGTACGTGACATTGTTCAGTGAATTTTCTCAACTGTGGTATAGCTGATTCTGAATTCTTCTTGAAGCTTTTAAATTTTCTTTGAGGCAGGTGCCATGCTTCCTGAATCTGGTTATTCCAGAAGCTTTTTGTTATGCAACTGGTCAATATATTCCAATACTCCAAATGTGGTGTGACTAATGCCTTACAGAGCATCAGCACTGCATCCTTGCTTTTGTTTTGTTTTGTTTAGAGACAGTACAGAATAGGTCCATCCAGCACTTCGAGCTGTGCCTCCCAGCATCCCTCACAACCCCTGGTATAACTCTAACCTAATCGAGGGACAACTTACGATGACCAATTAACTTACTAACCAATACTGTGAGAGCAAACCAGAGAGCCCGGAGAAAACCCACGCATTCCATGGGGAGAATGTGTAAACTCATTACGGAGGACAACGGGATTGAGCTCTGAGGCCGTGAGCTGTTCTAACGTTGTGCTGACCACTATGCTATAGTGGTCAACTAGCCCTCTCGAAATGAATACTAACATTGTATTTGTCTTCCTTAGCACCGATTCAACCTGCTAGTCCCTTTTTGCACCTCTGATTTCTGAATTCAGTCCCTTTTCAGAAAATAATCCATGTCTTTATTCCTTCTAGCAAAGAGCAGAGGAAGAGTAAACAGTCCGAGAACATGGCAGCAGCACTGGGAAAGAGGTGATTAGTTCAGAAGTCTGATCACAATGGTTATTCTCTTCTTAAGTCTGGAAATCCAGGCTCTAGGTCGCCTGTGTCTCCTCCCACTAGGTAGCTGTGTCGATGGGGTTGTCAGCTGAGTTAGATCCAAGTGGTGTCAAACTGGAGTAACATTATTTCAAAGAGTTCTCATGGTGTCTTTTTCCTAAGGTTATCATAGCCAGGGGAGGTAGTGAGGATAAGCTCCCACTACATATTAAATGCTCCTAATGACGTATGTCTCAAGTAGCCTCTGTTAACCAAGTCCAACTCCTGGCCTTCACCTGTGGCTTAGCCGGCTAAGCCTGATGGAACCGTTTCTACAGACAGGGAAGGGGCAAAGGCGGGTGATTTGCACGTTAAAACCAGTTGCTTTGGGCAAATATGGTTTGTCAGCCATGGTTGGCAGCTCATCTGGGAGAAGGAAAGCTCTGATCTCAAAACTCCGCTGCCCTGCAGCTATGCCCACTCATGGGAGAGGCTTTGGGAGTAAACCCCGAAGAAAAATCCGGAGATGGAGTTCCTAAGGCAGTCCTATGTTGACTGGCAATTCCTGTGACGTTGCCGGTGACAAATTGTATTGGCGTTGGCCGTCCCTTCGGATTCACCAGCCGCGTGGAGAGGGGCAGCCTGCTGTGTGGGCAACAACTTGCTCTCCATATTGTACTGCCCTGGCTTGTGTATCATGCAGACAGCTAGCATGCAGTATCTATGGCCAACCCCATCCAGTGGAAGGCTTCATAACTTTTTCAATACTGTACCACTCCATCAAACTACAGTACATCAGTAGATCATGAGGCTAAAGTCCCTGTACTCCATTGTCTCTAAAACAGTATGGGATGTTCTGAAAGGTGTATAAATGCATGGCTTCCTTTTGAACCCTATGACAATGGTGTGAATGGTTGGGGGCGTGGGCTTCTCATTTCTGCCATACTGGCTGAGGAAGAAAGATGTATTTGCTTGAACTATGGAAAAACTTCCTGCTCTACATTGAATAACGTAATGTGATTCCTTAGCACGTGCTCAACTTCTTCAAGGGATATTAGAACTGTAAAGCTCCTGTTGTCACGGTCCTGATAGGTTATTCCCTGGGTCCCTTTAAATTTACTTTGTGCCACGATCAGGACCGCTGACTCCTTGTTTTCCTTAATTCATTGTTTCCCCGTGTTTTTTGGGCGCTGTAATTAAAGGCACTTGAGTCTTTGCTGAACGAGCAGTATTTAGTGTCGGGCTTATTGCTACTTGGCGCGAGATCGTCATCGGACGTCACCGAAGCAAGTGTGAGCAAATCACCCTGCCGGAACGAGCCAAGTTACATCGCCGGAGCTACTCAAGTCTTCTCCCCGAAGCGAGTGCCGGTAAGTCGTCTCTCCACACCAGAGCCAGCCTGTTAAGTTACCTTGCCTGATCGAGCCACTGCGCTACCTCGCCGGAGTGGGTCCGTCAAGTTAACCCACTGGAGTAAGACTAGAACCGCTGTCTGTAGTTCCTGGGCCGCGTCAAGGGCTTGCCACTACTTGGAGCCATTTCGCATCTAGGTATGAACTGTCTATCGTTGTGTAGTACCTTCTGTTTGTGTCCTCGTCTCCGCTGGGTAGGTCCAGCCATTTGCCACTACCCGGAGTGGAGAACTGTCTCTTCGTGTTCTCGTCTCCACTGAGTAGGTCCGGCTGTTTGCTGCTACTCTGAGTTGGAGAATCCTGTCTCTCAGGGTTCCGCATCCTGTGTCTAAAAGATGAGTCCCGGCTCTATGTCTTGTGTCCAAGGAGGAGTCCCGGCTCAGTGTTCCATGTCCTGTGTCTAAGAAAGGACCAGGCTTCGATGTTTCAAGTTCCAAGTCCAGGCTCTGATGTTCTGAATTACAAGTCCAGGTTTCTGATGTTCCGAGTTCCAAGTCCAGATTTCTGATGTTCCAAGTTCCAAGTCCAGGCTCTGATGTTCTGAGTTCCAAGTCCAGGCTCTGATGTTCCGAGTTCCAAGTCCAGGTTTCTGATGTTCTGAGTTCCAAGTCCAGATTTCTGATGTTCCGAGTTCCAAGTCCAGATTTCTGATGTTCCTAGTTCCAAGTCCAGGCTCCGATGTTCCGAGTTCCAAGTCCAGGTTTCTGATGATCTGAGTTCCAATTCCAGATTTCTGATGCTCCAAGTTCCAAGTCCAGGCTCTGATGTTCTGATTTCCAAGTCTGGGTCCCGCGTTCCAAGCCTGGGTCCCAAGTTCCGAGTTCCAAGTTCCAAGTCCAAGTCCGAGTCTAGCCACGCTTATTTCCACTTCAGTTTTGCTCACTCCTTGATCTCCCTCTGAACAATCCTTGCTTCTCTGCTTTCCTAGTAACGATTAATAAACTCTATTCTTGTTAACACTACAAAACGTGCTTGTGTCCTGCATTTGGATCCGCCCGTGCTCCGCACTTGTGACACCTGTTGGTCTTGAAGTAGAAAGTCACAGAACACAGAGAATTACAGAACAGTACAGGCCTTTTGGCCCACGTTGCTGTGCCAACATTAAGATCACCTCTAAGAACAATCTAGCCTTTCCCACCCGCAAACCCTCCAATTTTCTAGCATCCACATGCCTATCTTAAATGTCCCTAATGTACCTGCCTCTACGACCAACCTTGGGAGAGCCTTCCAGGAACACATCTCTCTGTATAAAAAGAGACATCCCTCTACGGTGGTTGTCCATCATGTCTGATGAAGATAGAGCATCTGTGCGGGTGAGCTTTTAAAGTGTAAAAACCATTTCACTGGAGCAGATCCACTCTCTTGACCTCAGAAATCTGGGTCCAGTGGCATAAACAAGCGTCGTATACTGGGGTCTTCCTTGGTTGTAGTGGATGAGCACGACATCTTCTGTGCCTCGTCATGCCCTTCCCTCTCCACGGAGCCTTGCAGTACCATCTTCCTGGTCATTGGATTTCACTGCAGGTCTCATCCACCCAGTCCACCGGAGCTACCTTCTCTTACTGGGGCAGGCATGTCTCTATCTCACCAGAGTATGAGGCCTCCAGCTACCCTCATCCCTCCAATCACTTTAAAATTATATTATCTGCTTCTGTCCTGGAAAAAAGTCTCTGACTGACTTCTCTATCCATGCCTCTATCATCTTGCTCACCACTATCAAGTCAGCTTTGATCGTCCTTTGCTCTAAAGAGAAAAGTCCGAGCTCGCTTAACCTTCTTGATAAGACATACTCCCTATTTGAGGCAGCATCCTGGTAAATTTCCTTTGCACTCTCTCTAAAGCTTCCACATCTTTCCCATAATGAGGCAACCAGAACTGATCACAATACTCCAACTGTGGTCTAACCTGCATTTTGTAGAACTTCAATATTACCTTGTGGTTCTCAAACTCAATCCCCAACTAATCAAGGCCAAAACACCATAGCCCTTAACCACTCTATTAACTTGTGTGGCAACTTTGAGGGATCAATGGACATGAACCCCAAGATCCCTCTGTTTCTCCACGCTGCGAAGAATCCTGCCCTTAATCCTGTACTCGTGCCTTGGCGTTTGACCTTCTAAAGTGTATCATTTCACACTTTTCCGGGTTGAAGTATTGTCCAACCAAGGTTTTATAGAGCTGCAACATTACCTCCAGGTTTATTTATTTATTTATTGAGATTTAGTGTGGAATAGGCCCTTCCAGTCCTTTGAGCTACACTGCCAGCAATCCCCAATTTAACCCTTGCCTCAACAAAGACCAATTAACCTACAAACCAGTATGTCTTTGGACTGTGGGAGGAAACTGGAGCTCCCGGAGGAAACACACGCGGTCACGGAGAGAATGTACAAGCTCCTTGCAGTGGGAAATGAACCTGGGTCGCTGATACTGTAAAGCATTGTGCTAACTAATACACTACCATGCTGCCCCATCTTCTCTATTCAACCTCATTTGTAGCTCCTTGGCATATGAGGCAGACCTTGTCTGCATATGTAGAGAATATGTCAGGTAATGCTGATGCCACTGAAGTGGTAAACAATTCCAGTCTCCAACAAGGAAGAATCTAACCACTTACTCACGGCTTTACCGTTGCTGCAACACCATTGACCAAAGACTCAAATGGACCAGCCACAATGATGGTGCAGTTAGAAAAAAGTTGCCAGTTTTTTTGGAACAGCTTCTTCCCCACCATCATCAGATTTCCATAAAATCGTGAACACCACTTTGCCATTCCTCTTTGACGCAGTTTATATACCTCTGTAGCTCTGTGTTCAAAGGCCAGTGGTGTAGATTTGTGGTAATGGGTATCCACACTCGAGGTTCATGCTCCACACTGGAAAGGCCAACGTAGTAGACATTGGGATGAAGGACATTCTGGTTAACAACAGATCGAGGAACGTGTTTGTAGACCGGATATTGAACTTTTTGCTGTTGGACTCCGGCCATATTCCACCGAGATACAACACTGAACGTAATGGGAGGTTGTGCCTGCCTGTGGCCATCGAACTTTGCAGCTCCTCCCACAGAGGGTCAGATACCCTGAGCCAATAGGCTGGTCCTGGACTTATTTCCATCTGGCGTAGTTTGCATATTGTTGTTTGATTGTTTATGGTTTTTGTATTGCTATATTTATGCTCTATTCTTGGTTGGTGCAGCTGTAACAAAACCCAATTTCCCTCAGGATCAATAAAGCATATCTATCTATCTATCTATCTATCTATCTATCTATTCCAGACATCCACTTGGTACCCAAAGGGCAGCAATGTAGACATGGGGACAAAGGACACTTGGAGTCTACATCTCCACTTCATGCTCGAAAGGCTAGCGATGTAGACATGGGGACAAAGGACATCTGTGGATGTCCCCCTGTCCCAAGTCGGCAAATGTCCATGCGAGCAGGAGGCATGAGGAGGCACGAGGGCTGGTCAGATGGTGCACTCAGAAGTCTAGCCCGGAGTTTGGGGTTCTGTATTCAGCTGGCACACCACCCATCAAATGTACACCAACTCTACACTAATTCCATTTCACCTCTCATCAGTTCCACCACTCACCTACACACTCTGGGCAATTTACTGGCAGAATTATCAACTAAAACTAAATCTGTGGAGTTCTTCACAGGAGCCACATGGAATATTATCAGCTCCTACATTTTAGACCATAAGATACAGGCAGATCCATTTCCCTCTCTTCCACAGTCTCCTGCCTTCACCCCATGATCTTTCACGTCCTGACTAATCAGGAAACTATCAGCTTCTGCCTTAAATATACCCAAAGACTTGGCTTCCACAAATTCCACGGATTTGCCATCCACTGGCTAAAGAACTTCCACCTATTCTCCATTCTAAATGGATGTCCCCCTATTCTGAGGCTGTGCCCTCTGGCCCTAGATCCCCCCACCATAGTATGCATCCTCTCCACATCCACTCTGTCGAGGCCTTTCAACATTATATAGGCTTCAATGAGTTTCTGCCCCTCCCTTTCTTCTAAATTGTGACAAGTACAGACCCAGAGCCATCAATCGCTTCTCATACAATAAGCCTTTCTTTCCCGAAATCATTCTCGTGAACATCTTTTGAACTCTCTCCAATGTCAGCACATCCTTTCTTAGATAAGGGGCCCAAAACTGCTCACAGTACTCTGTGAGGCCTCACCAAGACCTCAGCATTACATCCTTGTTGTTATAATCTTTTATATTGCTTTTCATATTTGGTTTATTATCAGTGACATACTGTATGTCGTGTAAGTTATTGTTTTGTGACTGCAGTACTGTGCAATACATCGCCCTTCTGGTGGTCGGGGTCAACTATGGACGTTGCATCCTAGCTATCTACAGGA
Source organism: Mobula hypostoma (assembly GCF_963921235.1). Taxonomy (NCBI): domain Eukaryota; kingdom Metazoa; phylum Chordata; class Chondrichthyes; order Myliobatiformes; family Myliobatidae; genus Mobula; species Mobula hypostoma. Next base: position 92,116,079 of record NC_086109.1, read on the forward strand.
TACGCAAGCCAAGACAGTGCGATATGGAGAGCAAGTTGCTGCCCGTGTTGCAGGCTCCCCCTCTCCACACAGCTGATAAATACAAAGGAACGGCAGGGACCAATACAGCTGGCACCAGCAGAGACGTAGGGGTTGCCAGTCAGTGTTGACCTCAACAAAGGGCTGCCTTAGTGACTCCAGCTCCAGATTTTCCCTCAGGGTTTACTCCCTGAGCCTTCCCCATGAGTGGGTACAGCTGCAAGGCAGCGGAGGTTTGAGATCAGAGTCTTCCTTCTTCTAGATGAGCTACCAAGCATGGATGACGAGCCCCTATCTTCCCAAAGTGACTGGTTTTAAGAGGCCAGTAACCCGCCTCTGCCTCCTTCTCCTGCCAGTAGAAATAGATTGGCCAGACTAATAGATAAGCCATATGTGTAGGACTTGGTTGCCAGAGACACTTTGAGACGCACAGCATTGGGAGCATTTAATAGTGAGCGGCAACTTATCCCCCCACCCGGTATAACAACTTCAAGGAATCAGTGCAATACATGAAATATGTTATAAATTATAATAAGAATAATATATATAATTCAATTCTTCTTCTTAAGCACATCACCCCTATTGGGACAGAAGCTCACCAGAGTCCTCTATCCTGGGCTAGTCTTTCAAATCGTCCCCAAGTGTAGCCAGCTTTGAAGATTCTTCCTCTCCCAGGTTTTTGTAGTTTCTGTAGCTCTGCTTTTTTTTACAGGATGGGGATGCTGGCCCCATGCCCAACCCTCCTTGGGACAGTCCATGGCGGAGTTGTAAAATTAAATACATCGCGCAAAAAGAGAGCAAAATTGTTCATGGGTTCATTTTCTGTTCAGAAGTCTGATGGTGGAGGGGAAGAAGTGGTTCCTAAAACATTGAGTGTGTGTGTCTTCAGGCTCCTGCATCTCCTCTCTGATTCTAGCAATGAGAAGAGGGCATATCTGGGTGGTGGGTAGGGTTGCCAACTGTCCCATATTAGCCGGACATCCCGTATATTGGGCTAAATTGGTTTGTCCCATACGGGATCGCCCTTGTCCCATATTTCCCCCGCTAAGGTAGAGCATTCCTATGAAACCGTTCGTAAGCCGAAATGGCGTAAAGTGAAAAAGCAATTACCATTAATTTATATGGGAAAAAATTTTGGGCGTTCCCAGACCCAAAAAATAACCTACCAAATCATACCAAATAGCACATAAAACCTAAAATAACACTAACATATAGTAAAAGCAGAATCGGGAAGATTAAGCCAAAACCGATTTGTAGAAAAAAATCGGCACGTACACAGGTGCGCACATAGGTGCCCGCGCAAGGCTTCATGGTCGTGGTAGTCTTTCTCGGGGTAAACACAAGTGTCCCGTATTTGACTGCTATTTTTCTCCCTTATTTGGGAGTGAGAAAGTTGGCAACCCAAGTGGTGGGGGCCCTTAATGATGGATGCTGCCAGTTTCACATATGCACAGATTTACTGGAAAACCTACCTGCAGTGGCACCATTATTAAGGATGAGGTTTCAGGGTACTTTGAAGCACATGACAAAATAGGCCAAAGCCAGCATGGTTTACTTAAGGCCTGACAAATCTGTTAGAATTCTTTGAGGAAATAACAGGCAGGATGTAAACAATAAACAATGGATTTTTTAATTGGATTTTCAGAAGGCCTTTCACAAGGTGCTGCATGTAAGACAGCTTAACAAGATAGATCCCATGGAATTACAGGAAATATACTAGCATGGATAGAAGATTGGAGGCAATAGTGGGAATAAAGGGGGCCTTTTCTGGTTGGCTGCCGGTGATGTGTTCCGCAGGGGTCAGTGTTGGGACCACTTCTTTTCACGTTTTATGTCGATGATTCGGAAGAAGGAGTTGATGGCTTTGTGGCCAGTTTTGCAGATGACACAAAGATAGGTGGAGGGGCAGGTGGTGTTGAGGAAGCCTGGACTCTCCAGAAGGACTTGGACAGGTTCAGAGAATGGGCAAAGAAGTGGCAGATGGAACACAGTGTAGGGAAGTGTCTGATTATGCACTTTGGGCAGAAGGTATAAAGGTGAGGACTATTTTCTAAACAGGAAGAAAATTTTAAAAAATCAGAGGTGTGATGGGACATTTCCATGCTGGGTAACTCTATGAAGAGTAAAAGTTAAATATTGACAAGGATGTCTAAAATAATTCTCCTATCTTGCTTTGAGATATTGCCTGTGGAGCTTTAGTTTCCACTAGGATGGCACGGTAGCGTAGTGGTTAGTGTAATGCTCCAACCACCAGCGACTGATGTTCAATTCCTGCCGCTGTCTGCATGGAGTCGGTATGTTCTCACCATGACCATGTGCTTTTCCTCCAGGTGCTCTGGTTTTCTCCCACATTCCAAGGACATACCGGCCAGGAATAGTGAGCTGTGCATGTATGTTGGCGCCAGAAGCGCAGCGACACTTACGGGCTGCCCCGGCACATCCTCAGACTGTGTTGGCTGTTGTGTCAAATGAGGCATTTCGCTGGTTGTTGCAATGTACATGTGACAAAAAAAAACTTATCTGCTTAATCTCTTCAATAATGTTGATTTAAGGATGAGCCAAAACACTAATTCAACCGCACTTCATTAAAATGGTGAATTGGATCTGCACGATATAGTTCAGTTGCTGATATGGGCAGAGAAATGGCAGATGGAGTTTAACCCAGATAAACGAGAGGTGTTGCACCTCGGTAGGGCAAATGCAAGGAGACAGTACATTGTTAAGGGCAAGGTCCTCAACAATGTTGCTGAGCAGAGAGATCTTGGGATCCAAGTTCATAGCTCCTTGAAAGACGCTACACAGGTCGATGAGGTGGTTCAGAAGGCTTACGGAATGCTTGTCTTTACGAGGGTCAAGAAGTTATGTTACTACTTTATAGAACTCTGATTAGGCTTCATCTGGAGTAGTGCACACAGTTCTGTTCGCCCCGCTATAGGAAGGATGTTGAGGCTTCCGAGAGGGTGCAGAGGAGGTTTACCATGATGCTGCCTGGTTTAGAGGGCATGTGATATCACGAGAGGTTGGGTAAACAGTTTGTTTTCTCTGGAGCGGTGGAGGCTGGGGGAAGATCAGATAGAGGTTTACAAGTATTTGAAAGCAGAAATAGAGTACACAGGGAGTATCTGTTTCCCAGGGTTGAAATGTCTAACACCAGAGGGCATGCATTAAAGGTGAGAGAGGGTAGGTTCAAGGGGGATGTGAGGGGCAAGTTTCTTACTCAGAGAGTGGTGGATGCCTGCAATATGCTGCCTGGTATGGTGGTAGAGACAAATACATCAGAGATTTTTAAAGACATGTTTAGATATGCACATGAATGTAAGGAAGATGGAGGGATATGGACATTGTGTAGATGTTGGGTGTTTTTGATTTGCTTTTTAGCTGGTTCAGCACAACATTTTGGACCGAATGGCCTGTTCCTATGCTGTACTCCTCCGTGTTCTATGTTCTATGTTTCACCTGACAGAGCAGACAAGGTGTCAGTTTTACACCCTAGATAAAGTCCAGGTTTCTGTTGGTTTCCATTGAGATCTTAAACACTATGGATTCTGCAGATGCTGAAAATTCGGAGTAACATACGCAAAACCCTGGAGGAACTCAGCAGGTCAGACAGCATCTCTGGAGAGGAATAAAGAGTTAACGTTTTGGGCCAAGACCGAGTCCTGATGAAGGGTCTTGACCCAAAACGTTAACTCTTTATTCCTTTCCATTGATGCTGCCTGAGCTGCTGAGTTCCTCCAGCATTTTGTGTTTGTTCTGTTGGGATCTGTGGGGAAACCTGAAGCCATTCTGTTCATTCTCAGGGGAAATAATGTTACTCATTAAGGTAGCCCAGTGCCACAGAAACCACAAATACTAATCCAGTTATAAGTGTGGTAAACTCGCTGATTCACCCTCATGAGAAGAAAAATAACTTAGGCACAGAAGTCTGTATCTTGAAACTTTTATGCTTAAATTCACCCATTGTGTCCATATTTATATATTTGGCACACATTTAGTCTCCTTCCATTCATTTCGTACTGTAGCATATTGTGGAGTGTTATTTTCCTGTTTGTGTATTGTTTTTCAATCATGGTTGTGTGATTTATTGTGGCTAGTAATGTTTATAAATGCCCAGGTTCAACATGAGGACACCAGTGGGAGCTGACAGAAATAGTACGGATACGAGGCCACTAACATGAAGTATGTACGGAAATTCTCCTTAAGGATGGAGAACAATATGAATTAATCTTCATTTTTAACAATTCAAAAAAAATATCACGTACTTCCAGGGGTTTTCAATGCAAGGAGTGTGCGACGTGACTTTGGAGTATTCTTAACAATATCCTTGTAATCAGTGAATTGGCCAAGGGTAGCCCTAAGAATTCCTGGCGACGTTCTACTTGGTTCAGTGTTGGTTACTGTGATTTTTCTTGGTTACCAACAGGACTTTGCTAGGCATATGAAAACTGGGAGCAGTCACAGTTGTCCAGATTCCTTGCCTCGTCCTTTGTCACATTTTAACCACAGTATTGAGGGCTGAAAGCACAAACTAATCTCCCTGAGCTGACTTGTCCCATTTGTTCCAATGAGATGTCACTGGACAAGCCATCCTATCTTACCCATCACGAATAGCCCTTATCTTGTTAATCAACACTCAGTGCCACTTTATTAGACACAACTATTACCTGCTCGTAAAAGCAATTGTCTACTAATTATGTGGCAGCAATTCAATGCATAAAAGCATGCACACATGGTCAAGAGGTTCGGTTGTTGTGCAGACTAAACATCAAAATGAGGAGGAAATGTGATCTAAGTGACTTTAACTGCAGAACGATTTTGGTGCCAGACAGGGTGGTTTGAGTACCTCAAAAATTCATCTCCTAGGATTTTCACACACAGCAGTCTCCAGAGTTTACAGAGAATGATGCAAAAAAGCAAAAAACAAAAAAATCCAGTGAGCAGCAGTTCTGTGGGTGAAAAAGCTTTGTTAATGAGAGAGGTCAGAGGAGTTGGCCAGACTAATTCAAGCTGACGAGGAAGTGACAGTAACTCAAATAACCACACGTTACAACAGTGGTGTGCAGAAGACTATCTCTGAACGTTCAACACG